>NC_048306.1:99969473-100294165 GCF_013100865.1 Trachemys scripta elegans
GTTCAACAAGGACAAGTGCAGAGTCCTGCACTTAGGACGGAAGAATCCCATGCACTGCTACAGACTAGGGACCGAATGGCTAGGTAGCAGTTCTGCAGAAAAGGACCTAGGGGTCACAGTGGACGAGAAGCTGGATATGAGTCAACAGTGTGCTCTTGTTGCCAAGAAGGCTAACGGCATTTTGGGCTGTATAAGTAGGGGCATTGCCAGCAGATCGAGGAACGTGATCGTTCCCCTTTATTCGACATTGGTGAGGCCTCATCTGGAGTACCGTGTCCAGTTTTGGGCCCCACACTACAAGAAGGATGTGGAAAAATTGGAAAGAGTCCAACGGAGGGCAACAAAAATGATTAGGGGTCTGGAGCACATGAGTTATGAGGAGAGGCTGAGGGAACTGGGATTGTTTAGTCTGCAGAAGAGAAGAATGAGGGGGGATTTGATAGCAGTCTTCAACTAACTGAAGGGGGGTTCCAAAGAGGATGGAGCTCGGCTGTTCTCAGTGGTGGCAGATGACAGAACAAGAAGCAATGGTCTCAAGTTGCAGTGGGGGAGGTCCAGGTTGGATATCAGGAAAAACTATTTCACTAGGAGGGTGGTGAAACACTGGAATGCGTTACCTAGGGAGGTGGTGGAGTCTCCTTCCTTGGAGGTTTTTAAGGCCCGGCTTGACAAAGCCCTGGCTGGGATGATTTAGTTGGGAATTGGTCCTGCTTTGAGCAGGGGGTTGGACTAGATGACCTCTTGAGGTCCCTTCCAACTCTGATATTCTATGATTCTATGAAAAAAACCTTCCTGTCAGGGTGGCTAAGCACTGGAATAAATTGCCTGGGGAGGTTGTGGAATCGCCATCGTTGGAGATTTTTAAGAGCAGGTTGGACAAACACCTGTCAGGGATGGTCTCGATAATACTTAGTCCTGCCCTGAGTGCAGGGGAATGGACTAAAAGACCTCTCGAAGTCCCTTCCAGTCAGGGCCGGCTCTAGGGTTTTGGCTGCCCCAAGCAGCCAAAACAAACAAACAAACAAAAAGCTGCGATCGTGATCGCGATCTGCGGCGGCAATTCAGCGGGAGGTCCTTTGCTCCCAGGAGGAGTGAAGGACCGTCCGCCAAATTGCTGCCGAATACCTGGACGTGCCGCCCCTCTCTGGAGCGGACGCCCCAAGCACCGGCTTGACAAGCTGATGCTTGGAGCCGGCCTTGCTTCCAGTTCTATGATACTGTCCTTGGGCTCTGTCACTGACTTCTTGGTTCCATCACTAACTTTGCTGTGTGAACTTAATTCAGTCACTTAAGCCTTCTGGCCTGCTATTTATCCATCTGGAAAATGGGATAATACTGAGGCAATTATCAGGAGTTTGTATTAATGAGGCTTAATTAATGCATTTATGTGGTCCCTCTCACTGGAGCATCTGTGTATTATTTCGTTTCTTATTTGACTTGGGGTGATAGCATCTGAACTTCCACATCTGGGCTGTATCAGGCTGGGAGGTCAAATGGACTCCCAATTTTCTACCAATAGGCATGCTGGTGGGTGCCTGGAGATTAAGAGTACAGTGGATGAAAAAAAAATTAGCTTTTGTTGATCCGCTGTAGTTGCAGTTGATTCCTGGCATTTGCCTCTGTGTATTGTGTGTGTGCACATGCAGGGGGAAGGAACCAAAGGAGGGCTAATGTGATCAGGACAGATTCGCATTTTAAAAAATTCTTAACTGAGCAAAGCCGTAAAATTGTCCAAGTGAATTCTTGAGCGAAGCAGCTGCAGGTCATAAAACCAAAGCGCTATCATTCAGAGATACCAAAAAATCCCTTTGTGTATCAGCCTGGCCTCTGACCTATTCCTTCCATATAAGGTTGAGAGCTTTAATGTTTGCTTAATTTTCTTCCAGAGCAATTTATGATGGTCTTAGTAAGAGCTATGGATCCCCACCACAGGGCTAACTATGAATCATGTTCCTTTGTCAGCTGGAATAACTTGTTCTCTCGCCTTCTTGTCCTGTCTCACTTAGAATCAATTTGTATATACATCACGTTTTAGATTCCTTTCAACTGTGAATACATTGTGCTTATAAAGCACTTTTCATCTGTAGATCTCAAAGGGCGATACAGAAGTGGGTAAATCTTATCCCCAATTTTACAAACGAGACAGTGAGGTACAAAAAGATTGCATAGGTTGCTCAGCATGGGGCAGAGAGTGGGGGCTAGAACCCCGATCTCCCGCCTCACAGACCTGCGCTTTACTCCTGGGGGAATTCTGTGCCAAAAAAAAAAAAAAAAAAAATTCGGTGCCAAAATTTTTAAAAATTCTGTGCACGCTATTTTAAAATTCTGTAAATTGTATTTGTCAAAAGAACACTACATAATCACACTAGTTTCAATTATTTTCCTAATTTTATTTCAAAATACCTGGGAGCAATTGTTACAGACATACAAAAATTCCTCCAGGAGGAGAGAGTTAAAGAAACCCCTATGACAACCCAGTTCCTGTTTCTCTTTCCCCACCCCTCCTGAGCTCACCCAGGGGGCCAGATACCCACACCCCCTTCCCACCCAGAGCTTAGTTGTGGGGCCCCCTCTTGACCAGATATGCGCCCCCCCCCAGCCCAGCCATGGGCCCCCACCGGCCCTGACATCTGGCCATGATCCCCCCCCATCCCTCAGAGCCAGGGATCCAGAGGGCGAAACAGCGTGATGCTGGGTCCCAGGCTTGTGTAGAGTCTCCTGCATGCCCCCGCCTCCTTCCCTCAAGGCGTGCTGGGAACTGCAGCTGCTAGGAACTCAGTACTCTTCTCTTCCCCCCCCGCCCCACCAGTGACTTCTATGTGAGAACTGGGCTCTGCCGGATCCAGCAGCCCCTAGTGGCGACCAGCAGCACGGCAGCTCATTTCTGTGGGGGAAAGGAAATTCTGCATGCAAAACATCAAGTTCTGCAAAATTCTGCATTGCGCAGTGGCGCAAAATTCCCCCAGTAATCGTGCTTTAACCAAAAGGCCTTTTCATCCAGACAAAAGCACTCCTGTACCTTCCAGTTTTGCATTGGTAGAACAGTTAGTTAAAATGCAAGCGAGTTTTACCTTGCTTAAATGGACTAAAGAGAATGTGTTGGTTATTTAATGGAGAGATTTTTCCAAAGTGGAGTTGGGTGTGCATCCTCTGGGAATTGGGTGCCTAGCTCTGTTTTGTGCCTGTGAAAATCTCCTTTTTTTTCTATTAGTTAAAAAAACAAAAAACAACAACAGAAACTACCTAATTTGGTGCCGTATTATTGTACAATCCATCCCCAGACTTTGCTTCCATATTTCGGGGTTAGTGAAGCTCTGTAAAGTTGTCAGAGATGCTGGTACAGTCATTTACTGAAATGAAAATTACACAGCAGCCCTCAGTGCTGTGCAAGAAAAAATGGCATATGCTTTCAAAAAGCACGGTTAGCCTCACAAAGACCTGAGTGTCTTCTGCAGGTCCAGAGTTCCCTCCTATTTGAAAATGTTTTACTGCCTGGTATCTGCCAGCTTTATCATCTTGCTTACCATCCGTGACTTTTTTGGGGTTTGGCCGCTCTTGTAATGTGCCAGTCTGACCATAAGAAGGGGACTAAGGGACTTATACTGGATGCCTTTTGCATGGGAAATTCCATTTGAGCCGGAGCCCGACCGCTTGAAGAGCTGACAGCGTTGGACCCCGTATCATATAGATGGAGCGGCTGAGATACCTTCTCTGGCTGTTCTTGCCTTTATTTCATTAGCTATTGTCTAAGAACATTGCCTCAATACAGCCGCTGATTGATGTGCACTGTGACCAATAATGGTATTTTCAGGATATAGTCACTTGTATTTGGTTTCTATTTGACCTTGTGCATCTCCGCCTCTTGAGAAATATGAAGGAGCACTGAGCAGAATGCTCCATGTTTGTGGTTAAGGACAGGTCAAATCTTGGTGTACCAGCAACTGCTCTTCCCCCAAAGGTTCCCCATGTAAGGTCCCGTTCGGTATTTCTCTTTTTTGGCTGTTTAATAAAATCCCTAGGTCAGTGTGCAAACGACTGAACTTCTCAGGCACCACTTCCCCTATTTCAGAAACTCAGACACAGGCAACCTACAGCACTGCCATAAAGAAATGTGTTCTAAGGAGACCAGCTCAGGGTTCTGTTCTCCAGTCACGTCCACTTTTTTAACAGCTTCTTTAAAAAAAAACAATAAAAAAAAACCTGTGTGACTTTAGAGCTGGTGCCAGACTGACTCTTCTGGAAACAGAACTCCTCTGTCCATCCCCAGAACAAGTACAGTTCAGGATGGGGTTGGGGCTAAGGTACTGGGACTTGGGAGATTGGGTTCAGTTTCCTGCTCAATCACTGACTTCCTGACTGACTCTAGGCACGTCACTTAGGCCCAGATTTTTAAAGGTGTTTAGGCGTTGCTCCACTCACCATTGCAACATGTAAGTCTGATTTTCAAAAGTGGCTTAGCACTCAGGAGCCTAAATCTCATTTAAAGCCACTGGGACTTAGACTCCTAAAGTGCCTAATTCCCTTTTAAAAATGACACTTTTAAAAATCTGGGTCTGAGTTTCTCTGGGCCTCAGTTTCCCATCTGTAAAATGGGGATAATGATGCTTCCCTACCTCACAGGGAAGTTTGTGAAGATA
Organism: Trachemys scripta elegans; assembly: GCF_013100865.1. Lineage (NCBI taxonomy): Eukaryota > Metazoa > Chordata > Testudines > Emydidae > Trachemys > Trachemys scripta. Next base: position 99,974,111 of record NC_048306.1, read on the forward strand.
AACTCATTATTGCTTGTCGGGTGGCTCAGCTATCAAGGCTATGCAAGTACCTTGCTTGCCTTGAGATAGCGGCAGTGCAAAATCATAGACTCAGAGAATATCAGGCTCGGAAGAGACCTCAGGAGGTCATCTAGTCCAATCCCCTGCTCAGTGCAGGCCCAACCCCAACTAAATCATCCCAGCCAGGGCTTTGTCAAGCCTGGCCTTAGAGGTTTTTAAGGATGGAGATTCCACCACCTCCCTAGGTAACCCATTCCAGTGCTTCACCTCCCTCCTAGTGAAATAGTGTTTCCTAATATCCAACCTAGACCTCCCCCACTGCAACTTGAGACCATTGCTCCTTGTTCTGTCATCTCCCACCACTGAGAACAGCCGAGCTCCATCCTCTTTGGAACCCCCTTTCAGGTAGTTGAAGGCTGCTATCAAATCCCTCCTCACTCTTCTCTTCTGCAGACTAAATAAGCCCAATTCCCTCAGCCTCTCCTTGTAAGCCATGTGCCCCAGCCCCCGATCATTTTTGTTGCCCTCTGCTGGACTGTCTCCAATTTGTCCACATCCTTTCTGTAGTGGGGGCCCCAAAACTGGATGCAATATTCCAGATGTGGCCTCACCAGTGCCGAGTAGAGGGGAATAATCACTTCCCTCGATCTGCTGGCAATGCTCCTACTAATGCAGCCCAATATGCTGTTGGCCTTCTTGGCAACAAGGGCACATTGCTGACTCATATCCAGCTTCTCGTGCACTGTAATCCCTTGGTCCTTTTCTGCAGAACTGCTGCTTAGCCAGTCAGTCCCCAGCCTGTAGCAGTGCATGGGATTCTTCTGTCCTAAGTGCAGGACTCTGCACTTGTCCTTGTTGAACCTCATTAGATTTTTTTGGGCCCAATCCTCCAGTTTGTCTAGGTCACTCTGGACCCTATCCCTACTCTCCAGCATATCTACCTTTCCCCCCAGTTTAGTGTCATCTGCAAACTTGCTGAGGGTGCAATTCATCCCATCATCCAGATCATTAATGAAGATGTTGAACAAAACCAGCCCCAGGACCAACCCCTGGGGCACTCCGTTTGATACCGGCTGCCAACTAGACATTGAGCTGTCGATCACTACCCATTGAGTCCGAACATTTAGCCAGCTTTCTAGCCACCTTGTAGTCCATTCATCCAATCCATACTTCTTTAACTTGCTGGCAAGAATACTGTGGGAGACCGTATCAAAAGCTAATGTTTTCACCCCTCAGTTCACAGAGAGCGTGCTAAAGTCATGGTATATCATATCCACCACTTTCCCCATATCCACAGAGCCAGTTATCTCATCATAGAAAGCCATCAGGTTGGGCAGGCATGACTTACACTTGGTGAAATTCCCCACCTCTGTGCCCTTTCCCTTGCCTATGCTACCATCTAGCCATCGGATGTTAACAACTTGATGCTCTGGGTAAAAACCAAACCAGAGATGTAAGCAACTCTGTAGCCCATTAATGTAGACTGAGTTAGCTAGTACCATCGCCTGTAGTTCTCTATCAGCTGCCGTCACATCAGGTTGCTTATGCTGATGGCATGACCCGACTGCTAATAAGAGTTATTACAAGATCGTGTCTCTGTTTGTGTGTTGTTCCTTCTCGTATGCAATAGTTAGGCAAACCTGTGTGGAGGGTTTGATCATTATCTGAATGTCGCTGAAGGGAGGGAAAAAAGCCCATCTGTTCTACAAAGAGACAGTCAAAAGAGCGGGCTCTGTGACTAAATAAATTCACATCTGTTAAGCAGAGCCATCAAACGGCAGGCAGGGGACCAAATGCAAATCATATGTTGAAACCACAACTATGAGTGAGATGGCATACCAAAAAGGGTGCCTGGAAGTATTGATCCATGTGAGTGGCCTCTGGTTTTTCTAATTATTCTCTTTCCCCTATATCAGTTCGCTGTGCAAATGAAGCACCACCACAGTGACACGTGCGTGTGTTTTTCTTTGTGCATGATTAAGCAACTTCACTGCACCATTTTGAGCTACGAGCTCATAGCAGCAATCGGAAGCCGAGTAGAGCAATGAACTGCAGTAGCAGAATGTAGAGGACTGGTAGGCCCAGGTGGCTAACAGTTCAGACTAAAGCTAGTCCCCGGAAACATGACCGCAGTAAGGATTAGCACCGAGGTTGCTAGCCTTAAAATATTGGCCTGCCTTTGGCAGTGGTTCCCTTTTGGGAAGTCTTATTTACTGCCATCTAGAGGGAGCCTAGTAGAGACAGACTGGAAATATCCCCTTTATTATTTGTATTGCCTGTAAAAACAAAGGGACAACCCAGACCTCTGCTTTGGTTGGACTGCCAGCCCCCGACTGTTCTGAGACTTGTCTTGGCGTTGGCAATTCAATTATTTTTTCAGCATCAAAACAACAACAACAAAAAAGTGGGTATAAAGAATAATGAAGGCAAGACTTCTTTATAGCATATCTGAAAAAGTCTTCTGCCTGAGGAGTAAATTTCTTTATACATCTGCTAACTGCACACGGTGAAATTTTTTGAACATTTTGTTGTTGTTGAAAAATGGACTTTTTTTCAAAATCAGAATTTTACTTTTTTGGAAATTTTACATTTTTGATAAAAATGAAAAAAAAAAATTAGCTACTTTTGAATTGTGTACGTGTTTCCCCCTCTTTGCTCCCCTCTTTTCAGTGGCAAAAGGGAAAAAGGACAAGAGGGGGGGAAATGGATGGAAGAGGGGAAACAAAAAAGGACAGTTCCAAAATCTGACAATTTTTGATAAAAATTCAAGTGAACGGGAAATCATCCCTTTCTGTAACTAGCAGAACAGCAATGGCTTTGAAAATGTTTATTTAATTTTTTGGGGCTAGCTCTCTGACTAACTCAACAGTGTCCCTTTGCAAAGCATAAATAGGAGGCGGTGGCTCAAGTGATCTATACATTGGCCTTGAAACACCTCGACGCTCTGAAGTCACAGGTTTTGATTCTTGGCTGGGCCACCGTAGCCCTTTCTATTTCGGAGGTGGATTGGTCTGCATGAGTTTTCTTGAGGCAACCTCAAGAATTGAGACCTGTTCAATTTGAGTACATAAAGATTGCCCAGTACTTCCTACACCCAGTATTCTTGCCCCCGTCCCCGCTAGTTATCCTACTGTGCCATGGGTGACGTTTTCAAAAGTGACCACTGGCTACTGGATGTCCGACTTAAGGCCGGCTTTGTGCAGATTCTGCCCACAGCTCCAGTCACAACAACAGGTGCCCAGGACTTGTGCACCTCAGGCCTGAAGAGGTCTCAAGCTGAACACTTGAAATCAGGGGCCAATTCTGAAAAATTGGCAGTAATTGTCTGCCCCACAGGTGACCCCATTTTGTTGGCGATGGGGTTCCTGCACAAACGTACAGTAGTTTATGAAGCAGTTCAGATCTTTGGGGTTGAAAGGACTGTCCGATATTAGTAACTGTATTATTTTTGAAGAATAAATACTACACCTCTACCCCGATATAACGCTGTCCTCGGGAGCCAAAAAGTCTTACCACGTTATAGGTGAAACTGCGTTTGATCAAACTTGCTTTGATCCACCGGAGTGCGCAGCCCCCCCGCCCCCCCCGGAGCACTGCTTTACCGTGTTATATCTAAATTCGCGTTCTATCGGGTCGCGTTCTATCGAGGTAGAGGTGATATCTGCAGAGAGCATTGAGACATCTATATACTTTGCCGGCACTAATATGTGGGGGTTGGCTTTGACCCATCCGGCAGCTACCTTTGTGCTGGGCAATTAACTCCTTTGTTTAGTTTGACGCATCCTAGTCATGTGCTCTCGTGCCATAGATGTCACTCAAAAACAGAGCACGGCTAAGAACCAGACCTAACTAAAATGCAACAGTACAATTCACTATAGCCCCCGTTAGCAAACCAGACAGCTCACCAGGCTCAAATCCCCCTTCCTATTCCCCATGCATACAACTTCCTCCTCCCATTCCCATTGCGAAAAGCTGTGGTGAAAATGACGGACTTTGCAGCATATCCCGCAACAAGGGACCAGCTTGTTTGGAGCAGTCTAGCAGCAATTTTGTTGCCATTCTGTGAGCCTGTCTAGCTCATAACTGTAGTTTTTAGAAGAGCACATAGATGGCGCACACCTGCATTACTTCATTATTCAAGCCCTGAGCTACATAATTAATGGAGATATCCCATCTCCTAGAACTGGAGGGGACCTTGAAAGGTCATTGAGTCCAGCCCCCTGCCTTCACTAGCAGGACCAAGTACTGATTTTGCCCCAGATCCCCAAGTGGCCCCCTCAAGGATTGAACTCACAACCCTGGGTTTAGCAGGCTCATGCTCAAACCACTGTGTCAAGCTACTAAAGGGGACGAGAACATATGTAACTCGGTCCAACTATCTGACGTTTCATAATACAGCATGCCTCTACGGCACTGTCCAGCAGAGGATCTGAAAGTGCTGCACTACCATTCCTGAACCGAGTCGCTTAAAAACCCACATAAGTGTTGTTATCCCCAAGATACAGATGGACAGACTCAGGCGAACGGGGAATCCCCTTGCTGCAGGTAACACCGAAAGCTAGCCGCGGAGCCAGGAAAGAATCCAAAGTTCAACTCCCAAGCCTGTGCTTTAGTCACCAGATTGTAGTCACAGTAATAGTGGAACCTGTGGTCTGTATTACTACAAAATAATAAAGGACCCAGGGGGTTTACACCTGATCTGTGGCATCCTGGTCCTTTTTCTGAAACATATTAATTCATCTTTGCTCATTTCCCTACACTTCTGCAATAGTAGATCTTTATTTAAAGAGCCGTCTTCCAAATATAACAAAGCGGCCTGGAGGTCTTTGCTATGCGGCTGTATTTTGCATACGTTGCATCTAAAAAAACCCCACATTTGTCCCAGTGGCTGCCGCCTCAGCTTTGCTGACACTGGCAATGGGCTTCATTGGACTTTTGATCACATCGAGGTCTTTCCTTTTACTTTGTGTTGCAGGACTGGGGTTTCAGAACATGAAAATCGCGTCCCCCTCGGTAACAAATCTGTTGTCAGACAGCTTTGAGATTCGGGGTCTCTCAGCGCCGGCGATGGTTCCTATAAAGGTGTCTCTGAACTTCCCTTCCTCTAGGTTTTCATCATATTCTTTAGCATCTGCCTGCCATCAGCTCCCCCTTTCTCCCAGCAGGTGAGGCAGATTAAGGCCAGATCCCTTTTGTTCGTGGGATCCAGGCTTTGCCATGGAAAGGGGCTGTTTCTCCTGCCTCTGTTTGAATAGGTGCCATAGGCTGGCCTCTCAGCTGATGTCTGCGAGCTGCCAAAAATGTGTTACCATGCACTACTCTTTGGCGGAGAGAAGAAAGGAGCCTCCTCCGCTGAGGAGAATGGTTTCCTCTTGTCTCTTTGGCCATTGCCCGGAGCGAATGCCCTTCCTGTATGACGCTCTGTGTGCTCTCCATCCCCTCCCCACTGCCGGCTGCTTCTGTCTGCCTCGTCCTCCCTGGGTCAGACCCTCAGCTGATGTAAACCAACCTGGAACCATTTACGTCATTTGCACCAGCAGAGGGTCTGCCTCCTGTGTCTCCATGATAAGGGAGCAATATAGAGAGGAGCGGGGGCGTCGTGCTGTGCTGCGGAGGAGAAAGCACGGCAGGGGTTTGCAGGGTAGAAGATTCACTCCCTGTTAATGGCTGAGAGCTGGGGAGAAAATATTGAGGGGCTCAGGTGGGAAGAAGTGACCCGTGGACTAGGGATGGGCTGGACTTTGGCCCTACACAAAGTTGCTGCCTATGCAACCCTCAAGTAGTTGTGTTGGATTTGGGGTCTGGTTGCTTCTTCATCCAGCATGCAACTAAGCAATAAGTTTGCCCCATCCTTTCTTGTGTGCAGTCATCTCCAGCCCCCGGGCTCACCACATTTCTGTTCCATCACCCCGAGCTTTCAACCTGGCTGCCCTCAAAAGGCCTGGCCCTTTCTCGAGCTGCCCAGACTTTACCCTCCAGACTTGAAATGAAATTAATGGAGATATCCCATCTCCTAGAGCTGGAAGGGACCTTGAAAGGTCATCGAGTCCAGCCCCCTGCCTTCACTAGCAGGACCAAGTACTGATTTTGCCCCAGATCCCTAAGCGGCCCCCTCAAGGATTGAACTCACAACCCTGGGTTTAGTAGGCTCATGCTCAAACCACTGAGCTATCCCTCCTCCAGACTTACATCATTCCTTGTCATTTTATAAATAAATCTATTAGGCTTCCATCTCCAACTCCTCTCTGTGATCTCAGGCATTCTTTCCACAAGTTTGGAGGTAAACTTGCTAGTACAAGAGGTCTAACCAACTGGAAGAAACTTGTCCTGGCTCTTCCCTTCAGGTCCAGCAGTGAGCTTTGCTGCCTCTGTGTCAGCATTCTGGGCAAGACATCTGGTCAGTCCACTTTGCAGCAGTTGCCATGGGCTCTCTAATGACCACAAGCGGTTGAGGCCTCAGATTAACGTCTTATTCCATATGATTGTGTTTGGGCATGTTGAGGATTGTCTTGTACAGCAGAAGTCAGGCATCCGCTTGCTCCCTGGCGGAGCTGTGACACGTTCGTTAGAGACAGATTAGATTAGCTAGATCTATCTATCTCCAGGGAGTCTGCACTTCTTTTTGTTTCAATGCAGATGGGTCAGTCAAGTTCAATTTATTGGGTTTTCAAAGCATAGTTTGTTCTGACACCGAGATGTGACATGCCTGCAAAAGGAAGGCTTCAGTCTTCAGCTTTGTTGTATGTTTTCAGCAGCAGTTGAATCCAAATGGCTCCTGTGTAGCCCTCAAAACTATTAATATAGTTAATTTGAAGAAGGCTGAAGAATATATTTTTTTTCACTGTGTACAAGGCTGTAGATAGAAACTGAAGGAAGGACAGTTTGGACTGAGTATCAGAATAGGGATGACAGTGGGGATTAGATCTAATGTAGTATGAAGTCAATATCTTACCTGCCACGTATCCGGCGAACACAAACTGTATGATGCAGGAGGATGGGTTAGATGATCCCCTCCCGGGCCCCAACCCCTTGCCCCCTCTTTCCCACCTGTAACTTCTATGACTTTCTCCCTCTATTAGACCTGACCTGCACTTAAGTTGTGCTGTCAGTTGGGAGTGTGGAAAAAAAAAATAGCACCCCAATTGATAAGTTGGGCTGGCAAAAGCCCTAGTGTAGATGCAGCTATACGGGCAAAAAATCTCCCCAGTATAACTTATTTCATTTGGGGAACTGGTATAGGCTATACTGGCCAAAAAAACACTTGCTGGTTTAAACGGCATCTCCATTACGAGGATTTGCCAGCATAGCCACAGCAATATACTTATACTGGTAAACCCTTTCAAGTGTAGACAAGGCCTTAATCTGTGGAAGTCGGTAGTCTCCTAAGTGCTGTGGTTGAAGTCTTGTTGTTGAGGCACTTAAAGTCACAGTGACATGGTACTGGAGAATATACTGTAAGGTAGGGGTGGGCAAACTACGTCCCGCGGGTGCATCTGGCCCATCAACCGTTTTAATCTGGCCCTCGAGCTTCTGCTGCGGAGCGGAGTCTGGGGCTTGCCCTGCTTCACGCAGTTCCCAGAAGCAGCATCATGTCTCCCCTCCAGCTCCTACGCGTAGGGGCAGCCAGGGGCTCCACACGCTTCCCCTGCCCCAAGCGCTGCCTCCGCAGCTCCCATTGGCCGGGAACCGCAGCCAATGGGAACTGCAGGGGCGGCAGCTGTGGACGGGGCAGCGCGCAGAGCCGCCTCATGGCGCCTCCACATGGGAGTCGGAAGTGGGACATGCCGCTGCTTCTAGGAGCTGCTTGAGGTAAACACCTGCACCCCTGATCCCCACCTGGGCGCCAGCCCTGATCCCCCTTCCACACTCCGAACCTCGCAGCCCCAGCCCTGATCCCCCTCCTGCACATCAAACCCTTCATCCCCGAGTCTGCACCCCCAGCCAGAGTCGTCGTCCCCCCTCCACGCCCCAACCCCCTGCCCCAGCCCTGATTCCCCTCCTTTCCTCCGAATCCCTTGGTCCAGCCTAGAGCACCCTTCTGCACCCCAAACTCCTCATCCCCAACCCCAGCCAGAGCCCTCATTCCCCCCACACCCCAACCCCCTTCCCCAGCCCTGATCCCCCTCCCACACCCTGAACTCCTAATTTCTGGCCCCACCCCAGATCTTGCACCCCCCAGCTGGAGCCCTCACCCCCTCCCGCACCCCAACCCCAACTTTGTGAGCATTCATGGCCCGTCACACAATTTCCATACCCAGGTGTGGCCCTCGGGCCAAAAAGTTTGCCCACCCCTGCTGTAAGGAATAATCCAGCATTGGAAGTGGATGGGACCACATGAGTTAAGTAGGTGTGTTCCTCCTGCAATTCCAAGATACGTGAATGATGTCCCACACCAGGAGGTTATGCTGGAAATTGGTGAATGCTTCTAGTAGTGCTGCTTGGCAGAAGAGGGACATTGATGCTTTCAGGAGGATGGTCAGAAGGTGTAACTGAGCACTTGCAGAGTGTGCCGGGTCTGGAGAAGAGGCAGGGGAGAACTTATTCCCATTGAGACGTGCTGCTAAGGACTGAAGAAAGGAAACAGCAAATGCTCCGAAGCAGCACTCGACTCCTACAGACAAAGAACAATTCCCAGATTCAGGTAGCGATCAGAAGCAAGGGGGCTAGGAGTAAATCTGCGTTAAAGTTCATGTACACTCAGAAAAGTGACTGCAAAAACAACACCTTCTTATGCAGCTCATCTGCACCCAGTGGGTCTGTCTACACCGCGGCTGGCAGACGGATTCACGCTAGTGAGGCTAGACCTAATGCACAAAAAAAGCAGTGTGGACGTTGCGGCTCTGGTGCAGGCTCAGGCTAGCCACCTGAGCTCAGGCTCCGGCAATCGGGTGAACTTGAGAGACCAAGGTGCTGCCTGAGCCGCGGTGTCCACACTGCTTCTCTCAGTGGGCTAGCGGGAGTGTGTCTACCCAGGCTTACTCCCAGCTGCAGGAGAGATACGCAGTGTGTCTTGGGGCACGTCTACACTACCTGCCGGATCAGCGGGTAGTGATCGATCTATCAGGGATCAATTTATCGCATCTAGTGTAGACGCAATAAAATCGATCCCCGATCTCTCTGCCATCGACTCCGGAACTCCCACCACGGCGAGAGGTGGAAGCGGAGTTGACTGGGGAGCGGCAGTGGTCGACTTGCCATTGTCTTCACGGCCAGGTAAATAGACCTAAGATACGCCAACTTCAGCTATGCTATTTGCGTAGCTGAAGTTGCGTATCTTAGGTTGACCCCCCCCTCCCCCCGGTCAGTCTTGATTTCTGCATTCAACAGAATTAGTGGATGAGGGGGACCAAGTAGAGGGTTGGATTTAGATCTAGCGTCTCTTAGGCTGGGAAGGGTACGTGGGTGGCCCCTGGTGCACCTGCAATGTGGCTGTGGGCACTTAGGAGAACAGGGGAGGGGGGACACTTGCACTGCTTGGAGTGTTAGTTGACCCGGAAGGGCCATGTCTTGGCAGGACGCCATCCCTGGATGCTAGCAGAGCAGAGCCACGGTGGGGTTTTCCGGCTGCACCTGGAGTCTGCCAATAAGGCAGTCCCTGCCTGCAGGAGCTTACAATGTAAGTTACACACAGATAGTCCAAAGAATGCATTGCACGTGTACGGGAAATTACAGCTTGGTATCAAACCACATGATAAGTGAGCTGACAGGAGGTTCCGCTTCCCTGGTGTTGGTGGATTTTAAGGACGGAGTGGTGATTAGAGGCGTAGGCATAGAAGGAAATGAGAGCCTAGATTAAGGATGGTGCTGGCTGTGTAGAAATACACATTGGTTTAAACAAAACATTTCTATCCATGAGGTGCCACCCATGACTTCCATAAAGAGTTTACTTGCTATGGGGACAAATCCTTCGTTCTGTTACACCCCCACAGCTCCAGCAACTCCCAAGGAGCATTTGGTCTGCGTTGCAAAAGGAAAGGTGAAATTAAGATTTATTTGGGTAGAGTCTCATTACGGAAGAGTCAGCCTGTCTCAATTCCGTCGGAGACGAACGTGCTGACGCTTTCGAGTGGAGGCAAATTGGTACTCTAGCCTTCCATTGCTTATCTGATCTGAGGGTAAATTGAGTTTGGATCCTCTTCACGTTAGCCCTTTGCTTTCTTTCAGCGGTGAATGGCATCCAGTAATTAAAAGCAAAACAGACCTTGTCAGGCTTTTGTTGTTGTTCAGTGTTATGCTCTTTGATATACCTGGGCTGACATTTTGAGATAATGTGGTCTCGTCTTGGGATTGATGAATTCCAGTTCCCTGTTGCGCTACATTCTTTTATAGCGAGTATTCTCTGAATTATGGCTTTAAGATTGTCTGAATGACAGGACAGGAGCCAATTAGTTTCCTTATCTGTACTGCTTGATTCTGCACATTCCTCTTAATGTTACTTATCGTTGGTACTTAAGGTTAGTGCCATATTCGATCAGATCATTGGCCCATCCAGTCTGACTTTCCCCACCTCCAGCAGAGGTCTGATTCCTAATGCCTCAAGCTTCACAGAGGGCTGTTACAGGTGGCCTGCCCCTTAAGGGCTGAGGGGCCTGGAGCTAGCCAGCCCTGATGGCTGGAGAGATCGTATTCCTCTAGAAGGAGCAGCAGGAACCTGTGGGGAGAAGGGGGAAGCTCTAAAGACTCCTGTAAGGAAGACCCTGAGACCAGGGGAACTTGTCCTAGCTAGGAGGATTGGGAGTAGTCGCCTGCTAAGGCGGGAGGAGGAAGGCAGGGTGTCTCAGAGTGACAGACAGACTTCTGAGGGGACACTCAAGAGGCGGCCGGCCCTGTAACAAAGCACCAGCTGACTGGTTGTAAGTTTTCACTTGCGATGTACTTGACCATTTTCCCCCGTTTAATTTTAAGTGACCAGTCCTGGAATACTGTGTTGGGTTCCGGTGTCCACACTTCAGAAAAGGTTTCAGCAGAGAGCTACAAGAATACTTGAAGGTCTGGAAAGCCTGCCGTAGAGTGAGAGACTAAGGAAGCGCTCTCTGTTTTGTTTATCCAAGGGAAGTTTGAGGTGCTTTGATCGTAGTCTACAAGTACCCACACAGAGAAGAGATTTCTGATAATAGACAGTGCTTTAATTCAGCTGAAAAAGGCATAACGAGATCCAGTGGTTGAAAGGTGAAGCTAGACAAATTCAGACTAGAAACAAGGTGTACTTTTGTCAGTGAGGATAATTAACTATTGGATGAACTTACCTAGCGGTGTGGTGGATTCTCCATTATAATAAGTCAAGTCAAGTTAAACACAAGTTATGGGCTTGATGCAGAAATTAGCGGGTGAGATTTTATGGCCTGCTTTACCCAAAGTAGGGATGATCATAATGGCCTCATCTGGCCTTAGAATCGATGGAAGAAGCAGGGTTTTAGGCAGGAATTGGCTGAGGAGAAGGTAGTGGTTTGGGAAACTGGCATTGCCGAGGGGGGTTCCATGGATGGAGAACGCCATGGGAGAAGGCACAGAGTTAGGAGCCTAGAAGGAAATAATTGGAGCATTGCTGTCAGAATGGAGGGCCTGTGCATGTGTGAGAGAGGGAACCAAGATAGGAGGCCAAGGCAGTATTTTGTAGTGCACTGAATGTGAGAGCAAGGTGTTTGCACTTGATATGCTGGCCAAGGGGGAGCCTGTGGAAGGAGTCGGAGGGGATAGGGTCTCGCTGTTGGGGGCGTAATTGGAGACAGAACATGGCAAGTTTGGGATGGTTTGGTTTGTTCAAGTTTGTCAGGAGGGACTCACTGAAGGGAAACTGGCTGACAAATCCGGAATGATTTTCTTGATGAAGAATTGACAGGGACGCAGCAGATGTAATCTGCAGCTTCGCTTTTCAGTCTGCGCTTTCGACCCAGACGGTGACTTCAGTGGCAGCAGAAGCAGGCCCTCAATCCACGAAGTCATCCCGTGTGGGTGAGCAATAATTGTCTCAGACAGCGAGAGGCCGAGGGTGCTTGAGAGCGGTTAGTTTCCCCAGGGTGGCAGATGTGTAGTGGAGAGCCACAGGGATTCATAGCGAGTCTGATGGTGGTTCACTGAAAATGACGGTAGCCTGGAAGGAGGAACACGACGTGTTTCACTTTAGGAGTGTGTAAAGCTGCCTGGGGCGTGGCACGGACAATAACAATTGTCAGCATCCTTCCTTTCCATTTCTACCCTGTCACCCCTTCTTTGAGTTCCTTCACTGATTTCCTGTCTCCAATGTCAGATCCGCGCTCCCTGCCCTCGCTGCCTTGGCTCTCCACCGCTGTCCGTCTGCCTGCATGTCTGCTCTCATGCCACTGCTCATGTTCTGCCATGCCATCCATCTTAATGCTCCTTTTGCTGCTTCCACCGTTCCGGTGCCTTGTCTCCCTCTGCCCCTGAACCTCCTCCCTCCTGTCATACATGGGGCCCCCTCTCTCTCCTCCTCTTAGTGTCTCATTTCTTTCATCACTGATTTCTCTATCCCCTTGTGAAGTCCTGCACCTACCTATTACTGAGCTATTAAAAAACGTGCAGTTTGCATAAAACTAAAGCAGGCAAAAAATCACTTCTGTAACTATTACTAATTCAGTGAAGTGTTTGGAGATGCATCTGTAGGAAGCATGAATCGCTAACCTCATAGTTAGGCATTGATGCTAATCTCGGATTTTCCGGGGTGTATATTATCACTTGCTGGGAAAAAATATCTGATCTGGTGAGTAGGTGTGAGAAGGTCTGAGCTGAATGTAGGACTTAGTTTCATGTTCACGAGATGCGATGGTGGGCTTAATGGGCTGATCCAACTCACATTTGGATAGGGTTATGGATTTGGTGGGGTTTACATTATCAGCATTAAGTTATAAGCCCAAGTGGTGCCATTTTGGTTTTTGGTCTCCATTGTGAAATGACTGCGTGGTTGACACCATTGGCAGGGTGTGGCAGAGTAGGATTGCGGTGCATCTACAGTGTTCACGTAGGGGCTGTACCTGGACTAGTAGAAGTTTTATAGGTCAAGATTGAGAAGCACTGAGGGAGAGGTGGGGCTGTCCGCTTATCCTGCACTGCACCTGTCCTCTTGTTGCCCATTTAGCCAGTCACACTAACATGTGCATTTTAAAAAAGCAAAGTTTGGTTTTAGCTTCTGAGTCAATCATTTTCCTTTTTGTATTTTGTGAGACTTGCAACGTGAGTGGATGAATTTTGCTTGTCTTAGGGTATGTCTACACTACCTGCCGGATTGGCGGGCAGTGATCGATCCAGCGGGGATTGATTTATCGCGTCTAGTCTAGACGTGATAAATCGACCCCCGAACCCCCTCCCGTTGACTCCTGTGCTCCAGCACCGCGAGAGGTGCAAGCAGGGTCGACGGGGGAGCGGCAGCAGTCGACTCACTGCGGTGAAGACACCACGGTAAGTCGATCTAAGTACTGGAGCTGGGAAAAGGGAACTTGTGTGGGACATCTTAACTGGCATAGATCGAGAGGAGAGAAAAAAATACACAGGAGAAGATGAGCGAGGACAAAGGAGGAACAGAAAAGACTAAAGGGGAAATAATAAAAAATATCAGAAAAATACTTTCGAGACTAGGAGAGCCAGGGTCACGCACAGGCTCAGAACGAGTGGCTGAGATACACCAGTGCGGTCACTGGGTTCCCAAATTGGCCATTAATATGTTCTAGTCTTTAGGCTCATTAGTTGCAAGGTTCCGTCGCTGTTTTGCTCAGCGCACTGCACTCGCTGCTGCTGAGATTGGCATTACTAATTTGGCCCTTCAGCCCATGCTACGTCGTGTTGTGAATCTCTCAGATGGCATAGGCTCCTTGGGTCATGTCACTATGTGGGTGGGAGACGAATCAGGTGTTATAGGAAGTAGCTTGAACAGCTTTGTGGGTACACTTGTTGCGGCGTCTATAGTGAGATAATGCCCCAGTGTGGTGCTAGGGGGCGCTGTGCTCTGGGATGTGCCATATTCCAGATGCCATGTAAATGCTGGGCATTCCCCGCCCAGCCCAGTTGGAATTAAACTCCAGGGCACCTTCAACAGTGCGCAGTGCGGTTGATTAGCCCTCCTGGCCGAGGGGCTGCACTGCTGTCCCTTCTTTGCACGCAGGCTGTTAGCGTGCTTTGATCGCTTTGATCTGGAGATGGGGGGGATGTGGGAAGAGGAGGGGGATCATCTTTGTTTCGGTGAGAACTTGTTTCTGGTTCCGTAAACCCCGGCGCTGGGAACAGCAGGTAGCAGGATAGCGCGGAGCGGTGAGTGGGATTTCCTCTCTGGCCTCGCGGGTGGACCTGCCTTCCATTTCTTGCTTTCAGAATGATGCTGTCATCTGGTAAGATGAGACCAAGAAGCAGGGGGTGGAGGGTGGTCACCTGGTTCGCTGGGGCTCTGCCCCGGAGAGTTGTTGCTGGTGTGAATTGTGTTGCGTGCGGCATCTCAGCAGCTCCACTAGGGAGCATAACGTTCAGAGTCCAGTTCAGAGGCACCTGCGGCGCTACGGCTCTCTTCTTTTAGAACTGCGTAGTTCCTGCCAGGTCCGCAGCACCAGCCGGCCTGTGATGTTTTATTTCTCCATCGGTGGTGGGTCTCCTCTTATTGGGGGCGATTTCTGTGTTGGCTGGATTAAGTTGGGTGCGAGCCCTGGGCTGGGAGGGAAACTATGGACTGAACATTTAGATCCAGGATGTGGAAAATGAGGTGCACAGCAGTGAAATGGATTGGTGCAGGTCCCACAGGGGGTTTATGGTAGAGGCAGGGGTAGAACCTAGATCCCCAACTCTACCCTGTGCTTTGATCACAAGATTATCCTGGCCAACCAGTCTCTCAGTGGAATTAACTCCTCACACAGGGAGTTGTTGCTGTCTGGAATAAATAATCCATGACCGTCATAAATACAATTCTAATTGCTAAGTTAATTTTAGAAAGGCACTGGTGTGAATAGGCCGGTCCCCCTTCTATTGCCCACCACTGCAAAAACACATGTATTCTCAAATAGCAACTCCCCGAGGTTGGACTGTGCTTACAAACACAGGACAAGCCTGGGCTTCTTCCTGTGCTGTATTTTTAGGACTCCCCCCTCTATCACCTGTTGCCTCTTAGGTGGACTCTGCTTTTTATGCTTCTCGGGGGAAATAGTGAGATGCAGCTGTTCTGCCTGCCGTGGTGAGTCAGCAAAGTAACTCTGCATCCCCCCGCACCCAGGGTCCTAAAGCTTGGCACACCTGGTCCCCATTATACTAATCTTTAGAAGTATATTATGAAGAGTGAAGTCTAGATGATCAAGTTAGGACAGGCTTCAATGTGTGTCCAGGTGTATCACCATGCTGCTGAAACACTTCCTTAGAGCCATGTGCGGAATGTGAGGGGCATGTGACGGAAGTTTTTACTTCGCAGCGCCAAGAATGTGCCTGTGTCGGCAGGGCGTGGGGTACGGCAGCTGGGCTCTACAGCGGAGGCCGTGAGGAGATGTTTGGTCTCCAGCGGAGGTGGTAGATGGCAGAAGCAGCTGCCCATTTTCCTTCAGATTCCAGCTGCTGACCTTCAACAGGTGATTTGTGACGGCCACTCCTGGCTTAAGAAAACCTCTCCGTGAGAGACATTCACATGGATTTCTGTGCGTGCGACCGCAGAGCTTTGTCAGAGTGGTGAGAGCGCTGCAGCCCTGCAGAGTTCAGTAATCATTTCTCTCTACGGGCTTGCACACCTAGCAGCATTCACTCCCCCGCGCTCCGTGGACAGTTCTCACCAATTAATACATTCATCTGCGGGAGCTAGAACTGCCCTCATGCACCAGCCCTGTCGGAATGCGATGGGAGAGCAGCTCTCTCTGCAAATCCTGCCAGAGACTCGGTTGTCTCGCCGTTCACGGCTGGAGGTGTTTTTTCACAACAGTGATCAGATAATGTTGTCCCTGGCTCCGTCATCTTCCTGCGCGGATTCTTCCCATGCTTTCTGCTTTAGTTGATCAAAGGAAACCTCTTCACATCCAGTCTCCAGAGCCTGCTGGGGTTTTGTTGCCTGGTGGAATTCTCCTAACCTAAACAAGAGTATGTGGGGCTGAAGTGAAGGCAGGCAGTGGATGCAAAATGAATTAACCCCTTCAGTACTGAGAGAGTGGATGTCACAGGGGACTAGTAAAGGAATATGTGGCCTTTACCGCCTTGCCATTGTTCACATTCATCTTAGATAGATAATGACTAAAAGTCATTGACATCGGATGGCTGTTTGATGGCCTGTGTGGAAATGCATTGGTTGGTTTCAGTGCAGTCCCTAGTGGACGGATGTTTCTGAGTCAATTTTTTCAAAGCATCTAAATCTGGTTTTCAGAAGTGATTTAGAGGCTTAGGAGCCTAAAGCCAAGAATTACATAAATAACTAGTGATTTTGTTTGCCTCAGTTTTCATGTGTCCAAGTCGAGGCCCCCGGAAGAGGCCTGATTTTCAGAGGGTGGGTGTCCAGCGCTTTCTGAAAATCAGCATGCTTGACAGTGTCTTGAGTTGGATGTCCAAAAACAGAGGCGTCCAAAATCAGTTGCTTTTGAAAATGTCGGCCTGAGAAGTTTCCTTGAAAGTCAATGGGATTGTGGCTGCTTAGGGCCTGAATAAGCTTTGAATATGGGAGTAAGGCTCTTTAGGGTGACATTTTCAAAAGCCCCCATCAGTCTGTATGGGCACTCTTCACCATGGTATCTGAGCACCGCACTGACACTGCGGAATGTATCCTCACAGCATCCTTGCAAAGTTAGGGCAGTTTTATCCCCATTTTACTGAGGCACGCAGAGATTTTCCAAGCCCTCCTTCACAGCAGGGAAATCATCAGCACAGTTTCATTAGTGGTCCCGCTTTGTGGCAGCGTTGCTCTGGAGGCTAAGATTTGAACGGGTTGTGGAATTGGAAGCAACCATCATGCTGAGAACCCCTGTTTGAAACTCAAAAGGGAGGTGGAGCCGATTCCTCCCCCACTGTCCTGCCAGCACGCCTCTGATCATACCTTTGATCTGGGGAGGAGGCCTACCTCTCAGAGTAAGGGGGGGGGTGGGATTCAGCTCCATCCTAGCTCTCTTTGCTGAGAGGGCAAAGCTGCTGCCTCTGACATACTGTTGTAGGGATAAATAGGCAAATTCATATGCCAAGCCATAAAGAGAAACCTTCACACACACAGAGGTTTTTGTGTATTTGTATTTTACAGGTAAATAAAAAGAAGTTCCTAGGGTTTTTTCCCCCCTCTCCCAATTTAAAAACCTAATGTGCATGGTGGTTTTTTTTTTCTTCTCATCCTTCCCCAGATCTGAACCATGTCCCACCCATCATGGCTGCCGCCAAAGAACACCAACGAACCCGTTGGACACGTCACTGCGAGAATGGAGACCACGCACGCTTTTGGGACCCCCAGCATCTCTGTGTCCACGCAGCAGTCGCCAAAGAAATTTGCACCAGTTGTTGCTCCAAAGCCAAAGTACAATCCATACAAACAGCCGGGGAGTGATGGTAAGAAACCTGTGAAAAGGAGCTTGATGGCATGGGGAGTTCTCCATGCGATCGCTGCGAAATACAAGGGCGTTTCCCTGGTGAAACTGACCCCTGGGCTGTGGGCCAGCATGCCGTGTTTTCACCGCCAGGTCCTGCGCGGGTTGTGTGTGTGTCTGCCCGGGAGTGAATTTCACCCGTTTTATAGATCTGATTTAGGGGAATTACCCCTTATGCTATATGCTCATGAGTTACTCTAGATTACCGATACCTTCTTTGAGGTTACCTGGTTACAGAGCAATTCAAATGAAAATCTTGGGGTAGCTTTGGAGCGTGTGCCTTCCAGCTAGCCTCACATTATTTAAAAACAAAAAAAAATCATTTTGGGCCCCCTCTTATTTTCTTAACAGTTGATGCCGACATTCACTTTCTAAGGCCATTCCTTTCAAGGGGTTCATGCATTTGGTGTGTAACCACTTGGGCTGATCCAAAGACGACGTGCTCCAGAAGAAATTGCAGTGTCTAAGGGAGGGTTAGGGCTTGTGTGCTGGCTCCGTGGGAAGTACCAGGCAAAGTACTAAGTCTGGGGATGTGGCAGGATGATAGGGCAAGTTGTTGGCAGAACTGCTGTCTAACCAGTTGGATGAATTCAGGATTACGGCTCCTCCAGTACCCCAAATTCTTAAGAATTAATATTTTAAATGAATAATTATTTATTTGGATATTCATATGACTGTTGCAACAGCATCTGGACACTTTATAGAATCATAGAACATCAGGGTTGGAAGGGACCTCAGGAGGTCATCTAGTCCAACCCCCTGCTCAAAGCAGGAGCGATTCCCAGACAGATTTTTGCCCCAGATCTGTAAATGGCCCCCTCAAGGATTGAACTCACAACCCTGGGTTTAGCAGGCCAATGCTCAAACCACTGAGCTATCCCTCCCTCCCTTAATTATATAATTAAAACAAAACCTGAACTCACATGGCCTAACAGGACATAACAACAACCACAGATACTTTGGCACTCCTCCACCTACCAATTTATAAACTCTACGTTTAACACACTCTATCAGATACTTAGCCCACATGCTGAATCGTGATGCTCTGAAGCTTGGTGTCTTGTAGACCCAACCAGCAGAACGCGGAAGTTCCAAAGTGAAGGACACTCAACTGAGAGATCCTCCGGGGCTCAGCCCCTGTCACTTGTCAGATGAAACTCTTCCAAAGTTCTGAATTGGTCAAGGAGGGTCAGTGGCAAGACTTCCATTGATCGTAATAGAGAGACAAGGTGGGGGAGGCGATATCTTTTATTGGACCAACCTCTGCTGCTGAAAGAGACAGGCTTCTGAGATGCACAAAGCTCTTCTTCAGGTCGTCTTGGTTGTAATTTGTGAGAGATGGGACTCCTGACTTGTTGGCATATGATGGGAGTTCTGTTTGCACAAGAATAGCCATAATAGATTATGATTACAGCGGGTTGAAAAATGCGAGGGGTTTTTCCTGTGAATTTTTTCAATTCTGTGTGGGAAAACCACAAAAGGAAACAAAAATTTCATTTTGATTTGGTTTTTGAAAACTGGAAAAATTCAGTTTTTAATTTCTGGGTTTTGCATTTTCTGGATCCCCTTTCCTTTCTGTCTTCCTCAGAGTGCAAACAAATGAATCGTGTCTTGGAGGGAGAGGGGGATGGTTCATGAGTGAGTTCCTCCCCCCCCCCCCCCGTAAGTTTTCTAAATTTCTCCAGTTTGGGAAAAGTTATGGAGCAGCTAAAGAAAAACAAAAAAACCCAAACAAACAAATAAAAAATGAAGCTCGGAAGCTCTGCCACTCTGGGACTTTTCAAAAACCTCCCTAACTTTTGAAAAGTTGGAACAGCAGAGTTTTGACACTCTAGCTTTTCAAAAGTTGGAGAAGTTTTTAAAAGTTGCACTGGGGACGGCTGATGGCTGCCTGTGCAAAGAAGTCCGCCCAGTTATCTTGTCTGAATTTGTTCTTCCATTCCCATATATGCCTCTTTCTCCTTAGCTGTGAAACTGGAAACTCGCGAGCTGCACTTCCCGTTTGGACTCTGGTATATTAAGTCTCTCACTCCCTGTCCCCAAATAACTTCACAGGGGTGTTTAATTTTCTTAAGGCTTGAGAAGAGGTGCAGTTTACAAAGTCATTCTGCTAAAGGTGACTGGAAGCAAAGGGATCGAGCGCAAGTGGAAGATTGCAGAACAATGTCCTAAGGCTGTAGTGGTACAGACGTAGCTGCACAAATCATGCCCTCGCACAGCAGCTGCTGCCAGATCCGTGTCATTAAAATCAATTGCCCATTTAAAAGCGGCTGCAGGGGCATTATCAGCACATGCTCTTTACTAGTTTCTCCAGATTGTCGCTTGTAGCATTGGGGAAGCCAGGTCCTCGGGGCGAACATCTCTTTTAAGATGTGTCACTTGTACAGCCTGGACCTTTTTCCGCTGATGGGCCTGTGTTTTTCTTGAGTGAATTGAAAGTGCTGATGAAAGTTGCCGGAGTAAAGTCCTGGGGCCCAAAGGCCTCTCTGCGTGACATGGAAAGTGGCCGTGACATGATACCATGTTGCCTTCCCATCAAACCTTTGGCCCCTCCACTTGCACTAGGATACTTTTTGTTGACATTTAGTGTTCTATCCTCTTTCGATTACACGGTGCTTCCCGACCTGAGCTCTGCCTTTCCCTCACACCCAACTCTCCTGCCCGCAGTTACAAAAAGTGGGGGTGTCAGGGGAAGCTATTAAAATATATTAGGCAGAAATAGATAGAATTTTAAAATTATCTATAAACAATGATTAAAAAGGGAAACAAAAGCTAAACAAAAAACGTAGAATGAGCCTGTTTTAAAAATACCATTGTAATGTTTTAGACTATGTAAGGGGGTCGTTGTAACACTCTGCCTTCCCTGGGGCAGGTTATGATACTGCCTCGTTGTGTCTTGTTTTAAACTAGATTTGTTAGCTCATTGGGACAGAGACGGGGGGGCACTGACCCTACCTGGTGACTCTGGTACCATTAGAAACAGAAGAATAGACAAGACCACAGTTCTGATTCCTGGGCTTGTTCCGTTTCTGCTGCGTAGCAGAGGCCGCATGCTGTTGTGTTTCTATAGGGCCTACAAACACCGGGCCAGATTTTCAAGTACTAAACCGCCACAATATGGGCCAGATTTTCAAAGGGGTCCAGCTCCAGCTTTCCCCATCGTGACGCTTACGGCCTGATTTCCAAAAGGGGCAAAAGCCAAAGTACTGAGCGCTTTTGTTTTGATGCCTAACTGGGAGCTGAGTTCTTTGGAAAACCTGGCCCTCAGTAGCTATTGGGTATTTGTGCTGTTGTGTTTAGTTTCTCAGAGGAGGAGTGGCAGCTGTTATAGATGTAGGTCAGGACTTTTCTTCTTCGATGTTACCTATTCTAAGGTCTGGAAAACATGAGCAGAAGTCACCGCATCACGGCATGTTCGATTTGGTACTGCTTCCCCCATGCACTAGTGTCTCCAACTGGCCTTTTTCTTTGTTCTGTGCAGCACATCCGTGCACTGTTCAAAGCAGGATCTTAGCAGAAAGGCTCAGTGATCGTCAGACTTTCTTTAATGGAACCAACTTCTGATTGTTCCTTTTCTTTTCATCACTTGAGCTTTTCTTCACCCTTGTTGCCCAGGTTAGTCTGCAGATCCGACTACCTGCCATTGTTGTTGCTGTCTTGCTGCTACTTTTATCCCTGTTTTTATGCTCTGGCTACATGGCACTTAATGAATCATCAAGAGGTTGCTGAGGTACAAGTCTACACGCAAGGGCATTGTGGAAGAGGAGCCTTATTGACCCAAGGCAGGAAGAAGATGAAGCGAGCGTGTGGGAGGTAGGAGCCAAGACTCAAGTCTGCTGCATCGTAGCGATCGGTCACATAGCAGAATTATCTGAACTGAGGACATTACCAAGCAAATAAAATCCCGCTGGTGTTAACAGGAGTGGGAGCCGTAGCATGGGCAGTGTTCATGCGGTCAGACCTGCTTCCCCAGTGTGTGCATTAGACATGCCAAAAGCTGCAGTGATCCCAACCGGGGCTAACACCCGATCAGGTGAACTGATGGCTGTTTCTTTTCGTAAATTTCCCCAGCTTAGACCAGTGCCTGCTGTCTGCCCATATATATTGTCCAGATCACATGTTCCTGTGTCCTTATAGCTGCTGATTATGGTTCTTTACCTAAATGTCTTCCATGAAAACTATGGGGGAGTGGGTTGAATTTTCTTATTCTTAACTGTATCCAGGAACACACCATAAATCATTTTCCCTGATACCTTATTACACCGTGTTCTCATTTCACTTTATAAGATTCTGTAGCAGTGCCTGGCATTTTAATAAGCTCAGCCCTAGGGCATACACATTCTTGTTCCAAGTGGGCCTGATCCTGAGAGCTGTGAGTATTGAAGTCAATGAGAGCTGCGTGGGTGGGCTCTTTTTCCTCTGCCACTCAGATTCTGTGAATTGTTCCACACCCCAGTCCTCGGGTTCCAGCTTTTTGCTCAGAAACAGAGGACTCCATCAGGCCCGATCTATAATAAATTTCTCTCTGTCTTTATAGACAAAATTCTGCCCAGAATAACATGTGCTTTTAGGAGAAAAATGACTTAATCCTGCTTTCATTGACGTCAGAGGCATAACCCCCTCGGACTTCAATAGGAACAGGTCTAAATATACTCAGTCCGCTCCCTGGTTTTACGTGCAATACTATGTGTGTAACATAACAGCCATCAGGGGAAGGGGACTCACTGCGTTTGTGTTGAAAGAAGAGCACCGGCAATAGATCTCAAGGATTGAAAGGATTAAAGAATATCTTCCTCCTGCTGTGTCGCAGTCATGGTCTCATTCCTTTCGCTGTTCTGTAATCGGCGCTGCGGTCTCTGCTCCAGTTTCAGTACAGAACAGAGACTTGGGGTGACTTTAAATTACCTCACAAATACTGCTATGTGCCCTTTCCTTCCCTCACCGTTTTG
The DNA here is from genome assembly GCF_013100865.1 of Trachemys scripta elegans. Classification (NCBI taxonomy): domain Eukaryota; kingdom Metazoa; phylum Chordata; order Testudines; family Emydidae; genus Trachemys; species Trachemys scripta. The sequence continues at coordinate 99,996,588 of NC_048306.1, forward strand.
CAGGTAGAGAATTGAGGCACAGAGAGATTACGTGATGTGCCTCAAGAAATCCATGTCTGAGCAGGATTTCAAAATAAAATGAAAGCTCAAATTCTCATGACTCCAGAGGCTGGGAGAAAAGACCAAATATCACAGGACTCCTGATAAAATCCCAGGACTTGGCAACACTCTACAAATGCAAATCTAGCAGAACTCATGGGGTTCTGGCAGTTTGCCTATGTAGCCCCTCTGTGTTGCAGTTTCTCCGCTCTGTTATGGATGGCAGGTGTGCAAAAACGTAACCGGTCAGACAGTTGTGGTGCCCTCAGAATGTAACATTTATTCCCTGGACCTCCAAATTTAGAGATGAGTACCCCTCCCCCAGTGTACAATCCAGGGCCATGTTTTCTCTGTCAGAGGCACTGTGGACTCGCTTCACAACATTTGCTACCTTCACTCATGGCAGTGCATCACTGGAAATGTTATGATCACTGCTGTCGATGTCTTTTCCTTACATTCTGGCACCCTGGGTGAATATAATACCGGCAAGAGCGGGAGCAGTTAGTAGAAACTAAATGAAGGGACGAGAACAAAAGAAGACCTTTCTTTCTTTCTTTCTTTCTTTCTTTCTTTCTTTCTTTCACTAGCTGTTCTTTTGGGTGACACTTTTGGAGTCAGTACTGACAGGAGGACTATGTGCAATTTTTTGCTCATCCCCTTCCATTTAACTTTTTTTTTTTTTTTTTTGCCCAGGGGAGAGGGTACGTTTGTTACTTGTGAGAAGAACCTCAATACCATGCTGGCTTCAAGCCAGAGATAGCGGGTGCTGTGTCTGTGAAAGCTTCATCCCTGCTGCCACTGGTCCACTTGCTTTTGACCTGCATCACGCTCTCTGTGTTCTGGCGCATGGAGACTCTTGAGTAGAGACTGCTAATTTTGTTGTGTGTCTGCTAGGGACTAGGAATGTGAACGGTCAGGCTCCCTTTTACTTGTACCCAAAGAAACGTATTGAATCTTGTGTGCAAGAGCTACTGTCAGCATTTCTGTCTAATTTTCAAAGCCTGTGTATGGGTTTACTGGAGTATATGATTCCACCTACCCCTCTGATATTGGCAGCTCATAGAAGCTAAACCGGGCATGCGTCTGTTCTAGACTTGGCTGGGACGCTGAAAAGGAAAAATCCAGGGTGGTATTGGTGATCCACTAGGTTCTACTCAGCTCTGTGTGTTTGATTTGAACCATACGTCAGCATGGGGACAGGTTATAGATTTTAGATGTAATAGATTATAAATCCAGAAGGGACCACTGTCGTCATCTAGTGTGACGGGGGAAGCTCTGCTGATGCTGGTGCTGTCTTTTGCATGAGACATAAATAGGAATTCCTAATCAGCTGTGCTATCGCTTTGCAAGAACAGGAGGGTTTCCCATCATATCCTGTCCATTCTGCCTCCCTAGAATTCCCTAGTTTCAAACCAGGTATGGTATTCTTTCCTTCCTGCCTCAAACTGTTGTGAAGTATCAGAGGGGTAGCCGTGTTAGTCTGAATCTGTAAAAAGCAACAGAGGGTCCTGTGGCACCTTTGAGACTAACAGAAGTACTGGGAGCATAAGCTTTCGTGGGTAAGAACCTCACTTCTTCAGATGCAGGAACCTCACTTCTTCACTTGCATCTGAAGAAGTGAGGTTCTTACCCACGAAAGCTTATGCTCCCAGTACTTCTGTTAGTCTCAAAGGTGCCACAGGACAAACTGTTGTGAAGTATTATAAGCTGTTAAAACAGCTGCTGTGTTTCACCCCAGAGGGGGCAGCCTCTCAGTGATGAAACTGATGAATCTATTTTGGGCCAGCGCCTGTAAGATGCTGAGCACTTGTCACTCCCATCATGCTCTCAGCTTCTTCCAGGATTGGGTCCATGATCTGTAAAATACTTCGGGCTCATATGGATGGAAAAATAGAATTGTGAGATATTATTACTGCTCTTGCTGATGTTAATCACACCCTGCTAACGTCTTTCATTCTCACTGCACTTAAGCAAACCCCCAAATTAGCTCTTGCCTTTTCAAGTGTGTAAGCCTTTCTAAAAGGAATTGTGTTATGGAAGAAATATTAACTCTTTATCCATGTAGTTCTGCTAACGAATGAAGCAAACTGAACAAATGCAACCTCTTCATGTATTAGTCACTGTCAAAGCTGCATCATCCAGGGACTATTGCAAAATAAAGCCCACAAAATTAACAATGATTCAAACCTCCAGTTCCCTTTGCGGCGGCGGCTCTGCCACCATCTGCATTCGAGTTTCTAAAAAAGCTGGAGTAATCATCAAGAAGTGGTGGTTGAAGGGAGGGGCAGGAGGTTTCCTCACAGGGGGCTAGTACAGCAACCCCTCCGGAAGTCTCCATTGATTTTTCTCTAATAACATCCTCTTCCCTATCGGTTGAGAACCAAATGAAACCATTTGGTGATTAGTGGTTGTTCTCACTTACACAGCAGTGGTTTTAATTCAGTCTTTAGTAACTGGAGCTATACTGGGTAAGCCTGAGGCCAGATTCTGGTGCCCTTCCTCATATGGAGTGGCACCTTTGCCATGAGGCCTGTAAAAACCTTGACAACAGGTAGGCTGCTGATGTGTTGAGGCCCCTGTCTCTCATGCTGAGTTGCGTCGTCTCGTCGTTCTCTATTGCTCCACCTATTGTCTTTTGTCCTATACCTAGATTGTCAACTCTTTGGGGAGGGACTGTCTTTTTATTCTGTGTTTGTACAGCCCCTAGCACAGTGGGGTTCTGGTCCTTGAATGTGGCTCCTGGAAATAAAAACCCTACTCCCTAAGTAGTTCCATTGGTCTTCTTGTGGTGATATCAGAGTAAGATATTACTCAGTGTGAGTGATGGGATCAGCATCTGGCCATTAGATCTAGATAAATGGGTAGATCTAATGCATTTGCTTTGCTTTCAGGTTGAAATGTTCTTCTTTGAAATATCACCGTGGGTAATGGTATTGGGTACGATGAGACATCCAACGGGTGCATAAAAACTACTACAGAACCAATATACTTATCCCTAGTTCACAAAATGTCAAGTCAAGCAACCTGATTTTATTAATGATTTTTATTACGTTCTGTTAGAATTACAAATAGGAAACTTCCCAAGGCTTTGGGATACATAGCCACTTACTTGGGAGCTACTTGAATTAATATCTAGCCTTGTTTTTCACTTTGGTGAACAGAATTGCACTTTTCTTTGTTTGGTTTAATAAAGCCAGCATTATATTCTTTGACAGGTAGACTTTTTCCAAGCTGCGTTTTCTCTTTTCTCATGTCTGTCTGTCTCTGTTTTCTTTCAAGATGCTATATTTAATTTTTCCACATCATTATTTCGGGCTTTGAATAGTGATTCATCTATGCAGTGGCCTGTTCCGTGAACCACAATAGTTTGGGTAGAAAAAAGAAAGGAGGAGGTTGGTTTGGGGGGGATGGGATGATCTGACACACTCTGGAATGGAAACAAGCCATCTTTTTATAACTCAAATTGCAAACATCTGGCGTTTATTATATTAAATCTACTTTTAAAAAGATAAAGTTTGCTCTCCACATTTATAAAGGCTATTGTGCCTAATGGAGGCAAAAGAGCAACATGAAAGCTGAAATAGCTTTAATTCAAGCAGGCAGCACTTGTCCCCTTTGTTTTTAATCTAAAAGATTGAATACATTGCGAGTAAGTTAAAGAATAGCAATTGTTATGTGACAATTAACAAGCAAGTAAAACTTCCTTTGTTTTTTCCCTTCTTCACTAAATGCACCTTTGTAAGCCCTGTAAATGAACTGTTATAATAAAAGATAATATAGAGAGTTTCCTTTCCCTGCCTAAAGCTTTTTGACATTGCCAAAGAGTACGGTAAGTCAGGGCAACCAGTAAAAGTCTATTGGGTTATGTTATAGTTGGTCTAATAAAGGTTAGAAGAATGCATGAGCAGCTTTTGAAACCTCAAAAACAGTATTTGTGGCCCAAGAAAAGGCCTTTTTGCATTACAAATTGGACTAAAGAGATAAGGCCTGAAGTGTTCTCTGAAAGGAAGTACGTTGAGGGGGACTGGGTAGGTAGCTCAGAGGTCTGTTAATGGGATACAGAAGGGTTTGGGTCTAGCCCACATTGAGTGTGGCTGAGTTGTTAGCCTGAAATGACTATTACGTGGCCTGTGTGGAATGAACTCTGGGCTCAGGACAGTTCCTAATAAACAGATGTCCCCGTGACAAACTCCACTGCCACGCTCTTCTTTAATTGGCATCTGTGTTGGAAGGGCTCAGCAAGGGGCTACGCTTTGAGTGGGCCATAGAGATTCACCCATACAGTTGGGGTGTCGGTTTGCACAGCTGAGCAATGGAGAGGCCACCGGGCCAAAAGCCAAAGGGTGAGCTAAAGAGGGAGAGGTCTGCTCAGTTCACTGCAGTAGGTCTAAGCTTAGATGAGAGCCACTTGAGTATAGATCAACTTCTCAGCAGCAGAGGTGAAATCCTGATCCCCTCCCCCCCTTGAAATTAGTGGGAGTCTTGCCACTGATTTCTCCTGGTCTCCGCTGGCACCGTGGGTGTAGCGGCTAATCCCGAAGTCTATTCTCAGATCTAGCCAAATGGTGAGTGCTGACTGGAGAGTATTTCAATACCCTCTGTGACTATTTGGAGGGTGTTTAATTTTTTTTTCGAGAGAAGGAAAGAGTGGAGAGGTGACTACAAAGGGTGTAACTAAGTGTAACAAGGTCAGAGTAACAAAGGAAGAAGCAGGTTGAATATCCGGAAGAGTTCCCTAGCAGTGAGAACCATTACATAGCAGAGTAGGATTTATTAATGGGGATACTCTATATCCTAGTAAAGAGGAGAGGCTAGACATTGATAAAGTACAGGTAGGAACTGAAGAGAAACAGTCCAATGGAAGAGTCCCATTCAGTTACATCACATAAAGGCAGACAACTAAATATTGACAGATTTTATAAATGCTTATATACAAAGGCAAGGAGTCTAAATACTAAGATGGGTGAACTTGTGTGCCTGGTATTAAATGAGGATATTTATATAAGAGGCATCACAGAAACTTGGTGGAATGATGAGACTCAATGGGACAAAGTAATACCAGGGCACAAAATATATTAGGAATGAGGGCAGGCTGGACTGGTGGGGGAGTGGCACCATATTGAAAGAAAGCACAGAATCAAATATAGTCAAAATCTTAAATAAATCAATCTACCATACAATCTCTGTGGACAGAAATTCCATGCTTGAACAATAAGAGTATAGCAGTAGGAATATTCTACCGACCACCTACTCAGGATGGTGACAGTGATTGTGAAATGCTCAGAGTACGTCTTCATTACCCGCCGTATCGGCGGGTAGCAATCGATTTATCCGGGATCGATATGTCACGTCTCGTTAAGACACGATATATCGATCGCCGAACGCACTCACCGTCAACTCCGGAACTCCACCAGAGCGAGCAGCGGTAGCGCAGTCGACAGGGGAGCCGCGGCTGTTGATCCCGCACCGTCTGGACCCCAGGTAATTCGATCCAAGATACTTCAACTTCGGTATGCTATTTGTGTAGCTGAAGTTGCGTATCTTGGATCGATCTCCCCCCCCCCCCCCCCAGTCCTGGGGCAGCCTGTATCCCAAGCCCCTCATCCCCGGCCCCATCCCAGAGCTCACACCCCCAGCCAGAGCTTGCATCGCACCCCGAGCCCCTCATCGCTGGCCCCATCCCAGAGCTCGCACCCCAACCCTGAGCCCTCTCCTGCACCCTGAACCTTGCATCCCAGACCCCGCACCCCAACCCTCTGCCCCAGCCCTGAACCCCTTCCTGCACCCCAAGCCCCTCATCCCCTTCCCCACCCTAGAGCCTGCACCCCCAGCCAAAGCCCTCATCCACCCCACACCCCAACCCTCTGCCCCAGCCCTGAGCACTCTCCTGCACCCCAAGCCCGTCATCGCAGGCCCCAGCCCAGAGCTTGCACCCCCAGCTGGAGCTCGCACCCCAACCCTCAGCCCCAGCCCTGATCCCCCTCCTGCACCCTGAACCTTGCATCCCACACACCCCAACCCTCTGCCCCAGCCCTGAACCCCTTCCTGCACCCCGAACTCCTCATCCTCTTCCCCACCCCAGAGCCTGCACCCCCAGCCAGAGCCCTCACCACACTCCGAACCCCTCAGCTCCAGCCTCACCACACGTCACCTCCATATTCGTGCACATAACAAAATTCATTCCACACATGGATGTAAAAAATTAGAGGGAACATTGGTGTATAAACTATTGCTTCAATCAACTTCTGTATCAGATTAGATAGCTAATGTGATGCTGTTTTTTTTTTTTTTTTTTTTTTTTTAAAGGCTCCAGAGGTGATCCTGGCAAGTACAGGCCAGTAAGCCCAACTTCAGAGCCAGGCAAATTGGCTGAAACTATAATAAAGAACTGAATTATCAGACACGTGGATGTATGTGATTTGTTGGGGAAGAGTCAACACAGTTTTTATAAAGGGAAATCATGCCTCACCAATCTACTAGGGGTCAACAAAGATGTGGACCAGAGTAATTCAGTGGGTATAGTGTCCTTGGACTTTCAGAAAGCCTTTGACAAGGTACCTCACCAAATATCAGAGGGGTTGCCGTGTTAGTCTGGATCTGTAAAAAGCGACAAAGAGTCCTGTGGCACCTTATAGACTAACAGACGTATTGGAGCATAAGCTCTCTGGGTGTATCTGATGAAGTGGGTAGTCACCCACGAAAGCTTATGCTCCAATACGTCTGTTAGTCTATAAGGTGCCACAGGACTCTTTACCTCACCAAAGGCTCTTAAGCAAAGTAAGCTGTCATGGGATAAAAGGGAAGGTTCTCTCATGGATTGCTAACTGTTAAAAGATAGGAAACACAGGGCAGCAATAAATGGTCCGTTTTCACAGTGCAGAGAAGTGCGTAGCCGGGTCTCCCAAGGGTCTGTACTGGGACCAGTGCAGTTCAACATATTCATAAATGATCTGGAAAGAGGGGTAAACAGCAAAGTAGCAAAGTTTGCAGATGACACAAAATTACTCAGGATAGTTAAGTCCGGAGCAGACTGCGAAGAGTTAAAGGGATCTCACAAAACTGGGTGACTGGGCAAGAAAATGTCAGATGAAATTCAGTGTTGATAAATGCAAAGTAATGCACATTGGAAAACATAATCCCAGCTACACATACAAAATGATGGGGGTCTAAATTAGCTGTTATCACTCAAGAAAGAGCTCTTAGTCATTGTGGAGAGTTCTCTGAAAACATCTGCTCAATGTGTGGTGACAGTCAAAAAAGTGAACAGAATGTTAGGAAACCATTAGGAAAAGGATAGATAATAAGAGAAACTATCATAATGCCACTATATAAATCCATGGTATAACCACACTTTGAATACTGCATGCAGTTCTGGCTGCCCCATCTCAAAAAAGATACATTAGAATTGGAAAAAGTACAGAGAAAAGCCACTAAAATGATTCGGGATGTGGAACAGCTTCCATATGAGGAGAGATTAATAAGACGGGGACTGTTCACTTTGAAAAAGAGACCACTAAGGGGGATATGATAGAGGTCTATAACATCATGAATGATGTGGAGAAAGTGAATAAGGAAGTGTTATTTACCCCTTCACGTAACTTAAGAACCAGGGATCACCCAATAGAATTAATAGGCAGCGGGTGTAAAACAAAAGGAAGTATTTCTTCACACAATGCACAGTCAACCTGTGGAACTCCTTGCCAGGGGATGTTGTGAAGACCAAAAGTATAACTGGGTTTAAAAAAGAACTAGATAAGTTCACGGAGGATAGGTCCATCAATGGCTGTTATATATAAGGGGGGGAAAGATAGCTCAGTGGTTTGAGCCTGCTAAACCCAGGGTTGTGAGTTCAATCCTTGAGGGGGCCACTTGGGGATCTGGGGCAAAATCAGTACTTGGTCCTGCTAGTGAAGGCAGGGGGCTAGACTTGATGAGCTTTCAAGGTCCCTTCCAGTTCTAGGAGATAGGATATCTCCATTAATAAATAAAATGGTCAGGGACACAACCCCTTGCTCTGGGTGTCCCTAAACGTCTGACTGCCAGATGCTGGGACTGGAATACAGGGGATGGATCACTCAATAATTGCCCTGTTCTGTCCATTCCCTCTGAAGCACCTGACATTGGCCACTGTAGGGAGATAGAATCCTGGGCTAGATGGACCATTGGTCTGACCCAATATGGCCGTTCTTATGCTTTTCTTTATTATGGCTTTGGTTCTCAGCCCTTTGCAGGATTATCAGTCCCCTAGGTGTCAGTGACAAGCTTCACTGACTGCTCAAGGAAATACGCTGGCCCAAAGTAGTTGCATTTGCAAACTTTTTTATGTGTCGGGGAGAGAGAAAAGGGGTAGTAATAGTTCCTAAGCCAGTTGCCTGGGAGGAGAAGAAAAGGAGCGTTTCTCAAAAAGACCCGTTAACACTGCTCTGGTTGACAAGTAATGAAACATGGGAGGTAAAAGTCCTTTCTTTCCCCTTCCCAGTGCTGTGATTTAAAATGTTTGAGAACACACTTCAGAAGATGGAGAAGTAAAAGCCCCCAGTTGTCCCACAAGAATCTGCAAAGGCCGCATCCGAGTGAAGGGGCCGCAGTGTGTTAATGCAGTCCATCATTTTGTAAGGAGCTCAGCGTTCGTGTATGAGCCGTGTCAGTTTGTTGTCTGCACGCCGTCTTTGCTGATCACAGTAATCGGGTCATAAGAGAAAGAGAAGTAATAGTGCGTCTCTTAGCAACCAACCCCAGGAGAAAGAGAAAATTACTCAAACCGACTCTCCAGCCAGGGAAGTAGAAAGCTGAAATGTTCTGAAAGTCTGCTGGCAAGTGCTCAGGGACATAATTCCTTTATCTGTTAGTTCCAATGATATCAGGTACTTTTTTATCTTCTTCCTGGTAAACTTTTTTTTTTTAATTAGTGTCAGAAAAATGGCAAAAACCCCTCTAAAACCCAGAAAAAAAAAGATTTGAAAGAAAAATAAAAGTTTTACATGATGTTTAATGGTGCCCGGTGGGGTGGGGGGGGGAGAGCTGAACAGCTCAGGGGAATAGTAAAGGCTATATAAATAGATATAAAGGAGATATATAAAGGCTTCTGGTTCTAGGCCACTGGTTTGAATCTGTCCCACGCCAGTACAAGCCAAGAGTTGTTGTTCTAGCTGATGCTGCTTGGTGGCCTGTGTGAAATCAGTTTGGCTGGTCTCCAGTCCAGATAACAGGTGTTCACATCATTAAAGTCACCCATCTTATTCAGCACTAATTTGGCACTCTTGTTCGCAAATCAGCAAAGAGCATAAAGACTGAGTCATGGAGGTCAAGCTGCCCTCTCGTCCTTCGTCCCCTTCCAAGTCAGAAGAGAAGGCCCCTTGCCAAGGCCTTGTACTGTATCTGTTCTATGAACCATTCCGCTGGGCTGTCTATCTGGCACATCAGCTCTGAATACATTTAAGCAGAAGAAAAGAAAGAAAAGCCTCTTTTGAAACATAGGCCCTAATTTTTGATGCCTTCATTTTTCGATGCCCAACCTTAGACACGTAGGGTCTGATTTCCAGAGGGGCTGAGCAGCCTTTCTCCAATTGACTTTGGCACTTGTGAAAACCAGTTCCTGGGCACCGGAGATTAGAGACTGGAAAATTTGGTACAACATTTCTAAGGATGCCTGGAATGACCCTAGATAAAAGTAAAGCCTGAAATTAAGACTCCTGGGGTTGACATGGGGGATCTAAGCTTTTGGGGAGGGGGGGAAATGAGTCTTGGTTGTTAGCACAGACATGGAAAACACAAACTTTAGTGGATAGTTTTATTGGATGGGTAGTTTAGCTTATATGATGGCTGGTCAATGGACAAGAATGAAGATATTAATAGGGGTGAGTGCGTAGGATGATGTGACCATCTCATTTAGCATTTTAGTACACGTTGTAGCCATGTTATCCACAGCCACCCAATGCAGTTGGCTTTAATGGAGCTATTTTGGCTTTATACTGGTTGTAACTGAGATCAGAATCTGGATCCAATGTGCATATAATATTTTTTAATTCAATCTGTGGGTAACTAGAGTAGGCAACGGGAGCCTAGAATGATGATCATAATAATAAAATGCGGGATTTCTGTGTCACTCACAGTAAGATAATAAGATCTTATATGTGTGTGTGGCATGCTTAAAGGGAGGGTTCCCGAAATGCTTTACCGAGGCGTTGTGACTCTCTTTGCCTGCCACTGGGATACGGCCCCCTCTGCAATACAAGATGGTAAAGAGAAGGAGCATTTTTTAGGATAGTTAATCTGCTTGGCTTGGATAAGGGAGAACATAAATCCCCACCCTGAAGTCAATGGGGTGACTCCAGATTTACAGCACTGTAGCTGAAATCCGAACGTGGCTCTTGGAGGCCGTCAATCTGATTGTCCATTCCTCTGGTGGAAAGCGCGGAAACAGTCACTTAGAACGAGATTCCATACAGTGTGGATGGAGCTAACGGCTGAAGTGCCCCAGCCAGCTATTAATATCTGTGCACTCACTAGGAGAGAGCAGCTAAAGTTGTCTAAGACTCGACTTCTTATCCTGGAAATAATCAGTGAAAAAATACCACCTTGCAGCTGTCCAGAATTAATAGTTTAGGACTGGTGTCTACTACTATCAGGGGCTGAAGGTACAGTGTTAACCAGTACCCCTTCCCAACAAAAGCATCTTTCATTGTTTCACTGTCACCTTGTAACAAAGAAGAAGAAAAAAGACACCTCTTAAAGTTTAGTAATTGAAGAGTTTCTTTGCTATTTTTATGTGTGCCAGTAAGTGATGTTTCCTGGAAATTTTCACCCAAATCTATAAATACTGCCCCTGGGGCTTACAGCGGTGACTCAGTTTGGGAAGTCAAACCCCGTTCACTTCCTCAGTGTTGCCAAGCAGGCACCATGTGTGGAATGCAGAACTTCTGCAAAATGGTTAATTCTGTATTGGTTTTAAAAACTGCAATAAAATGAAGCCTCTTCTCAAAAAGCTTGGCTGCTGTTGCTCAAGTGTACCTTCCTGTCATGTTGTTCTGTGAATGTGCTGAGTATATAAAGAGCTGAAGTGCAGTTCTGCTCTGAAAAAGTGACTGTAATAGGGAATCATGGTGTTCAATGGTTATTTTCTCTCAGTGACTCCGTGTCTAATGTCTCTGATTTTCTAACCGGCAGCCTTGAAAACTTAACTTGGTCGTGCAGATCTTTCCTCCTTGCACACAATCACCTGTGATGATGGTTCTGCAGGCCACGTTCTGCTCTCAGTTACACTGTTACACCGATCTCCTTCCAGCTGTCCCCCACTGACACCTCTGCAACCCTGTTGCCTTAACACAGGTGTAACTGTTAAGGGATTTAGCAAACACTTCCACTGGTGGTGCCTAAGAAGGAAACGAGCTCATTTTCTTAGCTGTGTTGGCTCTGCCAAGCTAAAAGAAGAAAAAATGGCACTAAAAGCTTAGTTTGGGTGCAGACTTGTTGCATAGAAAATAAGAAAACAAAGTGTGATATTGTGGGTTAGTATAGTGCAACGCCAATGAAGTTCTACAGCGTGGCTTGCAGGGCCTCCCTCAACTTCAGCACAGATAAGAAACCCACAGGTGCTGCAGGGAACAGCATACGGTGCTACATTTTGAATAGCTCCCCGTCTTTCTACTCACTTTGAGAAGAGGCTACTACCCCCCTGCCCCCCATGCATTAGCATTATAATTAAATCCATAGATTCCATTATCTTTATTGTTTCAGTGGTGTTAACCATTCTCTGCTAGGCACTGGCTGCCACAGAACTTGAAAGCCCCCGTTTCCTTCTCCAGCTACTATGGAGAATGGAAACCGGGCAGTCGGGTGGACGTGACCCTTCATCTTTTTTTAGAGGCTTGAGAACTAAACCCAGCTGCATAAAAAGAGTCAAGAGTTGAGCAGCACCGCTCTGGAAGAGCAGGGGGTTCGAAGAAGTGGATTCTCAGTTGGTGCCTAATTTGTCAAGGTTTCAGACCTCCGTGGGGAACAAGAGCCTTTGAAGACATTTGGAGAAATGACTGGTTTGGCTGGAGATGAAACCTCCTAAATTGCTCCCCGCAAATAAACTGTTCTTGTTGGCCAGAGTGAAAATATTAAAATACAACTTAGTCATCAGTCTGAAGCACAGGTCCATGATGCATTGTCACAAGGTTGCTCTTTTCACCATAGCCACTGAGACTTCCCTAAAAATGGCTGTGTCAAACACATTTCAGCTCTGGGCATTGTGGACAGTTTGAATATTACTAATTCATAATAAAGTATTCATCTGAGACTCCTGCTCTAAGTCAGGGTTTCGTAGTACTCTCAACTGTGATTCCTCACATAGGTAGTCTGTTAACCTATTGTTTACTGGTGTGCTAATAAATGCACTCCCATTTAGTGCTGTCTGCTTTGTCTGTGTCCAACGGTGCCCTTGACAATTAGCCTTTTTGTCTCAATGGGAATTTCTTCTTCTTTAAATACTTTACAAGCCTGTTGCATTGTATTTATTTGCTTAATCTGTGACCAACCTGGCTAGTCCCGGAGACCAGCACCTGGTTGGCTTATTTGACTTTCTCAAGAGAGATGGAGTAGCAAATGCCCTATATGAGCTCACTATCTAGTACAGTAAGCGCCTCTGGAGTTGGGATGGAAGATTCCATTTTAAAACCCTATCTGATGAGACACAGACTCACATTTTATGGGGGAAGCCCGGTAGTTAAACTTTCAAATGCTCTGAATTCCACCTGTGAAAGTGGAGGCCGAGGTCAAGCCTTTTGAAAAAGCAGACCCTAAATGTCAACTTTCTTGTGTTTGGAAGTGCAGTTTCATGCTTACTGTGTGTTAATAAGTCTATATCAGCTGTGCCAAGTTCACAAGTTAAAAACAATAACAAAATATATCCAGCTGCCGGCCCCAAAATATCAGCCTGGGCTGTGAGAGACAGGCTGGGCTCCTTCTTTCTCACACATCATCACCAGATAAAGGTTCTACAGGCCACATCTCACACTCAGTGGCACCTGTGCAAACCCATTGCCTTCAAATTAGCCCCCATGACACTTGTTGAAGGGATTTGCATAGGTGCAACTGACTGGAACCTGACAATAATTCACAGGTGGAATTCACAGCATTTTAACTAGCTGGCTGCAAATAATTCTGTTGGTGTTCTACAAAGCAGAATAGAATCCAACTCACTGGCTTGTCTAGGCTGGCACTGCAGAGTAAAAATCAGTAAAAAGAAAATACTTTGGTTAACTCAAGCCAGCTGCAGTGGGTATGATTTGGAATACACAGGGGGTGGGGGGGGAGGGCAGACCGGTTGAGTATGAAGGTGAAACTTTTATATCGTTGCGTTTCAGAGTACTTTTTGAAAGTTTAGTGGGGCTTCAAATAGTTTTTGTATCCCTGTCAGATGTGGAACTTTTGGTCCCCAAAGATCTAATTATTTCACATCCCCTGCATAAGCCATGGCCTTGTCTTCACTAGGGGGAAAAACAGGTGTGTTCCTAACTCGAGTTGGCTAACATGAAGTAAAATGCCAATGAGGACAAGGCAGTTTGTAGTTCCCACATTAGTTAGCAGGTCATGGTAAACCCTAGGATGCCCTTTGACTGGACCAGCTAATTCATGTGAATACTACAAACTGCTTTGTATTCACTAAGATTTTACTTCATCCTAGCTAACTCGAGTTAGGAGCACACCTTTTTCTTTTCCTGGTGAAGATGTGCTCTAAAGTCTCGTCTAGATAGGCTAGAAAGTGTGGTGCTAGAATGTTAGCTGTTGGTGAGAGAGATGAGCTTTTGAGCTTATACAGAGCTTTGCCTCAGGTCTGGGAAAGGTACTCAGTGTCACAGCTAAAAGCAAGGTCAAACAGATAGTTATGTGCAACCTACTTATGTTAGGCTATCTGTTCAGTTTTGTATTTAGCGGTGATGCTCTGAGTACCTTTCCCAGACCTGAGGAAAAGCTCTGTATAAGCTCAAAAGCTTGTCTCTCTCACCAACAGAAGTTAGTCCAATAAAAGATATTTCCTCACCAACCTTGTCTCTCTAATATTCTGGGACCAACACAGATAAGCAATTGTTCTTCATTGGCAACTATATCCGATAAACCTAGTGCCACTTCTCCGATTGCATTGATACATTGTCTGTTACATAGAATGTGCCATTTATCTCTCCATGAAACTGCAAGGAAACATCCTTGGGTGGAATCAACCGATCATTGTCATGGTGGTACTTGTCATCCAAACTGTAATTCATAACATTTTTAGCAGTCCTTCTGCTCTGGGGGAGAGGAAAAAAAAGAGAAACTTTAAAGAAGGGAGCCACCTCATTTGTGAGTTTTTTTTCTCTCTCACCCCCCCTCTCCTCTTGGAGGCAATCAAGCTGATGAAAACCATCATATTACCCAAGCTCGAGTGGTTCTGAGAACATTTAAAACAAGGATGACTAGAAATGACCTTTCTGTCATGGAGCGAACTTTGAGTGTATTCCCCCTTTGGCATTTCTAATGATAGACTTTCCATCTGGTCTTCTCTTAAAAGCTAAGATACAGCTTGTGTTTTTTCATGTTAAAATTATGCAAACTGTAAAATTAAGTCTCCTGATTTTTGCACTTAAGGGAGAAGCAGTTGAAAGAACTATTTTTATTCTAGCAACACTATTCGCTGTCTGTAAGGGCTGATTCCCTTAGGCCCAAGTAACTAAAGTGGCCTATAATTTTGGGTGCCCCAATTTTGGGTGCCGACCTTCGGACACCTACCACCTTTGTGGAGAATTTCCAAAGTTCTGACTGCCCCTGAAGTCAGGGGCACCTGGGGTGTTCCCCTCTAGAGGGCACGATCAAGGCTTGTATTAATTATCATCTGATAGGGGCATTTGCTAGTGCATGGCCAGTCCTGTAAATATGTGAAATGATTTAATGCTGGGAACTGCATTTGACACTGATGTGAGGCAATGCAGAATCGAGCCCCTGGAATCTACCAGGAAGCAGTGGAGGTCATAATAAATAAATGCTTTGCAAGTTAAGAAAATCAGGGAATACCCTGCTACGTACCATACATAGCACTTGGGACCCGGTTCAGCAAAGCATTTGAAGTCCATGTTTACACGAATCCCTGTTGAGCAAAGCATTTAAGTATGTGCTTAACTTTAAGTACGTTAAGTCCCATTGACTTCCGTGGGACTTAAGCGCATGCGTAAATCAAAGCGTGTGCGTCAGTGCTTAGATATATTGGCGCCATGCTGCATGTAGGTACAGCATTTCTTGGTGTCATGCTTTAGAAATCTCCAAATGCGAGATTTGTATCCCTCGGTGCCCGGTAAAGCGTTTATTGTCATTATTCTGCCTTTTCTTTTTCTCTGTTTGACTCAGTCCTACAAAAACACGTATGGACAGGGAGGACATAGCTTCTGCGATCATGACTTAGCGCCCCCTTTATTACCAATTAAATGTCCATTCATCAAATATTGTTCTTCCGGGAACACTAGAAAGAGAGGCTGTGTGTGAGTCAGTGTCTCTGTGAATAACGGTATGTGGAGAGGGTATTTCTGTTCGGACATCGACAGACACAGCACAGCAATTGTTCTGCTGGGCTCATGGCACAAAGTTATTCTGCTGAGTGCAATGACATTTCTACTGCAGTTTAATGACCCAAATCGTTCAAACAGTGCAGGAGGAAGAGACTATAATATGGAACCTTGCGGAAGGGAATAACTGTCACACATAGGAGCTTTCCTCTTTGTGAAGCTGCTTTTCCTCTTTGGCGCCTCTTACGGCAAGGAAATCTGATTGTGTAAAAGCAAGTTGGATCTGGTTAGTAGTAGAGTTGAGTGCCTGAAAGCCAAGTACTTCTATTCATGGGGCAGTTTGAGTCCTCCCACCTACCATATCTTAAGGAAAGTTTGTTAGGACCCCCCCAAAATGGGAAGGTCATTGGCTGGCTAGTCCTTTAAGGGGAGTCGGGTTCAGCTTGGCTTGTGGCCTAAGAGGTAACCCCCAGATGATCCTGATCTGGACTCAGTTACAGTTAGTGATCCCAGGCCTGCGTAGAGAGGGAAGCGAACTAAGTGAAGGGGGAGACCCAGGAGAAAGGAGCAAGGTGAGTTCCCTCTCTCTGCAAAGTGCCTGGGGAAAGCAGGCTGGAGAGAACCTACATGGGAGGTAAGGAGCAGAGAGGTCCCTGGGAGGAGCTGCCATGCTCCGCAGCAAGGGGAAGCAGTGCGGGAAACCTGCCGGGAAGAAGCCCTGGGAAGCAGTAAAAAAACATCTCTTCAGCCCCCAGGAGTAGGAGCAAAAAACAGGGAACAGCCATGTAGTCTGTGAGGGGCAGAAAGCTCTTCTGTTTGGATATAGGGGTGGATTCTTTAGTTGGATTTTATCAGCCCAGAATGGAAATGGAAAGAGATGACCTGGCTGGAGGGCTAGGCTGCAGAAGACGTGGCCAGGGACAGGCCATTGTAGGGCCAAAGAAGTGGTCAGCAGGGGGCACTGGAGATGAAGATCCTTGCAGCGCCACCTTCTGATGCCAGGGGGCACTGCAGCAGTGAATGGCACGGTGTACAGGGAGGAATATAGTCATTTAAAAAAAGGTTTCCAGTGGCTTCTTTTGCTATTCCCAGAATCACAGAGATTGGGATGGTCCATCCATCTCACTGACCATTCAGGATTCTTTCCCACGAGCCCTTTCTTCTAGACCAGTGTTAAGTACCCCCATGTGGTGGGCCTTCTGTCACCTTGGGAGACGTCTCCATAATCTAATACAACTCACTCTGGAGACATTTTCATCAGCATTTCCCCTTTCTTAATTTAACCCGATTATTCCTGGGTTTTGGCTCCTTCTAGCCTCCTAAATAATTCCACGCTTGGCACTTGCAGCCCCAGATATAGATTAGCAGTTCCCATGCTCTCCCTAATGGTTGCTGGCCAGTGCTGTATGTATTTAGGTCTTCTAACTTTCCCCTGTAAATCAGTCCTTCCTGCTCCCTTCCTATTCTTCTTCTTCTTCTTCTTCTTCTTCTTCTTCTTCTTCTTCTCTAAGCTCCTTCTAACTTGCTGATGCATTTCTGGAACCGAGGTGCTCAGAACAGAAGGCGATATTTGAAATGCAGTTTCACCAAAACCATACGCAGAGAGGGAACTGTTCCACCAGATATAAGGTGAGACTAGCAAACACACAGCCAAATTCATCCCTAGTGTAATTCAGTTAGTGGAATTGATTACACCTGGGATGAATTTGGGCCAGATTCTTCATTCATCTTGAACTAGTCACGCAGTAAGATGTGGGAGGGGGGAGGTGGCGAGGGGTAAAGGCGGCTTTAAGCATCCCTACGTTCTGGGGCTAGCCTCTGACATAAGCTAACGGAGCTTGGGGCTGTCTGACCTTCTGTTAGGCTTCAGTGGCTCCTAAGGGCCTGTTCTGCAATTGAGAATAGCTGGTACGCAGGAGTGCCCCCATCACACCCATTTGCCTGCCAGCGTGCCCTGCGCCAGGGACTGGGAGGGAAGGCAGTGTTGAGCCTTCTTCAGGCTCTGTGCGTGGCACGGAATAATCCATGTGCTTGGGGGTATTCCACAGGGGTTTGCTCCTCAGCTTGTAGCCCATTTATGTTGCCCGAGTGGGGAGCAAGATCTCATCTGAAGGCGGGGCAGTGAAGAAGTGCAAAAATATTTTAGTTGACTTCTCTCTGACATGCACAAATGGTGACGTGGGTAGGAACTGCAGCAGGCATATCCAAATAGAGCTGTTTTAGGCAAAACTTGCAAGTAAAAATAAAATAAAATTGTACCAGTATAAGGAACTTGGCCAGGAATCCTTCCTAAGCTGCAGAGTAGATAATTGAAGGGAAACTTTTTATAAAGGCTAAATGGTGTACGGGCATGAAAAATTCAGCAGGGAATTTAAGCCATTTCTAAACTGCATGAAACATTAAACATTTCAGTCAAGAATAGCTTGGAAATGGTGTGCACCCTCCCAGACTTTAAACAGTTGTCTAATTTTTCTCTTGTTAAATGTTAAATGTACAGCATTAAAGATAAAAATTTTTTTTTTCTCCTTTCTGATCATGAATCCTAGACCACTGCTTGGAAAGATCGACTAGTCTCCTCACTGCACCCCTTTGCATCCATCTTTCTCAGATGACTTTAGCAGCCAGTGTCTCAAGAATCACTGGAGTAGAGATTAATACTTTAATTATACCATGAGAACTGGGATTCCAAGTTCTGAGATTGTATAAAGCATTGGTTTCTAGCCTGAACAGATCTCAAAATAGCCCTTTAAATCCATTTGAATTCAAGATGTTCATCTTGTCAAGCAAGATTTTAGTTACAAGGATGTGATTTGATATCTTGTGACCTGCCAAGGGTAGAGACTAAATCTTTATATCACTTGAAAGCTGAGAATCCTGTTTTTCAAACTGTTTTGAGCATCCATTTCTAGGTCCAGTAGATCACAAGAGACTGGTGTTAAAGCTGTGTCAAACCTAAATTGGCCTGTCAGTGTAAAAGTGCTTCTTTTGCACTCGGTCCAAGAATGAGTGAATACTGGCAAATTCAAGATTCATGTCTCAAGTACATTCTTGATTCCCCACTATAACTATGCAGGCAGGTTACAGTAATACAGGATGGTTCTTCTTTAATCTAAGCGGCAATGGTGGTCCTCACCAGGGCATATCTGTTGCAGGGAAGTGGTAAAGGTGATTGTTTTAAACCAGCTAAGGAGCAGCTTTGTCTCCTCAGGACCCTCGTGGTGCCCCAAAGTGGTCACCTTGTGACGACCTGATGTAGCCACATGCTATGCACGTTGATGATGATGCATTGGTATTAGAGATGGGTGAAGCTTGGGGGGTTGGTTTTGCAAAACCCTCCATAGTTGGGTTTGGTTTAGTGAAACCAAGACCTGGAGTTGTATGGGGATAAGTCCCATTCTCGCCAAGCCTCTACTGTTTGGGGAGATTTGGATAACTCTCGTTTTAGCTCATGTCCAAAATACATGATACAGCCTCAATATGGAGGAACATCATTAATCATCAAAGTGATATCATGATGAAAGTTTCAACATCCTCTCTGCCCTCTGCCCCACCCTTTCTGGCAGCTGGTAGAATAAGAATTGAGTTTTTTCCTTCTCCGCTCAACCTCTTCTGGCTGATGAGAGGAAATGGGGGTCCCTTCCAACTGCCCCTTCTTATAGCATCCTGAACAAAGGGAAATTTGTAAGGAGGGGAAATGGACCTCTCTTTTCCCCATCCTGCCAGGTATGTTTCTCTGGTGAGCATTCACCACCTTGACTATTATGGACTAATTTGCACATGCTGCCTCAGGTAGCCATCAGAAGCTCTAGGAGAATGTGACTAGAGGCGATTAAAATATTTTGTCAACAGAACAGGGCTTTTCATCCCAAACCAAAATTTTGGCTGAAAACGCTCATTGTGTTTGAATTTTGTCATCAGAAAAACAGAATCCAAAAATGGTATTTTGTTTTCAAAGTTGTTTTTGATGAAACCAGGCATTTTCACCGAAAACTGAAAAAACAAAATCAGACATTTTCTGCAACAACAACAACAACAAAGGCATTTTTCGACCAGCTCCCAATGTGACATATTTAGTATAATGGTCACCATTAAAGTCATGGCAGTGCTGCCTGGACAAATGCTCAATTCTAATTCCCTGACTCATGACGGATAGCATCTTATTGCCTGCCTAGTGCCACTGGCTTTAGTAGAACTACTTGTTTGAGTAAATGCTCCCAAAGGTGGCAAGAGCTTCATAATGTGGACCCAAGTAATTAACATTGCCATGCTATCCCTGTGCTTAGTATAGGGAATACAGGGTGAAATCCACTGCTGGGCAGAGGACCAGCACGGGTACCACATAGGTACCATTTAACTCCCACTGATGTCCTCAAAATAAGCTTTATTCGGGGCCTCTTCCCGCGGTGAACTTTGCTCTGTATTTCATTAACATCGCAGGTCTGATTCTCATTTCCACTAAGTCGCTTTTACATCGCTCTGTCTAACATGCTCACTCTAATTCACTGAAACTCCCTGGCATCCAGCTAATATTCAAAGCTTCCCCAGCATTCTGGACGGTGGCTTGTTTTCCTGTTTGTAGTTCTCCAAGCCTAGATTGGCAGAGGAGGAGGTGAACACCCCTTCTTATTGGTGTGTCCAATTGCAGATGAGTTGTGTAGCAAATACAGATGCTCCTTTGGAAAGTTCAGACTAGGGGTTGTGAATGAAATTCGTCCCTGAGCAGAGAAGACCTTTGTATGTTTTTGTCCCACTTCAGTACTACATAGACCTTGTGCAGCATCTGTGCAAATGCATGGATTGAACCCCATCTGAAGACACCTATATTTTGTATTTGACCAAATAACAAATATCTGTATTCAGTCCGCATTTAGTTAGAATGTACATGCTGTTTCTAGTAAGCATAATCTGCTTGGAATTTGTGTCTACGCATAAAACAACAACACACAAGCCATAAATGGAGAGTAAATTATCTACTTTGAAAGATGAAAAAACACAAAAGGATTTCTATTTATCCAACATTTGGGTTTTTCATCTGAAAACGTCCTCTGGGATTAAGGAGGTAATTTGATTTATTATTAGACTATCACACAGACAAATAATCAAAAGCAAGTTCTTTTATATTCACAAGAAAATCTAGTTAATTTTTCCATTCCCTAGTAGCGTTTATCGGCAAAATGAAGAATTGGACGCTAATTGCAATAGAAGGAAGGAAGCTGTCACTGTTTCTGCAGCTGAAAACAGTAAACTGTGTGTGTCTGATAAAGACACATGTTCTGCTTTAATCTTTTAATGTGGCTGTTTATAGGTAGTACATGGAATGCTTCTTGGGGAAAGGAACTAAACAAGCCAATTTGAAACTCTGTCTCCCACCTCTTTGATGGGTTGAGCTGTAAAGCCTATTTGTCTGTTGTTGTATTTCCAGTTTGGTGGCTTTGTTCTAATGTATCAAACTTCCAGCAGAAGATTATGCGAGGAAAGTATTTTGCAAAGGTTGACCCTTCACTCAAGGAACATTTAAGCAACAGTGATATATTTAGTTGGTGAGGATTGATCTATGCCCATCAGACCCATTTGATTTACCATAACAAGGCAGATTGGAATTGAACTTGGTAATGGGGGGAAAAATGCAAATAAGAGTTTGAACTAATCAATGCCATCTTAAAAATGGTTAGCTGCCGTATCTAACTCTTCAGGAAGTCTCTTGACAATAAAAACAACTCTGGAAGCCTGCCGTTATCTTTGCATGGTGTGTGGAATGTTTTGTGCTTCATCGCTGAGCAGACAAAGCCTGCCTGGCTTTGGGGTGCATGTTAACAGAGTGGAATTTCATTGACACAAACACCCCCATCATAGGGCCAGAAAGTTGACTCACTCCATCTTAATGGCCAAGATACAGATTGTGTCTTGGCTTTTTTTTTTTTTAATGCCAGGTGATAAATGGATTTTATACGCTTAGCAGTTGCTAAAGGTTTAATCCAGTGGCGTAACTCGTTTTCCCAACTCTGTCACAACAGCCTTCTCTAATAAATGAATGCATGTGTCAACTCTTGTCAAGAGCACTTAGCAGTGAACAATGAATTTAACACCACAAGCCGATAAACAAATAGATAACCTATTTCAGTTTTGTCTGAGCAAAACAGTGCTCCGTGGTTGAGTTGCTTCCTGGACCGCTCATTCTATTCAGGAGAGAAGATTATGCATGTGAATGCAATGTACATTTTCTTTTCAAAGTCAATAATTTGCTTTTGTGACGAGATTCTCCTGCCTACCGCCCCGAATGGTTTATGCAGAAAATTCTCCGTCTTGACGACCTGTTTGTGTTGGTTTTTAACATTTGACAATTATTTTTATCCTGGTTTGCATTGCAGTACCATTCAGAGGGTCCCTCATTGTGCTGGGCACCGTACAGACCCAGAGTAAGGGGCAGTCCTTCTCTCGAAGAGTTTACGTATGTAAATAGACAGGACAGCCAGGTGGGAGGGAGGGAGGAAGGGTGTCCCCATTTTACAGGTGGAGAACTAAAGCACAAAGAGGTTAAATAACTTGTCCAAGGTCACAAAGGAAGTCTCTGAGAGAACCAGCGATTAAGCCACGAGCTCGAGTTAACCTCGAGACCATCTATCCTTCCTCCGTTTATTTTAAGATAGATTGATTTAACATTTTAAAAGGTGAAAGCATATTTCTTGTATTATCTCTCCATCAACTGTATTAAACTGCAGGTCAGAAAACTAATTTGATAAAGCTGACCTATAATAATAATAATTAATAATGACAGCACTTTTCTCTTTCTTACTTTATTCGCTGTAACTTCACCAACGTCAGTTGAGTTACCCCAGTGTCAGACTGGTTGTGAGAGGAGAATTTATATAGGCTCTTCACCTGTGGATCACCAAACACTTGGGCCAGGTGAATAAACATAGTCATCTCTGTTGTAGAGAGAGATAAAGGACACACACATAGGTCAAGGGTCTTGTCCAAGGTCATACAGAAAAGCAGTTTTGAATCAGAAATATTATTTATAGCCCATGCTCAGCGGAGTACAGATACCTTCTTGTACTGTATTGCAATGATCTGCTTTAAGTCAACTTCTGGGAGAAATTCTGTGGCCTCTGTGCATGGAGGTCGAGCTTAGATGGTCAGGGCGGCCTCAGAAATATGTGAACCTATGGATCCCACTGTCCATCCTCTTCCTTCATGGGTCATGAGGAGCACAGGAATGCCGGCATTGACTTCAGTGTGCTCATAACACTTGCACTTCTGCCTTAAGACAATGACTATACTCAAATCTCATGCTTCAGGGCTTCAGCTGCTCACCTGCAGGGAGCAGGAAGGATCTTTTTCCCCAATGCACATTTAGCCAAGGATATTGCTGGCTTTCTTTCCCCCCTCCTTCCTCTGAAGCATCAGTGATTGGTGTACAGGAGGCTCAGACTAGATAATCTCAGGGTCCCTCTTAGCCTTAAATTCTATGAAACTATAATGGCATCTACTGTCAGTGTAAGTCAGAGATGCTGGTGGTGTGATGGGTGGTCTGCCTCTTTTAAGGGCTTGGGGCCAGCCAGCCCCAGACATTAACCAGGGGCAGCTGAAGAGGCCTGGTGTTCCCCATAAAGCCAAGCGGCCATTAAGGATTAGGGAGCTCAGCAGGGAGCCGGGATGGCAGGAAGGGGAGTGTCCTTAGAAGGGCCCCGAGAGGAGACTGTGGGGCCTGAGGGACTCCCGGGGCCAGAGGCCGGGATGCTGAGGGTCTCCTGGAGAAGCCTGACCAGACTTGGAGCCTTTGTTTTGTCGACTTTAAGCTGTGGGAGCTTTGAACGAAGACCTAGGGTGAGGGCCTTATGGGCTGTTTGGGGGATTGAAACCTTAGTAAAGGGGGCATTAGATTAGCTTTGTTTTGGCTTCTCCTGGCCCAGATCTGATAATGGGGACGTACTGATGCCCAATCAGGGAATTAAGGTTGGGCACACCCCCAGCACTGCCCCGGGCCGCAATGGGGCATGCGGGGATGGCACACCCGTTTGACAGGTAGTGATTTTACTTGACATTTGGTGTAGGATGTCTTCGAAGTGCTCTACAAACACAAGCTCATTAATGATGGGATCTCATGAAATGACCAGGGATTTCAGGAGAGAGCTTGTCCGTATGGGGCTTCCAGCTCAGCGAGGCTTGGGGAGGCAGCTGAGTTTCTTCATGCTTTGGGGAACTGAACCTTTGGTCCTTGACTGTATGCTAACTGCCGCCTTTCCAGTAGTGTGGAGGAGAATTGGGGAGGTCTGACGTAAGCCTGGGAGCCTGAGGTCTTCTGCATCTGCGACCACAGGTGGAAAAGAGATTTGATGGTGGTGATTTTAAGTGAGGTGGCACCTCCGGGGGGAACCCGTCACAGGAGATCCTGTCATGTTAAGTGAGAGGCAAATCATGCCTCTTGCCTTGTTCTGATTAAAGGTAAAATATAGGAAAGTTTGAGTGATTTCAGGGGAGCTACTCCAGGATTACAGTAATGTACCAGCTCAGAATCCCACCTAAGGGTTCAGAGGGATGCTAACTTATAGGTGTGTAGGCTGGGGACAGGGGAAAGAAGGAGAATTGTTTTTTTATTGCAGCAGAATTTCTGGTAGCTGGGTCAGCAGTGGTGGTCAATGAAGTTTCAAAAGTGGAGGGCTAAACTGATATGGGACATAGTGCATTGGTTTTCTATGTGGTAATCAAAAATACCAGATGATTGTTGACGTGCGTTTTTTATTTGAATAGAATATTTTAACCAGCACTCGCGATTCATAGTCTTGAACTGTAGGGGACTAATGTTCCCGTTCTCCAGCTGGGAGAAACTAATTCACCATCTTGTGTTGTAAACACTCACTCATTTTAACTGATTACACCTCCAATGTTCTTCAAACCACTAAAATTACTAATTGCTATTCCTTACACATCGGAGAGTGAATCCTGAATAATTAACCCCAAATAAAATTAGATGAATTGGCCCTTTTAATTAGAATCCCTGCTGCTGTTTGTTCTGAGCTTCCTTTTCTTACTGTTAAGAGACTTTTAGAATAATTAAAACTGCTTAAGTCTTAAACAGCCAGTGACCTTTTAATACAATGTAAATCCATAAAAGCGATATTTCAGCTAACAGGTGGTGCAGTAAATTTTTAGTGCCACTATCTGACAGAGTCAATGTTCCTTTTTTAAATGCTGAGAGTGAAATTAGCCAGTTGTTTTTAGCTGCTTATTAATACAGTAGCTGATTAGCAAATGTCGTTAACATGGGAAGATTAACAGCTGGTAAAGAGCATGGCAGTCTAAAGAGTGACTCTGATAGGTATGTTAGTTTAACGTACTAATCACAGGCTGAATTAGCATGTTTAGGTAGATCATGCAAATAATATGCAGTCATGTGATTGTGTTGTGTGTATAAATGTGGGCTCAAATGACTGTTCGTCTGTTTCTTTCTACAATGCTCCAGGCAAAAAAATGCTACATCGTCCTGGTCAAACAACATACATTAAAAAACAGCAGCAGCAACACAAATTCTCCGATGACCTCCCTGTCGCACGTCCTACTGGGTGAATGTGGCACTATTCATGCTCCCTGTCTCAGGCTCCTTTCTGAGGTGGGAGGTGTCTTGCCTCTCCATGCCCCCATCTGTGCTGCAAAAGTGGCTCTGACCAAGTCCCAAACAAACCTAATCCCTTCCAGGGTAGCAAGCCTCCAAACTACAGAGTCCTAACAACAAAGATTCTTCTGCCCCTCGGGGATTCTCTTCAGTCCATCCCCTGAGCCCTGTTTCCACTTCTTGCAAATCCTGGCTCAGTGCCTTCTACTGGAGCCTTCCCACTCCCTGTGGTTCCAACTGCAGGCTGGTCTCTCTCCTTCTATAAGGCTCAGCGGCCATTAAGTTATCACCTGACCATCTTAGCCCTAGGAAGCAGTTAATTAATTATGGCACAGGTGTGGCTGGCCCATCTTCCCTTCAAAGGGCCAGTGATCCTATGACTTGTTTATACTGTAAAAAGCAAGAGAGTGTCCTGTGGCACCTTTAAGACTAACAGATGTATTGGAGCATAAGCTTTCGTGGGTGAATACCCACTTCGTCAGACTCACGAAAGCTTCTGCTCCAGTACATCTGTTAGTCTTAAAGGTGCCACAGGACTCTCTGTTGCTTTTTACAGCTCCAGACTAACACTGCTACTCCTCGGATACTTGTTTATACTGGAAACTTGATGGCTTATAGGATTGAAAATAGGATACAGAGTCACACCGGAAGGTCACTGATTCAAATCCAGAACAATGCCTATATAAACTGTTGTTAATAATACTGTAGTACATTGCAGTAGTGCAGTGCTTTGGGACTGTTACTATAGAATAATTGTGTGTGTGTGTGTGCGAGAGAGAGAGAGATTAGTAGTGGTCAAGAGTAAGTACTCTGAAGGTTCTCTGGCTGATGTGAAATGAATCAGGGGTAGTGCATAAGTGATCACATTCCTGTCATGTTCGTGGTATACCCAGAGAGAAGTTAGATAATAACATACACTACTCTTGCTGAAAGGTTGCAAAGTTACAAAGATTTATTTTTTAGAATTCAGAACAATAATACACAAGAACCCTAAATCAGAGAGAGACAAAGCAGACTGCTCCCTAAGACAGAGAGGCACAATTTGCCACACCTTGCTTTAATCTGGCTGTTTCCAGACTGACTCTAGTTGCTTGCTTCCCCACAGAGTCCCTTAGCCTCCAGACAGGACCAGGAAAACTCTCTCTCTCTCTCTCCGCGATAGCTTGCAATTTCCAGCACAGTTTTCAATATGCCACAATTATAAAAACCACCATAACAAACTGCCACTAATTGGCCCTTTGTTTGACCTTTTTGGCAGAGGCTAAGGACTTGGCATTGGAGCCTGCATTATCCCCTCATTCTCATCCTTAGATATGATCCGTTCAGAGCTGAAGCACATGGGGAGGGGGCGGGAGGAACCAGCAGGGAGCAATCTTGTTCTGCCATTGCCCTTGGTCTTTCTGTTCTGAGAATAAACAGAAGAGGTTTTTTCTCCGGATATTTCTAACCAGCACTAAACCGACTTCAGAATTAGAAGTACTCATGATAATAGGAGACTAATGAAAAACATCTAATCCTGTAGCTTTCTGATGTCAGTCAGTGATTTGGGCACATGAGCACAAATCTTGTTTTGCTGGTTGATTAATTTCATTAAGAAGTTATTGCTAGTTCCAGAAAAGATGTTTTGTTTTGATTTTTCAAACAACCTGTTCTGACCAGGCAAGCGGACCTTCACATGTGTCTGGAAATTACCACGCTGCGGTTCCTTCCCAGGTCTAGAATCTCACAGTAACAGTTGTGTTAGCCAGTGGAGGCCATTTGTTTTGATGCACTTCGATTCCCGTTTGACAAACAGATTCCCCTTGAAAACACTGGAGCAGATTTTATAGGCCCGATCCTGCAAATGCTCATAGCCAAGCAGTGTTTACAGCCCATCAGCACCCAATAGGCTTCACTGTGTTTGCAGGGATGGCCTGTGAGTGAGAGAGGAGTCTGGTATGCTAACTTGGCACCCACTCGGCAAAAATCCAAATGTTCCCAGGAAGTTTAAGGCCCCCTTTCTCATTTCAGGTGTGTATTCTTTGGATTTATGTTTGGCAAGTACGATAATGAAATGTCTAAACTTCTTTTTTTAAAACATACTAGAAAAGAAAAAAAGCCTATTTTACTGAAACATACAGAATTACTTCCGTGGCAATTAGGAGGCTTGGCAGCAGGGCCGGCTCCAGCGTTTTTGCCGCCCCAAGCGGCGAAAAAAGAAAGGAAAAAAAGAAAAAGCTGCGATCGGCAATTTGGCGGCAGCTCTACTGCCTCCGCTTCGTAATTCGGCGGCAGGATCTTCCCTCCGAGAGGGACTGAGGGACTTGCCACTGAAGACCCGGACGTGCCGCCCCTCTCCGTTGGCCGCCCCAAGCACCTGCGTGCTGCGCTGGTGCCTGGAGCCGGCCCTGCTTGGCAGAATTTGATTGAAATGTTGTCAGATTTTGACAGAGATCAATGTTTGCTTTTTAAGCAATTTTTTTTTTCTTCAATTTTTATCTATTTTTTCAGTGCCGTGAAATTATGCGGTGTAGAGGGATCAACATCACATGTCAAAGTATACAAAGTAAATCTTCTTAAATCAAATTCTCTTTAAGTTCTCAAGCAGTGTTTTTCTTACTTTGCCTCTGTAAATGTCGATGATGGTGGATGGAAATCTTTTTTTGTTGGTTTGCGTGTGTACAGCGAAATCAATGTTTACCAACATTTACCAATGCAAACCTAATCCTTCCAAGCCTAGCAATAAGGGTGAGGATTTGTGGATGGCTGTCAGGGATCTGAAATTAAGCCAGGAGGTATATATAAAAAAGCCTTATGTCATCATGATGAATGATGATTCAGGTATCAAGGGTAGGCTTGTGGTTAAAGCACTGGATGGAATTCTCCTGGCTCTGCCATAGATTTCCAGTGTAGTCTTGAGCAAGTCACTTAGCTCTTTTCTGCTCCAGTTATCCCCTCTGTACAGGCATAGCAACGTTTTAAGCACCACGGCTCTTTGCCAGAGAATGTCAAGGTATGTCCATTGAGATATCACAGGATCGGGCCTGCCTGGCCACTGCTGCTGAATGCTCCTTCAGGAGTGTGGGGGACGAGAAAGAGAGGAGCTTGGTAGAGGTTGAAAGAGAGGGGTATAAACAGACAGGGTGCGTGTCTGCCTATTACACAGAGGGAGATACGTAGGCATGATTTCAGTGCACTTTGCTTTGTCACATCTGGAAATAAAATGGAGGTGATGCTTTGGTGTAATAGAGTGCCATACGGTGACTCACATGGTGATCAGCTGTTGGAACCCAGCAGCGAGAAGCTGACAGTGCAGTTCCTTAACTGGGAGGTGAGAGTGGCTGTCTGGGAAAAAGGTCTCGGGCTTGGAAGAGACAGGTTCTGCAGGCGGATCAGCCGACTTTGGGCTGGAATTCATTATAAACTAAACTGCAGGCGGAGGGTTTGTTTGACTGTGTAGAGAATCCATGACTGAGCTGGAAGTGGGAGCTGAGAGGCATACAGCATGGTCCAAACCCAGAGAAGAGTGATTCTGCGACTGGCGTGACAGAAGAGAGACTGAGACAGAGGTACACTCTACTCCGGTGGCTGAATTACGGGGGAGTGCAAGGAAAAGATTTCTGCAAAACCAGGGCCGGCTTCAGGGGTTTTGCCGCCCCAAGCGATGGAAAAAAAAAAAAAAAAAAGCCGCGATCGGCTCCACTGCGCCACTTTCATCTTTGGCGACAATTCGGTAGAAGGTCCTTCCCTCTGAGAGGGACCAAAGGACCCGCCGCTGAAGAGCCCGACGTGCTGCCCCTTTCCCTTGGCCGCCCCAAGCACCTGCTTGCTGGGCTGGTGCCTGGAGCCGGCCCCGTGCAAAACTCTCAGGAATTGTAAGAGATTTCTCTTCGAAAAGTGTTGAGGGAAACGGTGTCTGACACTGGGCGAAAGAGACGGCATTGCTATCAACCTGGAGTGCTGGGCTCGATGCAGGAATCCCTCGGTGACTTTCTCTGGTCCTGGCATCAAGTAGAAAATCAGACTGCGAGTGGTCATAATGGACCTTTCTGGCCTTAAAATCTATGGGGCAGATCCTCAGCCAGTATAAACTGGCATAACTCCATTGACAGTTTCCACCAGCTAAGGATATGCGGCAATGAATCTATGTATCAAGCTGCAGACCAGAATGGACACTGGTGTTAAATGGACGTGGGATCAAACCCCTGACACAGGCTGTGGTGTTGTCCCGGGGTGGATTGTGCCCCTTCTGACACAAAATCCAAGGCAGTCTGGGCCTATATTCTGCTTCTTTGCAAACTTTGGCCGTGGCAGGGCGAGTCCTTGCGTGGTGCACACCAGGGTGTGCCATGTTGGTGGAGCAGAAGCGATGCATGGGGCACCAGACAGGTTAAGCACTGGGGGAGCTGTCCTGTGGGCTGAGCTAGAATAAGTGTCACACCCTTGGTATGTCTGATCCTTATTTGTGGGGCCACACGGTTACGTACAAAGAAGGTGTAAAAGTGCCCAGGAAGAGGGAAATTCTCCCTCTGAATAGAGTCATAATTATTTATTTGTATTCCTGTATTGCCTAGGAGTGCTTATCGTGGGCCAGGGCTCCGTTGTGCTAGGCGCTGTACAAACACAGAACAAGATTCAGAGCTGTAATCTGGTCATATTTATGTAATGTAAGAAAGTGAAGACACAGGAAGAGTCAAGGTCCACCTTTGCCCAAACCTGCAGGAAGGTCTTTGGGACCATCCTTTACTTGTACAGCACCTAGGACAGGGAGGAACTGATCCTTGGTTCAGTTACGTAGGTGCTTCAGTGATACAGATGATAGGTTTGTCCAGCTACTGCTAACAGATGCTCAATGGGTCAATGCAAGATGATCCCTTCTCCTCTCCCCCCAAGATCCCTGACAACATGAAAATTATCCCGGAGATCAATACAAAGGGGGCACATGATGCCATTTTAAAACACATTTAACACCGATACAAAGAAATGATTTTACATAATACATAAATAACGACATTTCTATGGATAATAAGAACATTCCCAGCTCTCTTGTTTTAGAATAGCAATTTATAACGGATACAAACCCTCATGCTTCAAGGCGTAAGCCACCACTGAGTGTATGGGGTTAGGAAGAAACTACCTTCAGGGAAGCATTGATCCATAATTGTGCACTAGGAGTTTTTGCACTTTTCTCTGAAGCAGCTGGCACTGGCCCGTCTCTGAGACAGGATACCAGACTGCGTGAGACAGCTGGTCAGCTCTGTAGTTCTACTAGAGTCTGTAATAATGGAACCTGACACACAGCTTCCCAGGACTCCCCACCCACACTACCTCGCATAGCCTGAATCCTGCTCACTACCCCGCCTATTGCCGATTTGCCCGCTGCCTCCCCCTCGTTAGACAATGGGTGCATGTGCATTGCTGATGTTCAAAAGTGAAAGCAAACTGCGGTGAAAGCGGGGGAGAGGCGTTCTGGATGTAGCCAGCTGATCACCCCCATTTCTCTGGTTAAGGAGCCCCCTCCGAGTGCTTTGTGAGAAGTGCTTTCAACCCGGCCTCCTGGCAACTTGGAGTTTGCACCCACGGCTCTCACCTGGAAGATAAACAATTGAGCTGCCAGTCGTGTTGTCAGGACACGGGACAGTTGTTACCGAGGGAGCCTGTGTTTACTAAAACGGTGTCTGCAAGTGACCAAACTCCGCAGCAGCCCCTGGATCAACACTGGTGTTATTGGTTTAAAATAGTAATATTTTTGTTTTAATCCACACATACAAATGCCCACAGGAGAGCCAGCCGTGAGCCTTTCTGTATAATGCTGCCAGCAAAGAGCCTTATCCCAGAGCAGCAAGAATTACAGTAAACTTTCTCCCAGGACACTAAATTCAGTGCCGGAGTTAAAGTAACCTGTATTTCCCCCCATCGTAGCTCCTTCAATGCCCTGGCTTTCATGCTGCTTGTACACCATTCTGCATCCGTCACGTGTCCATGTCAGCTAAGACACAGGAAAAGAGCTCTCTCGGGGTAATCTGAACGAGAGGTAGTATTGTTCTTTATTGGTGGTTTGTATGACAGCAGCTCCTAGAAACCCGAGTGAGGGCCCCATCGTGTTAGGTGCTGTACAGACAATCACAGCTTTGTTACCAATCCTTGCATCTGAAAAAAATAAAGGGGAAAAAAGAAAAAAAAAATCTATCCCCTAGGACCTCAAATTTCCCTCTTTATGTAGATTTGCAGGTAACTCCTCCCATGCGGCAGTATGTCCACTGAGCACTGATTTAGGAACACCACAGCTTCCTTTAGAGGCTTGCTATCCTGTGGTCAGTATCCGCTTTTGCCCTGGATGTATTTGAGACTTTCCTAAGGGGTTAAGGCTGTGACAGTGTACCCCATAAGGCTTTATGGGGGGTGTGTGTGCTTATAAATGTATGTAGGACATAACTGGAATATGTTTTGTGCTGCCTGTGCCATGTAACATATCTCCGTAAAGGTTATGGTCTACTATATCTATTCATCCTATTTGTACACATATATCATTTTCTACTTGAGGTTAAGAATATGGGCTGTATGCTGGCTTGGTTTCTAAGTAAGTTCTGTGAGGCATTTAGTCAGCTTCTTTAGGAAGGAATTCGCCAGGTTAAGTACCCGATCAGGAGACACTTGGGGAACAATGCATCTTGGAATGCTCCAACCCACATAAGAAGTCTTCCTGGAGACATGCAAGATACCATGTGGACAATGGCTTCGGCCTGTAAATGCTGAGGCATGCAGGGACATGTGACTTGCCCAGGTGACCCCAGAACTCCATCTTGGAGCTGGACTTTGCATAGGAGGGACTTTGCATTTTGTCTTCAGCTGGCTAAAGAAGGAGCCTCTCCACCCCACCCCACCCCCAGGATACTTGAAGGAAACTGAAACAAAGGACAGTAACTACAGGGAGTGTGAGTGATTGCTGGACCCATGCTAAAAGGAGATTAGCCTGTAAAAGGGAGTGCTCTGGAACTGGTGAAGAAATTATCGGTATTTAGTTTGATTAGACATAGATTTGCGCATTTTGTTTTATTTTGCTTGGTGACTTACTTTGTTCTGTCTGTTACTACTTGGAACCACTTAAATCCTACTGTCTGTATTTAATAAAATCACTTTTTATTTAGTAATTTACTCAGAGTATGTATTAATACCTGGGGGAGCAAACAGCTGTGCATATCTCTCTATCTATGTTATAGAGAGCGAACAATTTATGAGTTTGCCCTACATAAGCTTTATGCAGGGTAAAACGGATTTATTTGAGTTTAGACCCCATTGGGAGTTGGGCATCTGAGTGCTAGAGACAAGCACACTTCTGTGAGCTGTTTTCAGGTAAACTTGCAGCTTTGGGACAAGTGATTCAGACCCTGGGTCTGTGTTGGAGCCAGACGGGAGTGTCTGGCTCAGCAAGACGGTGCTGGAGTCCTGAGCTGGCAGGGAAAACAGGAACAGGGGTAGTCTTGGTACATTGGGTGGCAGCTCCCAAGGGGGTTTCTGTGACCCAACCCGTCACAAAGGCACTTCTGGGTTCACTGCAGTAGAGATATAGAAGAGCTGGCATGTGGCTCCTCAAGCCTTGGATCCAAAGATTTCAGAACAATTTACAAACATTAATTAACCCTCCTAAGCCCCCTGTGAAATAGGTGGATGATGTAAACTCCCTTTGGCAGCCGGGGGAAACTGAGGCACGGATCAGTTAAATGACTTGTTCAAGGTTGCACAATGAGTCAGTGGAACGGCTGGGAATAGAACCCAAGAATCCTGACTGCCCAGTCTCCTGCTCTAACCGCTGGCTTCATTCCCCGCTCCCTGTGTGATGAACTTTGTTGGCTCGTTTGCACCATCTTAAGCCTAAATCCTGTGATTATCTGTTGTAGATTTCCCTCTGCCACCACCACCACCACCACCACTTCCTGGAGATGATCTCGGGAACCTCCCAGCGCCTCCTGGTGCCTTTCCCCCACCACCCTCTACAGATGAGGCTGGTTTCAGTGTGCAGGTAAGGCAGTCTGAGTGTTTCCTGCTCAGACAGGTCATAGTGGGGATGGACTATGAGTTGCATGTTCATGGTGATCAAACAAGAGGTAGGGGAGTGCTGTGGTTTGAGAATGGAGAGAAGTAAATAGTGGTGTCCTCCAGGGGTCTGTACTGGGCCCAGTCCTATTCAACACATTCATAAATGATCTGGAAAAAGGGGTAAACAGTGAGGTGGCAAAATTTGCAGATGATACAAAACTACTCAAGATAGTTTAGTCCCAGGCAGACTGCGAAGAGCTACAAAAGGATCTCTCAAAGCTGGGTGACTGGGCAACAAAATGGCAGATGAAATTCAGTGTTTATAAATGCAAAGTAATGCACATTGGAAAACATAATCCCAACTATATATATAAAATGATGGGGTCTAAATTACCTGTTACTACTCAAGAAAGAGAGCTTGGAGTCATTGTGGATAGTTCTCTGAAAACATCCACTCAATGTGTAGCAGCAATCAAAAAAGCAAACAGAAAAAAGATATACTGGCACTAGAAAAGGTTCAGAAAAGGGCAACTAAAATGATTAGGGGTTTGGAACAGGTCCCATGTGAGGAGAGATTAAAGAGGCTAGGACTCTTCAGCTTGGAAAAGAGGAGACTAAGGAGGGATATGATAGAGGTCTATAAAATCATGAGTGATGTGGAGAAAGTGGATAAGGAAAAGTTATTTACTTATTCCCATAATACAAGAACTAGGGGTCACCAAATGAAATTAATAGGCAGCAGGTTTAAAACAAATACAAGGAAGTTCTTCTTCACGCAGCGCACAGTCAACTTGTGGAACTCCTTACCTGAGGAGGTTGTGAAGGCTAGGACTATAACAGCATTTAAAAGAGAACTGGATAAATTCATGGTGGTTAAGTCCATTAATGGTTATTAGCCAGGATGGGTAAGGAATGGTGTCCCTAGCCTCTGTTTGTCAGAGGATGGAGATGGATGGCAGGAGAGAGATCACTTGATCATTGCCTGTTGGTCCACTCCCTCTGGGGCACCTGGCATTGGCCACTGTCGGTAGACAGGATACTGGGCTAGATGGACCTTTGGTCTGACCCAATACGGCCGTTCTTATGGTCTTATTTAATGTTGGGGATCATTAAGAAATGGTTACGGTAGATAATAAGACAGAAAATATCATATTGCCTCTATATAAATCCATGGTACGCCCACATCTTGAATACTGCGTGCAAATGTGGTCACCCCATCTCAACAAAGATACATTGGAATTGGAAAAGGTTCAGAAAAGGGCAACAAAAATTATTAGGGGTTTGGAATGGCTGCTGTACGAGGAGAGATTAATAAGACTGGGACTTCTCAGCTTGGAAAAGAGACAACTAAGGGCGGATATGATAGAAGTCTAAAATCATTTGTGGTGTGGAGAAAGTAAATAAGGAAGTGTTATTTACTCCTTGTGATAACACATGAACTAGGGGTGACCAAATGAAATTAATAGGCAGTAGGTTTAAAACAAACAAAACGAAGTATTTCGTCAGACAACGCACAGTCCACCTGTGGAACTCTTTGCCAGAGGATGTGAAGGCCAAGACTATCACAGGGTTCAAAAAGGATCTAGACAAGTTCATGGAGGATAGGTCCCTTAAAGGCTATTAAGCAGGATGGACAGGGATGGTGTCCCTAGCCTCTGTTTGCCAGAAGCTGGGAATGGGTGACGGGATGGATCACTTGATGATTCCCTGTTCTGTTCATTCTCTCTGGGCCACCTGGCATTGGCCACTGTCAGAGACAGGATACTGGGCTAAATGGACCTTTGGTCTGACCCAGTATGGCTGTTCTTATGAGATCCTTTAAAACCAAGTCAGCTGAAGCTGCTTGCTTCCCGAGTGGGAGAATATTTGACCCACAACATGCTCGGCTATTAAAGGGACACGGGGCTTGATCCAACTCTTGCCGAAGTCACTAGGCCCCTTCCCCTTGACTTGAATGGGAACTGGACCTGGTTCAGGGAGTCTGCAGTGTGCTGTGAAACATGTTACACCTTTCCTTGTGGATTTCCTTTGCCACCTGGACAAGGTCTTGATGGATCCTGGGATGGACTGTTACATAAAACCCTGAGCTGAGACTCGAGAGACTTGACTTAAAGTCCTAGCCCTGCCACAGACTTGCCACATGATCTTGGACACATCTCTTGATCTACCCTGTGGCCCAGTTCCCTGTCTGTCAAATGGGGATAGTAGCAGAGGGGTCTTGTGAGGATAAATACGTTAATTACTGTGAGACATTCAGGTGCTAAAGTTTTGCCTTTCTAAGCGCAGAGATAGAATATGGTCTTGCAGTAGGGTGTACAGACCCTGTCCAGCATCTGGCTGGCAGCAGGTTAACATTCTTGAGCGAGGACCATGGCTTCAGTGCCTTTAAATGCCAGGATTATCAGGGAAACTGGCAGCGTGGGTGGTCCTAGCTTTGGGGAATTAGGTGATTCCCTGGCAAATGTTGTTCTGTCTCTTACCTCTCTGAGAAGAGGGGATGTTAGAGTGATGGTCAAGGTAAAGCAAGTGACAGAGCTCCAGGCCTCTAGCCTGGCCTGCCTCAAACTGTACAAGGTCATTGATGACAAACTCTGATTTTTAGGCTAAAGAATTCTTCTTTGCCGGAAATCTAGCTAGGTTGTAATACATCCATCTGTGGACAGGTCTAATAATGCTCCCCAAGAGGCCTGAGAAGATGGCATAGCTGAGTTCAATGGAACGATTTCTATCAGATTCACTCTTATCTTCAGACCCACGCACCTTGTTCTCATGATCTGGGCCAGACATCTGTCCTTTATAACCTATGGAGTATCACTTATAATAGTAACACCTATCTCTTTTATGATGCTTTCCATCCCTTGATCTCAAAGCAGCAGGAGGTCAGTATCATTATTCCCATTTTACAGATGGGGAAACCGAGGCAAAGTTGGTGCTCAACTTGGACAGTGAAACCTAAGCACTTAGTTTCACGCTCTAATTTTCTTGCAGTAACACCCCGGTGCTGCCCCATGTTTGGATTCACAGCACTGTAGGGGGAGGGGAGGTTTAAGTCCTCTTTATGTATATATTAAATGTTTTTAAACAAGGTAGGGGAAGGGGAAAAGGACAGGAAAATGAAGTCCGCTTGAAAGATCCTCTTAATTGAAATTCAGTGGGAAACCCTGTTCCCAGAAAGGTGGTGAGGGCATGGCTGATGGTATGTTTGGCAAATAAGGAGAAAAACAAAGAGGCTATTGCCACATTAGTTTGTTCTCAATTAAAAATATAAAAACAAACAACAACCCGAAAAGTAAGAAAAAACCCAGATGGGAAGAAAAATGCAGTCGACGTTTGCCAAAGAGAAATCGACAGATTGGGGGAGAGAGAGATTTTGTTTTCGGGTTTCTAAGAAGAAATTATAAACAGCATAGGGGAAAAAAATGAGAATCTGTCAACAATTCTCTCTAGCATTGCCTCAGATATATTGCTGTGATGCAGATAGACCACAGCTAATAGCAGTCACGTGGTGTTTACCTTCATTGTTGGGTAGTATGATCTAGCGGTTAGAGCATTGCCCAGGGACCTGGGGAACCTAAATGCTGTTCCCACCTTTGCCACTCACACTCTGTGGGTGAAATTCACACTTGGGCTGGGGAACAGCATGAGCTCTGCACCACTGATGTCTCGTAGATAAACCCCTTTATGGCGAGTTCACTGCCGCACAGGGCTCTGTGCTGGCATCTTGTTCTTCTCCTTGGCCTTCCTCCGCTTGGTGCTTGTACCACTCAAGAAGACAACTTGAATGGTTTGAAATGCCTAGAGCTCTTTGAACGACAGGTTCAAATCCTGAAAGAATCAACTCAGCCCTCTGTTCTGGGGTACGATTCGGTTTAGTGTCCAAGTGTTTGGATGAGTGGTGGGTGGGTTTGGATGAGCCCTGTCTGTTCTGCTTGGGCAGTAGAGATCCCATGACGCTTCTTAAAAGATGAAGGGTTAGCCTGGCGTCCTCGGCCAGCATTTCTAAGACTCAGCTGAAAACTTTGGCAAGTGAGACTGTCATGTCCCTATTCTGCCTTAGCTACCCTAAAAAGGGCGCATAGATTTATTAAAGAGCCTCCATGCACCTTTGTAAAGAAGGTAAGAGGTTGAATTGTGTTCGGTTTTGCATGGGAGAGTTTTGATAGACCTTCCATTAGCTCCTCCATGCCCCAAACCGGTTAGAACGAAGTGGGGAGCTCAGAAATCAGGACGAGCCACTGGAAATGCTGGTTGCATTGTTTGTCAGAGACACACACAGCAGGGGCTTTTGGAGAACTTAGTCTGAGCAGACAAGTTACCTGAACTGCAGACCTGCAAAGGGTTTCCCTCCCTTGCTCCTTTGTCCTGACTGGGTTATAAGCTCTTTGGGGCAGGGACTGTCTCCTACTACATGTGTGTACAGCTCCTAGCACAGTACGGACCTGATCTTCACTGAGGCCTCTAGGCAGAACTGTGATACAAGTAATAATAATATCTGTGTCTTACATAGTACTTTTCACTAGCAGATCTCAGAGCACTTTATAAAGGAGGAGAGTGTCATTATCCCTATTTTACAGATGAGGAAACTGAGGCCTAAAGAGTGATGAAGTGACTTGTTCAAGGTCATCGGGGTCCAGGGGCAGAGCCATGTCACCTGAGTCCCAGTCCAGTGCTCTATCACTTAAGCACACTGTCTCCCTATAATGAATATGAATAAGTTAGGAATAGTAATAACATCTAGAGCCAGTGAGGGTATGTCTACACTGCAGTTAAAAACCCATGACTGGCCCATGCCAGCTGACTTGAGCTAAAGGGCTGTTGAATTGCAGTATAGACATTCGCACGCGGGATGGAGTATAGGACACTGCAAGGTGGGAGGGTCCCGGAGCTTGGGCTGCAGCTGAGCCCAAATGTCTACCCCACGATTAAAAAGTCCCTTACCCCAAGCCCTGCAAGCCCAAGTCAGCTGGCCCGGGCTAGCCAGTCCAATTGCAATGTAGACATACCACGTGTCTCTTTGCTGGCTGGGCGAAGAGAGTGGGGAGAGAGGGTTTTGGGGTTCCGAGAAGTGACTAAAAATGGAGGTTAGAATGGAAACACTTCTGCAGCCTTAACTCTAGCAGTTGCCAATGCTCCCGCGGTGCTGATATACCCGCACGGGAGACACTGGGATGTTCAGTGCAGGAAGAGGCTTTGCCCCTGCCTTTTTATAATTCCTCTGTGGCATACCTGTTGTCAGCAGAGGATGGACAGGCTGCATGGCTCGGGGAGGGGAAGGGGCATTCTGCTTTGCTGGTGGCTTGCTTTGGCATTTTGTACATCGGAAAACGTGCTGCTCCAAAGCGTCCTTCCTCCAGGAAACTGCTTAGAAGAGGCCCGCTCCTCGCACTCCCTCTCCCAGCCAGTGAGAGAGACAGACACAAACACAGGCCCGCTCTCGCCAGTGTCAGTGGATTCATTTGCAAGCAGCGAGCGGCTCATCCCTTTAAATAGAGGTTGCTAGGCATTTCGCTGGCTTCCTCACAGTGAATGTTAGTGGTGTTGTCTCTTCGCTGCTGTGACTCATCTGCTAAGCCAGCGTCCAGCTAACCAAGACAGCTTTTTTTGGTTGTTTGTTAGTGCATATAGAGACAAACCTTTGAAACAAGCGGCATTTTTGCCAGGAGAGGGTGCTGCTTCTACTGGCTCCACTCTGTTCTTTAGTGAGAATCCCAGCTGCTACGTGCCTTTAAAAAAGAATAAATTTCATTCCTTTCAGCATTCCTGAGAGGTGGAGCAGGCCTAGGAGGGGGGAAAGATAAGTTCAGCCTTCCTCTGCTGCTAGGTTTTGTTAACCGCTGGCCTGAGCTGGGGGGCGGGTTGGGCTCAGGTGTGCGATACCGAGGAATGACTGTAAGAATTTGGGGCATTAGCTAATGGCCAGGCTTCATTGTAGCTGGAAATGAACGGAGGCTCTGACTGATTCTCTGTAAGTAGCACTCCGGGCTGTGCATGTTTGAAGGCGTCCTTCTGCAGGTTTCGTAGGCTTCTAGAGCCTGAAGTGTAAAGCCGAAGCCCGTTTGTCCAAATCCCGGGGATAAGAAACTTCCTTGTATGTGAAATTAAACCATGTACCCGCTAACTTAAACCCTCTTATACCCAAACCTTATTTTATCAGAATGCTGTTCATGTCCCTAAAAAAAGGGTTCTGTTGTGTTCTTTGTTAAAATCAAACAAAACAAATGTTATCGATGTGTCTAAATGCTCACGTATACTTTGTATGAACAAATATATGTGTGTAAATACACATAATGCATGAGTGTTTATGAAGCATGTATGAGACTATATGATATGTGGGTATATAAAATAGACCAGAAATATACAGATAGCTGGGAAATAGACATATTTTATCCCTGCTATTTTTTCCCATCATGTGAGTAGTATGATCTGTAAGTCCAGTAATAGAAGTGGGGGTGGGGAAGAGGGGCAGGTTGTGTTGAGTATTTCTTCCAATCAGACCTTGATGCAGTTCATCTTATAAGCAAGCACATGTGTTGTTTCACAATGACAAACCACAGTCTATTTTAAATCTTCTATAACCCTCTGTTCTCATTTATTTAAATTTTTAGCCTTAACTGTCTTCCGAATAGACAACAATGTTGATTATAAGCAGCCAATTTTACTGAAACCGGAAACATTTTAATAGTATAACATAAGTTAGTTTTGCATCTAATCTCTCTGCTTGGATATTAATATCTTGCTGTGTTATATTCATATCAAAGCACCCTGGGCAAGGGGTATAAGGGAAGAACAACTGGAAATAGGCTTGGCAGAATTCATTTTTTATTTTTTACAATTTTAACAGATAATATCTGCATTTAATTTTAAGCATTTTTACTTATTTTATCGATTTACATTTTCAGTGGCATGAAGTTGTGGGAGTGTCGGACAATTATGTAAGGATCTCTAGGTGCTCAAGCAAGTTCTGTAGATTTCGATTATTAGCAATGGAAATATTTTTTTGCCCGTTTGGGTGTTTATGGTGAAATCAATGTTTACACATATTGACCGATTTACAAAAAAAATCGATTCCTTCCAAGCCTAGATATAGCCAATGAACCATTTTCAAATTATATTGTTGTTTATCTATTATTTGTGTTACTTCTATTATAGTAGTATCCAAAATGTGCAAGGTGCTGCACAGACAGAATTATTTGGCGAGGGGATTGTGCCTTATACGGAGCATGCTGAGAGAGACTGGGATACAGATGATAAAGAATAATAGTATCATGGGGTAGCCGTGTTAGTCTGTATCTACAAAAACAACAAGGAGTCTGGTGGCACCTTAAAGACTAACAGATTTATTTGGGCATAAGCTTTCGTGAGTAAAAACCATAATAGGAAGACCAGACAGAAAGCTGACAAAGTTTGATTACTAGTGTGACAGGTCTTCACAGGGTGCAACCTGGATTGTGTCCCACCAACCTGGGCTCCCTCTCACACTGTGATGTTGCTGCTAAGCCACAAACTTCTGGCAGGTGCTTCACTTACACAGACAGGGACACACTCAACTGAGTTACATGAATACTTCTCCCAGCCATGAACCAACAACAGAGAGGCTCCAGCCAATTCCCCCCAGCTCCCCAGCCTTGCACCCCAGGGCTGTACCATCCTGCCCTGGTCAGAAGCCTGAGCAGTGTAAGTTCATTAAGTTCAGCACTTCTACAAAGGGAAGTGAATGTTCACCAGCCTTTGTAACCTGAGCCGATTTTCCAAGCACTTCAATCAAATCACACTGTTTTAGGTAAAATATAAAACAGATTTATTAACTGCACAAAGATCGGTTTTAAATGATTATAAGTAGTGAGCATAGAGATCAAAGTTGGTTACCTAAGAGATAAAATAAGTTTGCAGTCTAAGTTCTATAAACTAAATAGGATTTGACTCAAGCAGTGTCTCACCCTGATAGTACAAGCTGGTCACAGATCTTCAGTACACAGGCTGGAACTCATCTCCAACCTGGGACCACCTTCCCCTTGTTAGTCTTTGTCCTCCAGATGTGTTTCCAGGTGTTGAGTTGTGGGGGGAAAGTGAGGCCAATTGATAATGTCACTTCCCCTCTTTGATAGTTTCTTCCAGTTTGCTGGAAAGACCCTTTGCTATGATGTGAGTCAAGCAGTCTCCATTGTCTCCCTGCTATCTCTGAGACGTCTCCACTGTATACAGATCCTGGGATGGTCCTTGAGAGTGTGGATTCCCTTCAGTGGGCCATCAGCGTGTCTGCCTGCTCCATTGTTGTATCTGAAGGGCTGGTTGTGGGTGTTCCCAACCGCCAACATATTTCAGTAACACACACATAGCAAAACTTCATAACTTCCCATACAATGACAGGACATACAATCCAACAGGATATTAATGTTCAACAGATCAAGACTTTTTAAATGATAGCTCACAAGGCATACTTTGTACAGAGTATATCATAATTATATGACAGTGTTGAATATGGGGGTTCCAGGGTACTGTTTTGAGGTACAGAATGTAACACCTAGTGTAGACCCAACACTGGCCTACACAGGGTGTAAGGGAGTAGGAGAGTTATGATGCCCAGGCTTGGAATATTTAGGCAGAGGAAAAGGGGGTTTGAAGAAGTGGCCATTCTGCCATTGGTGCACTGGGGTGCTGCCCCACCCAGGAAAGGGAGCAAACGAGATCAGAGTAAAATAACATTCTCCTGATCCCAATTTGAAGTGCCATTCACGGCGGTGAACTTAACAGACTGGCTCTTCCGCTAGTGTCCCGGGCTGTGAAGTCCACATTGCACTAGTCCAGTGGTTCTCAAACTAGGGCCGCCGCTTGTTCAGGGAAAGCCCCTGGTGGCAGGAAGCGGCGGCCAGTACATCCCTCGGCCCGCGCCGCTTCCTACAGCCCCCATTGGCCTGGAGCGGCGAACTGCAGCCAGTGGGAGCCGCGATCGGCCGAACCTGCGGACGCAGCAGGTAAACAAACCGGCCTGGCCCGCCAGGGGCTTTCCCTGAACAAGCGGTGTCCCCAGTTTGAGAACCACTGCACTAGGGAATGCCAAAGCAGCATCTGAGACTCCACTGAACGGTCCACCGGCCACAGCACAGAAGGGTATGTCTAAAAGCTCAGCTGAAGCTGAGTGCCCTCCCTAAGATGTTGACCTGCCTTCATGGGTGAAGATGAAGTTTAAAAGGATGAAACTTTCAATAAAGCCAGGGGAGGTGGAGCATTACAGACAGCCTGAATTTGGAAAGAGAGGGACCAGCATTTCTATTTGATGCTTTAAGCCTGGCTGTATTCTGTGATAATGAATCAGTTTTAGTCGGACAAGTACAGTGCACAGTGGAATAGTGAGGTACTGATTTTGGAGGCTGGTCTGTTGTCTGATTTAAGTTTTACATCAAGTAGCCCCGGGTGAAGTAGACTAACTTTTTTTTTGTTTTGTTTTTAAATAAATGTCAGCCCTTTTGTGGGAGAACATTTTGCACTGGTGCAGTGGTAACTGTGCTGCATGCCAAGAAACACCAAGTGCCCAAAACTCCCATGGCTAAAGCAACATTCCTTTCTCTCCCTCTTCGTTCCCATCATATGAAGAAAAACAAAGCTTTGTGCTCTGCTCTCCACGACAGGCAGCTTTGTTGTCGGAAAATGTTGCCTTTGCAAGGAACATGCAGCACAGTGACAGAGCAATCCTGAGTGCTTGTGAAATTACCACTGGGAAAATGTCATTTTAGAGTGAGGTTGGAAGGGATTCTTCCTAGGAGAGCGGGATAGGCGGTACTTTAAAAGTCGTACTGCTATTAAGTTCCATCTTAGCAGAGCCATTTCCCATAATAGTATTTTTCTGTTTTTGTTTTGCTGATGAAAATGCAGCAAGCCAGTAATCTCTAATGCACAGGGGAGCAGGTAGGAATGAGTCTGACTGGAAAAAGGTTATGTAACAGTTTTAAAATATATAATATTGGAGGGGTAAAAGAGAGAGGTTTGTGGCTTGCTGTAGCAACTTAAACTACAAACTACGCTCAAGAAAATGAGATTTAGTGTAGGCAGGTTCCCTGGAAGCTTCCCCCACACAGATGTGCCCGTGCCCCACAATCCTCACCTCCCCGCATTCTGTTCCCGTCCTGGTTCTCCCTATCCACACACCCCCTTCCCCCCATTACAACTTCGCTAATGTCTCTTGAGCCTAACCTGTTCCAAAGCCGGGCTGCCTATGCACGGCTCTGCCAATGCCCCTTGCTCCTATCTTACAATACACTTCTGCTTTTCCCCTTAGAATTGTGACCTGCTCATATGTGATTGGGTCTAAACCACCCTCCGCTTTCCTGTTAAGGGGAGGTCTGAAGGCCCCCAGCCCCATTCAGTGTCAGATAATGCTGCCAGAGTGGCGAGTGGCCTTCTAGAAACTTACACAGAGCTAGCGTTGCCCTTACGAAAGGGAATGCCTGTTGGTTCCTATGGGAATGTTGGCTCTAAGCAGAAACATAAGTTAGGGACGTTTCCTTGAGGTCTAGTGTAGATAAGGACCCATCCTAGGGGAATAATTGTGAAAGCAAGTTATGGACATGATTTCCCACTGAAAAATAACCAGGTATGTTGTTTTATCTGCAATTATTCAGTACCTAAATATATTCCCACAAGCTGTCTTGGGACGGACCCAGGTGTGGGGAGTTCTGTGCATCTTGAACATCTAAGCCATATTTGTTAGCAGCATTATAC
This sequence comes from Trachemys scripta elegans, assembly GCF_013100865.1. Lineage (NCBI taxonomy): Eukaryota > Metazoa > Chordata > Testudines > Emydidae > Trachemys > Trachemys scripta. The sequence continues at coordinate 100,040,490 of NC_048306.1, forward strand.
AGAGAGTGTATAGACTGTGCCGGTTATTTATTGATCCATTTTGATGCTCTCTTTCTCATGCCGGTGGTTTTCATGAACCTTAGGTCTGTTAAGGTTTAAACCAAAAAACAACCAGAGTTTTCGGAGTGAAAATGGTGGTTCATCCAAATCACATCCTTCTCCCTTTTTCAAAGCCTCAGCCCCACTGGGCATAAATACTTCAGCTCTGATCCTCTGGGATGTCTGAGGCACAGGAAGGTAGAGTTGGCAAAGAAAACCAGGAGAAGGGGATGGAGCACACGTCTCTAAAGCAACTCCCATTCTTAATAAGTCAGCCATTTTCTGTACTGTAGAATAGGCTCAGTTGGGACATCTCTTGGACCTTTTTGGGAAATGATCTTTTTCCCTCCAAGAAAAATTCGGATAAAACCAAAGTTTTCATTTTCGTCAAACATTTTCTTTTGAAAAAAATTTCAAGTTTCAGTTGAAAAAGGCAAGAAGTTCAACCTTATTTTCACATTTGTGTTTCCTGGGGAAGCCATTCTCCATCCAAAAAACAAACAAAAAAGGATTTTTGGGAAAATTTTAGGAGATGGCATATCACTCTTGTCTGATGGGGGAAATATTAATGGCCCTGATTTACAGGTGGGGAAACTGAGGCACGGAGATGAAGTGATTTCCCTGAGGCCGCACAAGGAGTCAGTGACAGAGACAGTGGCAGAGATGGGTGTTAGATCTGAGTTTTGACTAATGTTGCATGACAGTTGGTGGTTCTTTTGAGGGAGGCCCAGCACAGTCTGTTTCTCCTTAAAGGCAGTTAAGCTCTGCTCCATCATGAAGGTGTTGGCATACCCATAGCTGCTGCAGCCTGCCTCTGCCCTCCAGCCATTCTCTGCCTGGTGCATGAGAAGGAGCTCTGCTTCCCTGTGAGGATCAAAATGGCAGCAGCGTCCGTGAAGAGGTACCTCGTTATCTGGAACCAGCAAATGCCCTTTCTCCTCAGCCTGCTGCATGTGAGTGTCCTGTCCCCAGAGGGTGACCTATAAACCGCTCTCCTTCGCTCGGGAGACACCAGACAGGTGCACTAGCTATTGTGCTACATGCTAAGGAAGTAGCCGGTTGGAGAGTGGGTGTGGAGTGCTGAAATTTTAGCCACCAGGCCAGAGCTAGCCCTTTTTGTGAGAAGCAAGAAGGCGCAACCTATCCAGATGCGTTGTCCCATTCAGAATTCCAGTTTACAGGGTCAGACCCAAAATATCCACCTGTCTGTCCTCAGGGAGCCCTCGCCAAGGTTTCAGTGGTACCGTTGGCTTTGCATGGAGTTTCAGGTGCAAGAAGACTCAAAATCTCAAAGTGAAACTGAGCTTGAACCATTGACTTTTATATGATCTACATATGTGTTTCCCTGAAACCTGAGTCCAGTTTGGGAGGCTCTTGGGTCCTTACAAAATTCTGTTCTGTAAGGAAGTGGATAAACCAAGAGAGATTGCAACCAACCCTTTCCATCCTTCCCTACCAACTGACATGGAGCATGCAGCTACAGTATTGGAATACTGTAAGAATCGAAGAAATAAAAGGCTAAATATTTCTTTCATCTCCATGTGTTTTGCAGACTCAAAAACTAAATAAACCACTCAACTCTGCACTTTGTTTAAAAAAATAAAATTCCTTAGCTTGCAAAAGAAACATCGCTATTATAACTGAAAGAGCTTTAAAGATCTATTTTGCTTTCCCCAAGTGATGCTTTTCATCTCATTCCTGCGTGTTACTCAGCTTGGACAATGAAAATCGTCAAGTTCGCTTTCTTTTCTCCTTGTCAGTTTGACACTGCGGTTTTCAGAGAACCTATTCAGGAAAGCTCTTCAGTGGGTGCTTAAGTCACAGTGAAGTCAATAGGGTTTAAGCACGTGCATAAAGTTGAGTACATGTTGAAGTGCTGCCAAGCTGCTGTATGTAGGTTTCTAACACGTTTGAGTTCCGATAAGAGTTTTTACAACGTTCCTGTTCAGATTCGGTTTTGTAAAATGGTTCGTTTGAAGAAAACCTCCATCTTTGATCAAAACTGCTTGACTGTGTCCCTTTGAATAAGCTCTTTATTAAACGGTCACAACAAACAGGCGAGCATGGGACAGAAAAGAGGAAGCAAGAAATAACTGAAGGCTAGAGAAAATTAAATGGTGCCGAGAAGGGAAGCGTGGGAAAAAATCAGAATCTGGGCAACTCCAGCTTTTCACAATGATGTTACAGAAAAGAGGTGGATTTCAGAGCTAAAGCCTCAATTCACCTAAGTCCCTAAGGATCTGCGTAAGTCTCATTGAAATATGGCTGGAATTAAGCACGTGCTCTTAACTGGCTGCTAATTGTCCAAGAAGGTGACCAATATGCTGTCTGTCTCTATGTATTATTTTTTTCATACCATGTTTTTTTTCTATACTAGCTTATTCCTTGCCTTTGTTCACTTAGGCCAGGTCTACACATAGTTTTTGTATCAATTTAATTATGCTGGTTAGGGTTATAATTTTATACTGGTACAGTGAAAGTGGAACATCCCCTTGTGCGGACACAGTTTTACTGGTATAAAGGTGTTTATACTGGTTATTCTCATAAATTTGGTTTCCATACCCGTACAGTTATAGTACAAAAGCTAGTTTGTAGACAAGCCCTTACAAATGCCATCAAGCCTTTGTTTCTAACTTTCATAGATTCATGGAGTTTACAGCCAGAAGGGCTCGTTAGATCAGTGGTTCTCAGCCAGGGGTCCAGGGCCCCCTGGGGGGCTGTGAGCAGGTTTCAGGGGGCTGCCAAGCAGGGCCGGCATTAGACTTGCTGGGGCCCAGGGCAGAAAGCCAAAGCCCCACTGCATCGGGCTGAAGCCCGGGGCCCCGAGCCCTGTCACTCGGGGCTGAAACCGAAGCCTGAGCAACTTAGCTTCATGGGGACCCCTGTGGTGTGGGACCCCAGGCAATTGTGTTGCTTGCTACCCCCTAATGCTGGCCCTGGCTTCTATATGCAGAAAAGCAGTTGTTGTGGGACAGTGGGCCTTGGAGGTTTTTATGTCATTTTGGGAGGCGGCCTTGGAAAGAAAAGGGTTGAGAACCGCTGCATTAGATCCTGTTGTTTGACCTCCTGTATATCACGAGCCCTTACATTTTACCCAGTAACCTCTGTATTGAGCCCAATAACTTATTTCACTAAAGTTGTTCTTCCAGGGAGCCATCCAGGCTTAATCTGAAGACATCAAGAGGTGGAGAATCTCCCGCTTTCCTTGGTAGTTTGTTCCAGTGGTTAATCAAACTTGCGCTTAACAATTTGTGCCGGGTTTTTAATTTGAATTCGTCTGGCTCCAGCTTCCAGCCATTCATTGTCTTTCTCTGCTAGATTAAAGATGCCTTCAGTGCAGAGGTTTTCAAACTGTGGGGTGTGCCCCCCTACCGGGGCGCAGAAGAATTTGTTTTGGGGGGAGGGAGCAGTGACGGTGGCCCCGCGCGGTGGGACTCAGGGAGGGAGCACCACCTCCACCCCCGACTCACCTCAGCAGGCCACCCAGCCTTGCGCGTGCCTGTTTTTGTCTGGGTTGGGAGTGGGGAGTGGAACCAAAAATTGTAACTCAAAGAGGGGGCTCAGCGCAAAAAGGTTGAAAACCGCTATGCTAGTACCTGGTATTTTCTCCCCGTGAAGGTACTTGGACACAGTAATTAAGTCACCTCCCAGTCTTCTTTTTGATAAGCTAAACTGATTGAGCTCTTTAAGTCTTTCATTGCCAGGCATTTTATCCAGCTGTGAAATCACTTTTGTGGCTTTTTTTATCCCCTGTCCAAATTTCCAGCATCCTTTTTGAAAGGTGGCTGCTCGAACTGTAGACTGTCTTTTAGTGTCAGTCCTGCCAATGCTGTATATCGAGACCAATCAACTCCCTGCTCGTGTGAACTAGTACCTTGTTTATACATCTAAGGGTAACATTAGCTCTCTTTTAAACAGCATCACACTGGGAGCTCAAGTTGAGTTGCTTGTCCACTCTGACCCCTAAATGCTTTTCATAGTCACTGTATAATGTAAGTGATTGGCTCTATAAAAAATGACTGTGACTTCTCTGCTGATAGAATTTTGTTTGGAGGGACTTTTAAAATAAGGCTTGTTAAGCAGTTATACTGTATACAAGTTTCTTATCTTGACCCTTATCGGTTCGTAGCTCTGGACAAAACATTATGGTTCTTCTTCCAAAAGTTTACAACTGAACAGTGACTTAATACAGCTTTGAAACTTTACTTTGCAAAAGAAAAATGCTGCTTTCCCTTCATTTTTGAATAGTTTATGTTTAACACAGAACTGTGTATTTGCGCTTCCCCCCTTCTCCCCGGTCTCTGCTGCTACCCAATAGCATGCTTCCGGTTCCAATCGAGGTATATGGTTCACTGGTCAGTTCGTAACTCTGGTGCTCTGAACTCTGAGGTTCTACTGTACTAGATTTATAGCATTTTGTGACTATATATATTGGAGGTAATTGGTTACTGTTTGGTTGTGGGTCCCATTAGAGGTGGATGCTGAAGTAGCCAATATCTAGTTTTAGTTCCCAGTTATTCTGCAGGCAACATACTGTGCAGGGAACATTAACTCAACTTAATGGCTAATTAAACATTAATTTGTGATGAGACTGGAGCATATTTTAAGTTAGTGGGGGGAATGGGCAAGGAAATTGGAAACTTTAACAGTGGCCATAATTATCAATAATGAGCCCTAATGGGATTTTTATTAATGCAAAGGAAAAGGTTGTATTCCTTGCTCCTGTGAAGTTAGCTACAGTCACCAACAGTCTTGCTGGTTCAGGAGGGTTTTATGGCCGGTTGATGAGCTTTGTCTCGCCCCATGAATAGAAAGGCGCGTCGTCCTGCAGAAGACGTAAAGAAAAAGTGACACATTCCATTTTCTATTGTATATTCTGCTGATGAACAAAAACGTTTTGCTAATTCAATTTAATTCCCAAGGACGAGTGGTTGTAATTCCACCCGGAGAACATTAAATTGCCTTAATGGAAAAATAAACTAGTTTTATTCCTCCCCATCCCATTTAGTTTTCAGACATCTTGATATACCTTCTTAGCTTATTAATATACTTCTCAGCTCACTGCGGATTTTGCATCTGGTAGCACAGCGTACACAAGCATCCTGGAGTATTGGCAAACCCAATGTGCTGCTGGGTCTGTCAGATCCTCTGGCCAGTGTCAGATCCTTGGAAGCGCTTCTCTTTTTCTCCGTAGGCAGCAGCTTAACATGCTGCTCTCTCTCGCTGAGCTAGGCCTCCAGAGGCAGTGAAGTGCGTGGCCCTCTAGTCTAAACCTATTGAAAGTGCTGTCCTATGGTGGAAATTAGCTCTAGCGAGATTTGAGCACTACTGAACCTTAATTCTAGTTCAGCCTTGAAATCTGAGCCCTAATCCAGCCCAGATGCCAGTGTTTGCACCTGTTCACACTGCCCAGCCAACCCAGCTGTGGAAGAGCAAGACAGATACTGTTCTCTTCCGGGCATCTTCAGCACAGCTGTCATGCAAGCCCCGCTTCTATAAGTGGCATAAGAGAGACTGTGGCTTGATTTCCAGCTTCTCATATGGAGTTTGCTGGGCTGGCAGTTAGAAATCGTTTCATGCCGCTTGTACACTGAGCAGTGTGCCCTGGAATCATGGAGCGAGAGCTGATACAGACCCTCTGCGTTGTCATTTGTCGAGTCACTTTTCAGAGCCTCATTGTGCCGCAAGGCGTCTCCTGCATCGTTTGTAGCTGCCGCCGCAGCCTCCTTCTCAAACTAGTTTTCTCCCCCAATAATGGTGCTCTTGCGGCTCCAAGCGTGCCATTCCGAGTTTTGTTGTCTTCTGTAGACATGCTTCTGTACCGGTTCTATGGCAAACGCTCTGGATAATCCGCCTTCAGCACCCGGCCTAGCAGGTCAGTAGGAAACAGGGTGGAAAGTACAGACTCCCTTTAGCTGAGCTCTGCGGGTGAAGAGCGTTTCAAGGGCAGAAGCTTTCTTTCTCCTCCCTTGCTGAATCCGCAGTCCTGAGTCCCCAGAGCCAAAGGCTTCTTTGGTGACCTCGGAAGCAACAACCAAACCGCACCTCGGCTGCTTGCAGCGCAGGGGCCCAGTCCCTTCGCGTTAGGCCCAGAAGCTCCTTGGAAAGCAATGCAGTAGTGGGGGGCTCTCTGGCATGCCGTTCTCCTTGCCATCTGCCATGGTGGCTCTGCTCCTTAGCACATGAGGTAACTAACTGGCCAGTTTTGACAGGATCTGGGCACCATCTGTAGGTGTGGAAACGCAATGGCTCCTTGCCCACGAGTCGATCCTCATCGCAGCAAGCGATTTCGGCTCAAGGCCACTAATTGGCCATGGAATTACATCGGATGGTTATTTGGAGCTTGATAGCATGGACAGGCACGTCTGTTCTTCTAATGTGCTCCGTCAGGACCAGGAAACTTGAATATGGAAAACGAAAGAGACATCAGGGTGGCCTAGTTGACAGAGTACTGGCGGAGGCCTCAGGAAGACCAGGGTTCTGTTCCCAAATGACCTGCTTGTGTGCAAATCACTTCCTCTCTCTGTGCCCACTTTCCCTTCCCTCTCTTTTTGTCTGTTGTCAACTTAGACTGTAAACTCCTCAGGGCATGACGGCCTCTTACTATACTTACAAACAGTGCCTAGCATGGGAAGGCCCTGATCTCCGGTGAGACTGACAGGTGCCACTGTGATACAGATCATGAATAATAAAGACTCTATGCCTTTTTTCCCCCTCTTTCTGTCTCAAAAGAATGTCGGAAAGACTATGTGCCAGCCCTGTTGCCTGTAGCATAATGTGTATGCTAGGGATTTTATGGCATACACTGTGAATTATGGCCTGTCCGTCAGAGATGCAGACTGGTGGACATTCAAGAGGGAATTTCCATGAATTTTCCTGTATGACCTTGCCTGTAAATGTTCGACACTCTGCCGCTTCTGTGACCTGTGAGGGGCTTCTGATCTAGGCCTCTGGCTAGGGCTCGGTGGGGGAAGCTTCTGTGATGAGGAAGAGCCTAGTGGCCCTGATATGGTGGTTGCATCCTGCCAGTTGCAGTCAGTTAGTTAGCTACATCGTCTATCAACTCACAAACCTATAAGGAAGAAGGTGGCTGCCCGGCAGCGTTCTGTGCCCCGACGCTTGCTGAATGGATCAGTGTTGTGAACTACCAGGGGGGTATATTGCACCACCAAGACCCAAAGACATCCCGTGGCATTGGGCGTGAATCCAGAAGGCGGCTGAACCCAGCCGTCAGAGGAAAGGCACCAACAAACACATCCCACATCCAGGGTGAGGTTGTAGGCTGCTCATGAAGGTATAGAAGTAGCGCTGTCTTAGCTGTGCTTAGCAAATGATTCTATCACTCACCTGTCTGTATGCCACAGCTATACCACATAGCACCTACCATGCTGGGCATCTTCAGGCACCGCAGGTTAGCTGGTTAATCCTCACAATGCAAGAAGCCCGTAAAAGGATTGTTACTTCCATTTTTATGGGGGAAACTGAGGCACAGAGAGCCAAGCTCTCACAGTTGGTTTGCACTGGAGCTGGGATTGGAACTCAGAAGCACATGGCTTCTAGTCCAGAGCCCCTAGCGCCGCCTCTGACTGTTCTTCCCTCTGCCTCCTGAGAGGTTATATTTATGTCACGGGCCATACAGGGGGGCAGAGATGCTAACGGGAGCCCTGCCAAGAGAGGCGTCTGGCACTGTTATTTGGCTGGTGCTCTTGTTATTATTCATGGGCTGTTTATGGGGTGAGCGGTAAAGTCCACCCACCGCCCAGAGAGACACTGGATGGAGCGCAGTGCCGAACGGTGCCCCGTCCCCCAGCCCCGTGCCCCTCTTTTCCATCCTTTGGTGTCACTTTCAACCAGGTTCGGCAGATGGAAGAATTTAGGGGGAGAGACTCAAAAGCGCTCAGCATCAGCCGAGCTCTACTCCCACTGATGTCAATGGGCGTTTTACCCATGACTTCCATGAGAGTAGAGCTAGGCCAATGCCATTCTTCACCTTGCATTGGTGTCTTTTGTTCCAAGAAAACCCAGCACAATAAATCCGGTAACGTTGTTTCACCTGAGAGAGGGAAAGAGAGAGAAATCAAACCCTAACTTCTTTTTGCTTTTATCCTTCCTGTCATCACAAGACTAAGAAGGATAGTCCAGGGCTGGCTCCAGCCGGATGGAACAGCAGGGAAGTTCTGTTCTATTAGATCCCTGATTCAGCCACGTCTGTTGAAATCACGGCAGTCACATCTGCTGAAACCTCCCTTCATTTCGGATTTGTTTCAAAAGGCTCAATCTCGCCATTTTTAAAGGGCACCGCTGCTTTTCCAACCCATCCGTGATGCCTGGAACAGCGATTTCACATCAAATCTAGCCTCTTGGATCCCCACCCCGCACGCAGGAGTCATCTTTTGACTTCACATGCCTGTTTGGCAGGGCAGCCTTCCCTGAATTATTTTAATGTCTATTTGGGGATTTGAAACAAAACCTTTGCTCGTGTCTTTAGGTTTGGGGGGAATACCCAGTGGCGAATCTGCCAGGTGCTTTATTTTCCTTATGCCTTGGAGGATGCCTTTTTCTGCTGGTTTTCAGCGGCAGCTGTGGTGTCTCTCTGCACTGCGGATGGCTTTGGTAGTCTCGGAAATGAGGGCTGAAGAACTGTATAGCCAGTGAGATGAGTAGCGAGGGGGTATGGTGTGGAAAGGATCCTGTGGCCGGCCGTGGTGTCATTGGAGAAACGTGGCACAAGAGATCAACACAACCGTCAAACTGGACTGCGTCGCGTCTGAATCACTGGTGAAAATCGGTTGCGCTTGCTCCTTGTAGGTACAATAGGTGTTAAAAAGTCCGCCAGTTGGCATTTCCCCCAGAGTTAAATAGGAGGTAATTGTGGTGACTATGGGGCGTACCTGGGGAAGTGTTGTATTCATGTGAGGCACACGGTGCTTTCGACGTGTGGGACTTTGGCTGCACGGGGGCTCTGTGCCACACACACACAAGCCCAGTCCCATTTGCAAACCAAAAATAGAGAGATTGGGGGAGCAAACTAGGGACACAGGTTTCAACCCCATTGAAATGCATGGGATTGGGAGAGCCGTTTTGGAAGGACAGACTGCGGAAACTGATCTATATGTTGTGTGTGTATATACTGTATGCATTGAAGTAGCACCTACAGAGGCCAGCCAAGAGCAGGCCTGCAAAGCGCTGTACAGACATACAATACAAACATAAGAACGGCCCTACTGGGTCAGACCAAAGGTCCATCTAGCCCAGTGTCCTGTCTTCCGACAGTGGCCAATGCCAGGTGCCCCAGAGGGACTGAACAGAACAGGGAATCATCAAGTGATCCATCCCCTGTCGCCCATTCCCAGATTCTGGCAAACAGAGGCTAAGGACACCCTGCCCATCCTGGCTAACAGCCATTGGTGGACCTATCCCCCATGAATTTATCTAGTTCTTTTTTGAACCCTGTTATGAGAGACAGTCCCTGCACCCAGGAGCTGACAATCTAAACAGACAAGGCAGATGATTGGTGGGAGGGGAAAGAGAGTCACAGAAAGGGGAAGTGACTTGACCAAGGTCACATAGCAGGTCAGTGGCGGAGCTGGGAGTAGTCTCCAGGTCTCTGGACTCCTAGCTCAGTTCCCTACCAACTGGACCACGATTATATATGAAATATCTCTCCTCTGTATGATCCCTAGTCTCCCCAAAGCGCCTGGCTGGTCCGACAAGTACTGCCCAGCTGCCTGGCTTCTTCACCCTCCTCCTGTCTGACCCCACAGTGTGCGTCTCCTGCTGTCTCCCCCTCATAGCTCCTCTGCTGTCTCTCCCCCAGTGCAGTGGCATTACAGCTAAGGATCCTTCCTTTTCACACACTGCTCCTCTGTCCCCTCACTGGCGGGACCCGGCTGCTGGAGATGGATACGACATTGATCTGTCACAATGCTTCAATATTGCAGGCGCAAAGCGAAACCAGTGTGGCGTAAGCAGCTCTGGGTTACATCGTTTGTTTCCACTCGTTAGCGATGCCCTTTCCTACCTCCATCGCGGCCCAGCTCTGCTCTGCCACTTGTGGGTCATAAGGTCATCAATAACTCGCGGAAACAAATGATGCATCCAGAACTGTCCTAGTGTATCCAGTACACGGCAGATACTATTGTGTATGGGACACAGAGCATTGTTCTGGGTCAGTTGTGTGTGCTTTAGGGTAGGCTCCATTTCCTTATTTTGTTTTGCTCCCGGTTGTCTGCTCAGGGAAATCACCGTGCAGTGCCCTTGTGGGGTGCACCGCACGGGGATAGCTGTCCGAAGTGTTTTGGCCGCTTCTGAATGGAGATCGGCCAGGAAAGGACTGTGAGTGACTTTTCCCTGCTAAAATGGCCCTGAGGACTTAGGAGATGGTGCAGCAGGTACAGGTTTGTCATTAGTGCAGGGCGATCCAATACCGCTGCACGTCTGGGAGAGGATTTCTTGGCTGCTCTCGAATTGAGAAAGCAACGGGTGTCCTGAAGGAGTCATTCTGATGCACGCTGAACAATTCCACGCAAGAAGCTGGGTTAAGAGGATGGGAAGGGCGCACGGCTGAGCGTGCGTAACCTTGACTCTGCCCTCTTGCACGTGTGGGTTAGGGTAGCCTTCACTCATGTCATTTCCCAAATCAGAGCGATGTCCTACGTAGCCTTCCTTAGGCGCAGCTCAGGGTTTGAGTTTATTGCAACGCTCGTCAAGCTGCTCGGGCAGGACTTCGGCTCCTACCACTTCCTTTGTCATTTTATCCCTGCGTGGACGGGCAGGTGCCGTGTGGGCGGGGAGAACAGAATGGGGGAGATCCTGACCCTGTTGAAGTTGATGGAGGTTTGGCCGTTGACTTCAATGGGGTTAGGAGTTCACCCCATGACTCCAAAGCTACCCTCCCTTGCAGATGTATTCTGGTGGCGGCAGGCAGGACTTTGAGAGCCACTCCCATCTTCTCCCTGCTCCTGCAGTGTAGCCGGCCATGGCAATGGGTCGCCCACCCCAGGACTTGAGGCTCTGGAACCCAGCCACCGGCCCAAGCTGCTCTGGCAGCAGGCGGTCGAAAGCTTGTGCACCTCGGCTCTCCAGGGCCAAGCGTGGCAGCTTGTGCTCTAAGCGCCAACAGCGAGTGGGGAATGGGGAGAAGAGGAAAGCACAAAATAGAGGAGAAGGAGAGAAAAAAGGGTGAGAGACAGAGAGAAGATGGAGAGGAAAAATAAAGGAGTTGAGTCTGCATCTGTGTTGGGTGAGGGGCAGGGGCAAGGGAGAGAGGGGCTTGAAACAACCAAAGGCTGGGAACCCTGGTGATCTGGGCTGCTCTGTATGAACCCGTTTGTAGGACTGGGCCTTTTACACCTACAAGGCGCACAGTAAATATTGCTCTTGCTCCTTCCTGGCGACTTACGAATCCTGCTGGGAGCAGATGCCCTGGGCTCAGTGGCGAGGTGGACTGTGGGGGAATCAATGCACTTGGTCATGCCTCATGGCCCACCAGACTCGCCTGGTGCCCTCTGCCCATCTCTCCCTACCGGGAACTGCTACTGTGCACTGAGAGCCAAGCTTCCAGTCCGGCTTCTCTGGGCTGAAGGCTGTAGAGCGAGTGCATCTCGGGTCCTGAGACGGACTCGTGGTGGGTGCTAGGAAATGGAAATCAGTTTCCATCCGAGCAGAGCAGGGATCGGCAGGGCTGGGGACGGATTTATGTCACAGCTGCTGGGAGCCGTGCACCAAGAATTCACTCGCTGACAAACAAGTCAGGCTGGTAAGGCTCACTGCTGTTCTCCCTTCAGGCTGACCGAGATCAGGGGCATGTGGAATCTGCAGAAACGCTCACAGACAGGCGTGGAATAATTTATCAGGCCGGGTCGGCTTGCCTGCATTGCCTATTACTTCGGCTTGGTCAGATCAGGGGCAGCGCCTGCTTTTTTACCACTTTTCCAGCTGGGTGGATGATGGTGAAGGGTCACCCAGCGAGTAGGCAGGATGGAAGTAGAGTACCAATGCCACTGGCTCCCAGTCCTGTTCTCGCTAACTACTCGATCTCATTTAGACTGTTCCTAAAGACCGGCAGCATTTCCATGCTGTTCGAACACGTTCTTTCTAAGGACCTTAGCAAAGGTTAGGCATCATAAAACACTGTGGCCAAGGCATGACAAAGAGCATTAGAAGGGAAATCATTTTACCTCCTATTAAAAGTTATAATGAGGCAAATTTGTCCCGTGTTTCTCAACACAACCACACCCACGGCCCGCCAGAAGCCGCTGTGCTATAGGAGGTGGCATTTTCCAGGTGAGATGTAAAAGAGGGATCCTGATCTCTCGTGGCCATTATAGATCCCATGGGCCTCCATGCAGGATTGTTAACACCATTGTCCTGTCCAGATTCCCAACCGGGCAATGGCATTCTGTCTCCTCCAAATTCCCTTTGTGGTATCAATTGGATACCGTGTTCTTCCTTCCATCTTGACCTTACCCATTGCTTTCGTGTTGTTCGGTGCTGTTAAATGACAGTCATTCCAGGGGTGGGGGACACGATTCCCTTGCAAAGACATTCCCAGATGCTCTTTTGAATGCCCATGCTCAAACCATCGCACCAGGCCTGCTGCTAAAGTATAGCTGCCTACTCATTCATGCAGCACCCTCCAAATTGATCTAAGATAATTTCGTAAGCCTTAAATAAACCTTCCAGAAACCATAGGGGAAAATGCAAATGACAGATTAAAAACTAGACTCAATCCTTTTGCAACTCAGTTGTTCCCCCCTCCCCGTCGTCCGCTCCCCCTCTCCTATGCCCACTCTGATTACGGTAGCCAGCTATACAGGTCTGTCTCATCTTACGCTGGGGTTCCGTTCCGCAGTCAGCGGGTAAAGCAAAAATCGCGTATAGTCAAAATGACATTGATTTCAATGGCGGGCGGAATCGCCCACACTACAGGTACAGTATTAAAATTGTTATTTTTCTCTTTGTTGTTGTTTTTTTGTTTTTGTTTTTGCCGACCGCGTAAAGCTGAAATCACGCATGTTAAATGCGCGTCAGATGCGGCAGACCTGTAATATGTCAGCATGTTTATCCATGTGTCACCTGGGGCTCTGGATTTGTTGCCAGGGGGTGAGAGTATCTCCATGTGATGAGAATCAGAAACTGCGTGCCGGATTGAACCATCGAAAGAGTTTGAAATCTTGTTCCTTCCTCGGCTAGGTAAATCCCGGTGAGAAGACGCTTGAAGAAAGACGATCCAGTTTAGATGCAGAAATCGATTCCTTGACCAGCATCCTGGCTGACTTGGAAAGCAGCTCCCCATACAAGCCCCGGACTCAACAGGTTAGTGTTTGAGCCCCTTTTTATGCCTGTCGGACTGTGTAAACTTTGAGTGAGAATTCGGGACTTTTGGAGTCAACTTGCAAACCAGTGCGTATTCACTGGGAGTACCCAGGCCAGTTTGTGTCTTTATAGCATCCAGATGTACCTGCCAAAGGGACAACAGGAGCAGTGGCTCTGGAAGGGGGACCTCTTCAGGCCCTACAGTGCAACTGAGCAGGCGTGTTTACGTGTCTGTGTGGAGCTGGCCAGAGGTGCCACCATAAAAATGGCATCCTGCGTCCCACGACTTCCTTTCAACAATAGCCGCTGAATTAAAAACATGCTCAAAAGCACGTTTTATCCGTCACTCCTGGCAGCCTGACCCTGCTGTCTGAATATCAAGCTGTGTTCTTTTCGCTTTGTTGTCTAATCAACGGCAAATCTACGATCTTCATGCTTGGATCATAGCACAGCTGTCAGTGTGGTTGATAAAGCAATAACACAGAATGGAACCTTGCTTCCTCCTCCATGTCTAGATCTGGGCTGCAGGGCTGATTTGTGTCCCTATGATTCTGGGGACACCTAGGAAGCAGATCTGTGCATGTTACACGATTTTTTTAGCACCTGAAAAATGACACAGTAATGGCATTTCAAGGGGATTGTTGATGTGGCATTCAAAGACATCCCAAACTCAATAGTCATCCATCCAGTTGGACATCTCTTTTACTCTCTCTACTTACCGTCACCATCATGTATTATGTATAGATGCGTTTCTACACATGTTTATGCAACTCTGTGTATACAATATATGTGTATATGGAGAGATATGTATCTCCTAGAGCTAGAAGGGACCCTGAAAGGTCATCGAGTCCAGCCCCCTGCCTTCACTAGCAGGACCAGGTACTGATTTTGCCCCAGATCCCTAAGTGGCCCCCTCAAAGATTGAACTCACAACCGTGGGTTTAGCAGGCCAATGCTCAAACCACTGAGCTATCCCTCCCCCCATGTTTAAGTGACGGTGACTCTGATTAACCCCACAAAAGTAAGAAGAATCAGCATTAGCTGATGCAGATGGTTGCGCTGTGCGAGGTATTGGTCTGTATTCCGTTGCAATCGTTTTAGGGTAGGGGCTCTGCCTCCTTACCCATTGCCATTAACGACCTGGTAGAGTTAGGTCTAGCCTTACCGCGGCGTATTGAGTAGACCCTGCGCACACCCAGCTAACACCAGTGTAGATAGAAGCATAGCGGTGAGGCACAGCTTACATGAGTGGATAGCCCATGCCTGAACGCCGGGCCATGTAACTTCTACGGCTCTCGACACACCCAAGAAGTGCCTCCCATGTCTACACTACTGTGTATAGCAGTTTAGTGTCCTGCTGCCTCCTCCCGCCCCCGCCATAGCCTTTGCCCACTTCCTACCCCTGCCAGAGCCTTTCACTGCCACATGGCACCCCATGCGCCGCCACCAGTGTAGACAGGGTCTTTCAGCGCTAAAGTCATTCTACCATACGGGTGGAAGTTACAAACATGCTCAGTGCTGACCTGACTTTGCTCCCACTGGAGTCAATGAGAGCGTTCACACTAATGTACGGGGAACGGAGTGAGACCAAGCTCTTTAAAATCCCGCCCTTAGGGTCTGTTTGCAGAATTATGGGTGTCCTGGCTTTTTTGGTTGGTTTAGATCCTGAGACAACCTCATGAGACACGCGTCTCATTTTCATTGTAGCTGCATGGAGACAGGGCTCATACGTGTTTACTGCCCATCCTTTAGTTCAGGGGTTTTCAAACGGGGGGTCACGAGCTGTCAGCCTCCACCCCAAACCCCACTTTGCTGCCATCATTGATAATGGTGTTAAATATATTAAAAAGTGTTTTTAATTTATAAGGGGGGGGTCGCACTCAGAGGCTTGCTATTTGAAAGGGGTCACCAGTACGAAAGTTTGAGAACCGCTGCTTTAGTTCCTTGCAAA
The DNA here is from genome assembly GCF_013100865.1 of Trachemys scripta elegans. Taxonomy (NCBI): domain Eukaryota; kingdom Metazoa; phylum Chordata; order Testudines; family Emydidae; genus Trachemys; species Trachemys scripta. The sequence continues at coordinate 100,055,797 of NC_048306.1, forward strand.
CAATCTAATTCAGGGTACTCTACCTAAACTGTGGACATCATGACGTAATCAGGGTTTTGGTCCTTTTTCTAATGTCAAGAGTTTCTTAAGATGAGTGATGGAAAGTTACAACGCTGCCTTTTGTAACTGGAGTTGTGTTCATGCTCTAGTATTCTGTATCAAATAGTTTGTATTTCTTTTGTTTTTTTATTAGGTTTTTTTTGGGGGGTTGGGGGTGGGGGGTTTGGGAAACACTTTCTGGGGTTGAAATAATGTAAGAGGTTTACTCTTGTCCCAGTATATCCTTCCTCTGGACTCTGAAATAGTGTGAAAAGACTATGATCTTGCAATATTTTGTTCCAATATTTTAAATAGGTCCTGGTGGTAGAAATCCCAAATTCAGATGCCACCCTATACAGATTTATTTGGGGTTCTGTAGCATTCGAATATACAGCCCTAGTTGCAATGGAGCCATGTAACTTATTCCAGTTTATAAACTCGGCAGCCCTGAGATCTTGTATCTCATTGGTAGTGTGTATAAACTCGCATTTTTCATGTGCAACTAGTGCACAATTTTCTGCCTGTGATTACGGTGAGTGGCTCTGTAGATTTATCTCTTGGAGTGTGTCTTCACTGCACCGTTAACCCGGGCTTTTACTGGCCTGGCGGTGGTGAGTTGGTGCATGAGCTCCACTTTAACGCGAGCTGGTGCCTGCCCGCTTTTGTGGCAAGGACGTATGCAAAATCACTCAAGTGCTGATAGTCCTCCAGTGGCTTCCCACAATTCCCCCAAAGGACAGATAAGTTCTTTTTGCAATTGACACAAATGATTGGGAAGGAATCCTAGAGTGTATCAGCACAAGGAAGCACGGGACATGCCCTCAGACACACACAGGTGAGTGCAGAAACAAAGAGGACACAGTACCCCAGGTAGAGCTCTTCTGGGGGGATGCTCGCCCAGAGGGTAGGCTCACCTGGGTTTTTAGACCTTGGTGCCAATCACCTAGACTAACTGTGCAGTGAAAACGGGCCCCTCAAGTCTAGGAATGCTGGGGTGATCTTGCGTAGTGTGTTTGCTACTACAGCTAGGCACAAACTGGGTGGGTTAGAAGCAGCGTTTCAGCTTTGATACGGAGCGACCTTTCTTTTGTTCATTTTACGTTACACTTTTCAGTATTTATTAATGTAATTGTGTCCTGTGAAAAATACAATTACGCCAACTATGAACCACAGCTGCAAGAAAAAGAAAATGCTGGAGTTGACTGTGTCATCTGCTGTAATCAAAAGGTACATGAGTAAATCCTCCAAGGGCGGAAACATAATGCAAGCCTTTGATGTTTGCCTTTATTTGATCTGCAGTAAGTATAAAAAAAACTAGTGACTCACTTGATAGCCTGTAGTAGGATAATAGCCCAGGCTGCTAATTGTGAGGCCGCTCATCAGTAAAGCAACGTAGTTACTGGCTCAAGCCTTCACTTACCATCTCAAATTAATAATAATAATAATAATTAATGGAGATATCCCATCTCCTAGAACTGGAAGGGACCTTGAAAGGTCATCAAGTCCAGCCCCCTGCCTTCACTAGCAGGACCAAGTACTGATTTTTGCCCCAGATCCCCAAGTGGCCCCCTCAAGGATTGAACTCACAACCCTGGGTTTAGCAGGCCAATGCTCAAACCACTGAGCTATCCCTCCCCCCTATTTTCTACATAGAAGACAGCACAATGTGCCAGGATAATGGAAGTAGCTAGGAAAAGGGAATTAGGGGTGTCTACATGGGTCCAGTTATACTGGTATAATTAAACCACTGTAGTTGGACTATATAAGGGAGTGGGGGGGACCCATTCAGGTATAAGAGTGGTTTTTTTTTCATCTTAGTTTAAACCGCTTCCAAAGAAGCATAACCTAAACTGGAAAAAGGCCCTTTTCTACTGGAATAAGAGCATCCACAATGGAGGTTAAACTGGTATAACAATAATAGTTTAAATTCACACCCTACCTTATACTGGCATGACTTCCTGTGTAGACAAGCCCTCAGTCTCCTGTGCAAGTTTCTGATTTCAGAGGGACATTGTGAGTAATGGCGGCAGAATCTGTCCCTAACTATGTAACAAAGGTTCATCTCCTGTCGCATGGAATTCCCGTTCAAAAAGCACCCGCGGGAGACACTCTTACATGCAAATCTAGAAGGTGTTTGACTTGGTACCGCACAACATTTTGATTAAAACACCTAGAATGATATAAAATTAACATGCACGCATTAAATGCTTTAAAAATTGGCTAACAGATAGGTCTTGAAATATAATTGTAAAATGGAAATCAGTGTCAAGTGGGTGTGTTTCCAGTGGGGTCCTGCAGGGGCCAGTTCTTTGCACTCCGGTATTTAACATTTGTATCAATAACCTGGAAGAAAACAAAGTTATCAGAGGACACTAAAATTGGTGGAGTGGTACATAGTGAAGAGGACAAGCCGCTGATTTAGAGCGATCTGGATTGCTTGGTAAACTGGGTGCAAGCGTAGATTAATAGATTTCAAGACCAGAAGGGACCAGTATGACCTCCAGTATAACACAGGCCGCACTTTTCACCCAAAGTAATTCCTAGAGCGTAACTTTTAGAAAAATTCCAATCTTGATTTAAAAATTACCAGTGATGGAGAGTTCACCAGGACCCTTTGTGAATTGTTTTAATGGTTAATTACTCTTGCTGTCAAAAATTTGCATCTTATTTCCAGTCTGAATTTGTGTAGCTTCAACTTATACCCATGATACCTTTCTCTGCTAGATTGAAGAGCTCATTGTTGAATATTTCCCCCATAAATACCTATAGATTGCAATCAAGTCAACCCTAACCTTTCCCTTAATTAAGCTAAATAGATTGAACTCTTTGAGTCTATCGCTATAAGACATGCTTTCTAATCCTTAGTCATTCTTGTTGCTCTTCTCTGAATCCTCTCAGATATAGCAACCTCCCTCTTGAATTGTGTGTTCCAGAACTGGACACAGGATTCCAGCAGCATTCACACCAGTTCAAATAGAGAAATTAAACAACCTCTTTACTCCTACTTGAGTTTCCCCTGTTTATTTCTCCCATTAGCTCTTTTGGCCTCAGCATCACATTGGGAGCTCACATTCGGCTTATCCACTGCTGCCCCCAAATCTTTGTCAGCGTCACTGCTTCCCAGGATAGAATGTATGGCTAGGACATCCTGTACATATGGCTACACCCTTTGTTCCTAGATGTATACATTTACACGTATCCTATTAAAATGCATATCGTTTGCTTGCACCCAGTTTACTAAGTGATCCAGATTGCACTGTATCATTGATCTGTCCTCTTCGTTACTGACCACCCCAATTTTTGTCATTTGTGGCAAAATTTATTAGGGGTGATTTTGTTTTCTTCCAGGTCATTGATAAAAATGTAAAATAACATAGGGCAAAGAACTGATACCTGTGGGATCCCACTGGAAACACACCTGCTTGATCACAAGTCCCCGTTTACAATGACATTTTGCAACCTATCAGTTAGCCAGTTTTTAATCAATGTAATGTGTGCTGTGTTCATTTATATTTGTTCTAGTTTTTTCATCAAAATGTCATGAGGTACCGAGACACAAACCTTACAGAAGTCTGAGTATATTATATTAACATAATCTCGTAAAAAAAAAAAAGATATCAGGTTAGTTTGACAGGATCTATTTTCCATAAACCCATGTTGATTTGCATTAATTACATTACCCTCTTTATTAGTCAAGTTCTGAATCAGCTGCTGCGTTATATTGCTCAGGATGAATGTCAGGCCTACAGGCCTATAATTACCTAAGACATCCCGTTTACCCTTTTTTTTTTAAATTGACACAACATTAGCATTCTTCCAGTCTGCTGGAACTCCCCCGCAAGACTTGTTGACAATCAACATTAATGATATAGCTCTTGGATGTAAGTTATCTGAACTGCTGAATTAAAATTGTCTGACTTTTGTAGCTTCTGTTTAACATTCTCCAGAGATACTAGTTGAATGAAAAGCCTGTCATCACATGCGATGAGACAATATCTTCTGTTTTTTTCCCCAAATAGGGGACAGAAATATTTATTGAACACTTCTGCCTTTTCTACATTATTATTGATAATTCTACCACTTCCATTTAGTAACGGACCAGTACCATTGTCAGGATTCTCTTTGTTACTAATATATTTTTAAAACGCCTTATTATCCTTAACTCCTCTGACTGTAGATTTTTCCTTGTCCCTTTGCTTCCCTTATCAATTTTCTCTATATAAACAATACACATTTAACACAAATGAATGTACACATCTAGGAACAAAGAACGTAGGCCCTACTTACAGGATGGGGGACTCTGTCCTGGGAAGCAGTGACTCTGAAAAAGATATGAGGGCCATTTGCTGAACATGAATTCCCAGTGCAATGCTGTGGTCAAAAGAGCTAATGTGATACTGAGATGCATAAACAGGAATATTCAGAGAAAGAGTAGAGAGGTCATTTTACCTTTCTATTTGACAGTAATGTGACTGCTACAAGGAATACAAGCTTCATACAATAGCTTCATAAAAGGAATACTTTCATTTGATGTGCTTTGAGCCAAATCTTGATCCTGTTGAAGTGGACAGCACAGCTTCCACTGATGTCGGTAGGAGCAAGATTTGACTCTTAGGTTGGTGACTCTTAAAGTAATGCTCAGTTGTAGTGAGCACATCAACAGCTTGTGGGCATCAATACTGGTATGTCCTCAGAGTTTTGATTCAGCTGGCATGCAGGGGTAGCCCAAATCAGCACTTCTCTGGTGAATTTTAAGCTCTGGTTTAAAAAAAATCAACTAACTCTTATCTGAAAAGTGGCCATATTCAGGGCTGTGTTAATAAGTATACTGGCTGAAAATTGCCTGAAAAAATAGCTTTTACAAAGGTGTGAATTACCCCCATTCATCCCAATGAGGTGTTGATTCTGAAACCTAATGATAATGATTTAACTGCTTGTAATTTTTAGCAGCAACATCCAACTTCCCTGGAATTATAGATGGAGCATGATGTTGTGGGTGAAGGATGAGTACCACCACTCTATTCCAATAGCCCCGGATCTGTATCTGGCCTAATAGTAAACCCCCAAATCGATTTTTTTTTTTTTAAATACAGAAGAAAAAGAGAATCTCTTAAAATTTTTAGCAGGGATGTTGCCTTGCCTCTAATGCCCTGGGAGCTATTTGCGGGAAATTCAGGCAGTCCTGAAATTCCTATCTCCAAATGCAGAATTGCATCAATCACTTGAACTGCCTGTTTGGCAGGTGCTTTGATATGTGTCCCAGAGTTAACACTCTCCAGGGGCTTTACTATTGCCATAGTTCTCATTCCAGCATCTATGTTTTCCCTGCACACCGAGACACGTCTGCAGATTATTATGCATGGGGCAGGTATGTTCACAGGTACCTTGGGTGTATGTATGAATTTTCAGACAGTACTTTCAGCCCTGTGTATATTTGGATCATGGCCTATCTCTAGAGGAGAGAAAGTTTACCTTTGCTCATGAACTCCAGCCAGAGCCAGCTAGCTAACTGACGCTGTTCTGATTAGCAGATGCTTGAAGCTGCCACATCTGTTGGTATGTATTAGAGGTTAATCCTTTTGATAAGAGCGTGTCTGTTAAGATTTTTTAATTTTTTTCCCCAGATCCCAGATTATCAGATTGTCACAGATGAACCAGATAAGAGTGACCTTTACGTAGTAGTATTCCCTCCTGTTGTACTGTTGCCAATGTGACAATAAAGTACCTCTATCCCATCTATTATTTTTTTTCAAATGCAAAATCAGGTTCACAAACCCCTTATACCCCCCTGCTTGTGAAATAGCATTTCATGCTTCAGATCCGCTGCATTTTTGCGTACGTGTTTGGTTACAGATTCAGAGGAAGCCGAGTGTATAATATATTGTGTTTTATAATCTAGGCTGTCATCTCAAATTTTGTATGTGGATAAGGATAAATATTGACTTTGGGAGCTGTGATAAAAAGTAAATGGTACCTCATAAATTATTATTTTTTTAACTTCTGCCTTCATTATGATTTTGTGGTGAATGGTTTAAGAGCATGTCCCTTGCCTTTTTAAGCAGCACAAGGTATCCCGTATATTGTCAGATTTTGTTTCATAGCTTTTATTTTTCAGTGGCACCAGTGTACTCTTCATGATCCCCTTAGGAAATGAGTCACTCATGACTCCAGCGTAGGTTTTCGTGATATGCCATTTCATTAATAACACTGAAATCTCTCTCACCCTGAAGGTGCTCAGAGGGCTTCATAAACGATGTACGCACAATGCCATCGAAATGCAGCCACCTCTGGGGTGGAGGGCAGCAGATAGCCAGTGCACAACCCACTATTTTATTTCCTTTTAGGGGCTGTTGCATCTGAGTGTCTCACATACATTAATACATTTACCCTCCCGACATCCCTGTGAGGTAGGGAAGTAACATTCCAGTTTTGCACGTGGGGGAAACTAGGCACAGAAATTATGTAATTTGCCCAAGTTCACACGGCGAATCAGTCGCCACTGGAACTGAAACCAGCTCTCCAGAGTCCCAGTCTGTTAACTCTCCGCTTATATTTCCTCCCACCGCGCATTGCATGAGAGGAGGAGGAGGAGAGATTTTGGCTTAGGACACCCGGAAAAAACCTGGGACCTGTGGTATAGCAGGAAACTGCACCCCCATCTCACACATTCCAGACTGGACCGTCTGTCCTCTCACTGTCCTCCCCGACAGTATGTTCATCTACCGTAAGCCCCTCCCCTGCCCCCGCACTTGATAGACGGTGGAGCGGTCCTGGTTTCAGCTGAGGTGAAGGGAATGCAGAAGAGATGGAATCAGAGCAATAAAGAAGAATAAGAGCCAATCAGCCAGCTGTGCAGTTCTTCCACCAGACCTTGCTATCGCTTGCATAAATATACATGATACATTTATAGCCTGAGCGCATAGCAGAATTGTTACATGAGGTTCCCAGTCCAAAACAGTTAACAGTTAAAGTATGAGGCGAATGCAACTGTGGACAGTTTTAAAGGGCTGTCTGTGTTTTTTTTTTTTTTGGTCATTGATTGCCTTTTGCTTGCCTGTAACCTATTGAGATATGACTGCAGAGCTGAGCTGCCGTGTGTCTTTCTGTATATTAAAGCTGCATAGACTTAAAAAAATGACACAGGAAACTTATGAATTGAAGGATCCTCACTGTAGCTCTTCTAATAACAGTAAATTATTCCAGTCTGCTAGACATTTCATTGTACTAGAGAGAGAGGAAGTTGTTTCCTTCACTCAGACTTTGTATTGCAGCAAAATTGAACGAGAGGATATATATAATTTGGCTTGGAAGTCGTTCTGATTTTCACAGCCTAGCGTTGTCACCTTTTGTTCCATAAAACAGGCTCAGTGACACAGCCTACAAGTCTAAGTTAGCATGTATTATTACCATATTGTGTTTCAATAGGGAGCAAACTTCTAAGTGGAGGAGACAGACCTTGAAAGGGGGAAAATATTCTATCCAAGCAAACCTACTTCACAGCTAAAAGCCAGCACTCCAATTCCCTGTCATTTCTACATGAAATCAATAATGCTTTGGTCCAGCAAGTATCAATGTCTTTTCTTTGAAATCCGTGGGAGAAATGGCTCTGCCCAGAAGATGAGATTTTGAAACTGTTGTTGAAATAGCTCTGTCACTGTTTGCAGTCTGAGACGTAGTTTTATTTCAGTCTCCGACCGTCTCTGGTTTCCAGACCACTTTATCAAAGTTTCACCTAGGCGTGTGTCTTAAGACACTGAAACAGATAACATTGTAGGTATGTGGGAAGGCATATACAGCTGGCAGCATGATTTGTGGATTTTTCATAGCTTTTCAGGCCAGGTGTTACTATGATAATCTAATCTGACCACCCCTTTTGCAAAATACATGCCAGAGACCATCACCCAGTGATGTGGAGGGAAGGGATAGCTCAGTGGTTTGAGCATTGGCCTGCTAAACCCAGGGTTGTGAGTTCAAGGGGACCATTTAGGGATCTGGGGCAAAAATCTGTCTGGGGGTTGGTCCTGCTTTGAGCAGGGGGTTGGACTAGATGACCTCCTGAGGTCCCTTCCAACCTTGATATTCTATGATTCCTGAATCCAACCCATAACTTGTGGTTGAACTAGAGTTTATATTTGGGCTGGGAAATGGAGAAGCTTCAGAAGATACCAGGATATGTTTCTTTCAACTTGGAGTGATTTCCAAGCAGCAGATTAATTAGCACATTGCTGTCATTAGAAATCCTTCACCATGGAGAAATATCATGGTCGTCACAAATCTGGCACACCAACCACCATTCAGAGCTTCATGGTGACAGGGAGGATACATTTTTAATTCCCTGTTCCAAAAACACTAACACTATAGCTAATGGGGAGGTTCTCCTACCAATACAGGGTCTTTGAGACACAGGAGAGCAGTTCTGACTCCATCCAGCAGAGGGCAGTAATACACATGCATAATGGCCAGTTAGTGACATGATCATCCATGGCGGGAAAAGAAGATTTGGTGTTATTGACACCTTGCTATAAGAGAAGGCTATACGACAGCTTTGTGTTGTATGAAGGATATCTGTAAGCTCAGGATCATCTTCTCATAGCTTTGGAAACGATCATCAACATGGCCACAATGAACTCTGGGGATTCTCTGAGGACAGCACTGGATCGCCAGCCAGGGAAATATTGCACATATTGTACCTAACTATAGGTTCTCCACAAACATTTAACACGATTTCACATCAGAGGCTAATGTCCAACATGGAGGGCTGAAGCAATTTGGCTCAGAGGGTCAGAACATTTCCAGGAGGCCCCAAGAACAAAGAGCAGCCACTTTCTAAATTAACCCTTTCCATTTAAAGAGAGCAGTGTGAGAAACGGCAGAGAATATGTATTAACTGAAGCCTTCTTCTAGGTGTAGTCTCACCTCCATGGAGTCGGCTCTTCAAGTCTGGCATCTCCATTCCAGTCTGTCTTGAAGCAGTTCCTCAGAGACTCCACAGCTAATCGGATCCTTTTCTATGACATCCATCCATCTAGTTTTGGGTCTTCCAGCCCTTCTCTTTCCTTCCACTTCTAAGTTTAACGCCCTGTTTCAGGTATATTCTTTTGATCTTCTTTTTACATGTCCAGCTATCTAAGCCTGGATCCCCCTTCGCACTTCCCCTGATTTGTTCGTTCTGAACATGGTCCATCCTTATAACTCCAAGCGTCCATCTTAACATTTTCATTTCTACTCTGTTCAAGATCTGTGCCTATCTCTTCCTCAGTGCCCAGCACTTGGAGCCATACAAAAATGCAGGTCTAATTACTGCCTTGTAGGTCTTACTTTTCAATTTGATAGGCATTCCCCTATTGTAGATCATTCCACTCACTTTTCTCTGTGCCTTTCCTGTTCTGTTTATGCATGAATTGAATTATTTGCACAGTATTTTAGGGTTGGTGGATCTCACAGGGCTGAGATTAGGAGCAGAGCAAGCTATGCTTTCAGGACCCCTCAACAAAGGTTTTGCAACAAATAAGCTAAAATGAAGGTTAATTTATTTTCTCAAAAGGTTTTAGTGGCACATAATTGGCACGACTCACATAACTTACTCATGGCTTTGCCAATGTTGTAATGTGGTGATCCCTAACTAGTGGCAATAAAATTTTAGTGAGCACGCTGCCATTATATGTTACACATACTTGCGTGTGAGTTCACATTACGTGTGTGTGGTTTTGTGTGTGAAATCCCCCAGGCGTGTGGCTATATGGATCACAGTTTAGTTTGGCAGAGCATCTTTCCTACAGGTCATATTATAAAACACTTTACAGTTACTGTAAATACTATAATTGCTGAATTGAACTAGATAATAAGAGAAAAGGGGGGTGTATGAATATACATAGGCAAGAAAGAAAAAACATTTTCAGGCAGAATCTGAAATGAGGTGGACATTTGGTGAGTCTTGCAGAAAGGTGGCCTGGATGATGGGAGCTGCAGAGGAGAAGACAGCTTAATAGGTCTCTTCCATTTGCACTTTAAGTCCCCTAGCCCTCTCCCCCCAAGCTAAATTACGCCCTATAATACACTCTTTGGTGCTTTCTCCTGTCCAGTTTTAAATAATTCAAATGAAGGGGCTTCCACTGTTTCCCTTGGGAGACTGCTCCAGATTGTAATGGATACCTCTGTTAGGAATCTTTATTGATAGTCAACTTCAGTATTTCTTTGCTTAATTGAATCCCATTGTTCTTCATTATAGTTCCTGGTGCTTGCCCTCTCTCTCACACACATACACACGCTCTGCAAGGAGCTTTACATTCTCCACTACAAGGCTGTAATAAAAGCACTGACAGCCTGGATCTGTAATATGCCTGACCTGACAATTAAGCAAACTTACGGCTGTGTCAGACTGCCAGATGGATCATCGACTCACAATGTAACGTGTGTTGCTTCTGAATGTACTGGAGTGCTGCTTCCTATTTTATGTTTGCGGAGTCTGAGAGACAGGGAGAAGAGCAGTTTTATTGAACCAAACCCACTCATTTAGAGTGTGTTTAAGGACAGGGAGATGTGACAGATAAAATAAAATCATAGTCTGTGTTTATTTTAATTTCAAATAATAGGGGAAAGAAAGACGTAATATTTAAATCCATAGATTCAAAAGGCCTCTGGTCTTAAAGAAATAGTCAAATCCTGCAGGACCTTACTTGGGTTTTCTTCAGACAAAAGGACCTGTAACAGTGGACTGCCCCTTTAAGAGCCAGGGGTCAGTAAACCCTGTTAGATTATCAGACCCAGCTGGGAGGGATCAGATGATCCTGGGTAGACAGACTCATGCTAGAGGGGCTCCAGTTAGCATGCTAAAAATAGTTGTGTGGACATTGCAGCTTGGGCTAGCCACCTGAGCACAACCCCCTCTCCCCTGACCCCCTAGGCTTGAGCTTGGGTGCCTAGCCCTGGTCGTGCTGGGGCTGCGTCGTCCACATTGCTGTTTAGTGCTATAGTGCAAGCCCCTCTAGCGCGAGTGTGTCTGCCCGGGCTGGGAGTCTGTCTCCCTGCTGCAGTGTAGACAGACCCTCGGTGGCTGTGGCAGCTCAAGGAGATATAGGTGGAAGATGGACTCTTGCAGTAGGGTGATTGAAGGGAAGGCTGTGTCCTCCTTTATGCACAGTCAATGTGTGGAACTCCTTGCCTGAGGAGGTTGTAAAGGCTAGGACTATAACACGGTTTAAAAGAGAACTAGATAAATTCATGGAGGTTAAGTCCATTAATGGCTATTAGCCAGGATGGATAAGGAATGGTGTCCCTAGCCTCTGTTTGTCAGAGGGTGGAGATGGATGGCAGGAGAGAGATCACTTGATCACTACTTGTTAGGTTCACTCCCTCTGGGGCACCTGGCATTGGCCACTGTCAGCAGACAGGATCCTGGGCTAGATGGACCTTTGGTCTGACCCAGCATGTTCTTATGTTCTCCTTTCAGCTATGAGATAGGCCAGGGGAAAAGCCTCTAGGAGCTGTACCCCAGGGTGGGCAAGGGAACTGCTTCTGTTTTGGTTCTTTGCCTAAGTTTTATGATGAGGAATAAAACTGCCCTGAACGAGTCTTGGATGTGGCCATGTGTCCTCCTTGGGCAGTGGAGACGAAGCAGCGGGCTGTGCTCCCCAAGAGGTTAAAGGGAGCTTTGCCTGGGTAAAGAATGTAGGGTTTGGGCCGGTAATAATGAGCAACAATAATGTACAGCATTGCCCTTCCTAATCATTGCATCTGAAACTTGCTAAGGAACTGAAGATCTATGGAAGGACAGGAATGTTTGTCATCAACTAGTCGGCACCTTGCCCTTGAGTTTCCGTTCACTAATGTCAATACCATCTTGGTGCGTAGGAAGGAAGGATGGAGGGCCTTGTGGTTAAGGCTCTGCCTTAGCACTCAGGAGATCTGGATTCACGTCCCTGCTCTGTTACAGACCGTCTGTGGGTGCATCTACACAGCAATAAAGCCCCTGTGGGAGCATGTCTCCGAGCCTGGGTCAACTGATTCAGGCTCGCGCTATGGCTCTGAAAAAAGCAGCATCGGCGTTTTCACTCAGGTTGGAGCCCGGGCTCCGAGACCTGGCAAGGGAGGAGGATCTCCGAGCTCAAGCTGACCTGCTATTCAGGGCAGGGACTGTCTCTCGCTGTGCGTATGTGCAGCGCCCAGGGGGATCTGCTCGCATTAGAGGGTCTCAAGGCACTGCTATAATCCTACTAGTAAGTATCTGGCCCTCTTGAGCCCCCGTCTCCCTCTTCCTCTTGGTTCCTCTCCGAGGAACCCTCAGCGCCACAGGCTTCATCCCACCTAAGTTAGGCTCATATACAATATCAGCTGCGGTGCAGCCTCTCTTTGCGTCTCCCAAAAGCTTGTGCTATGTGTGGGCCGGCCCAGCTGTCCTGCCACTTCATTTATAGTTACATATTTAAACAGGCCTGGCTAACGATTAATAAAACCATCCACTGCCTTGTGTCTCTCTGACGTGTGGGACTTCCCAAGGCACTGTTGGTGATTTCCAAGTTGGTGTCTCCTTTGGATTGCCTTGGGGTCTCTGCCTGAGAAATCCAGACCTGGTCAGGCAAATATTGACACACCCGAGGAGAACTTTGTACACGTGAGCAGTCCCACTGAACCGAATTAACGGGGCTACTCGCATGCATGGATCTGCGGGACCGAGGCCCAAGGCTGCAGGTTGAGCAGATTGGGAAGAGTGTCTTGTAGGTGGTTTGTCTTCTATTGTGACATTTCTCTCACACCCTTTCAGTTCTGGCTGCTGTAAAGCACACGCAGGAGTTTGTCAGAGCCCATATCTGCTTCTGGCCTGGCTATGTAAACGAGAGTGTCAGAGCTGTGCTTGCTGGACACTTATATTAATGCTTTTGAAAGGCCAGCCAGCTGGCCTGCTCTATTCTGCAGCTGAACTTGCTGGGATGTATTCGGTCCTTAGGGGGCCTCAGTAAAGTACATTTTGCTCCATCCCCCATTTTTACATCCCCTACCTTCAGGAGCAGCAGTGACGGAAGTTTGTCATCTAGGGAAATACCCTACCTGGAAGCATGACTCATCTCAGGTCCTGTTTCTCGGTATCTGTCTATCAGGCACCACGGTATCTAATCCTGAAATTAAGCACATTTCTGTGCAATATCTGTTCCTTTCTGAGCACTCATGGTGGTTGAACTACAAAAATGGGGACTTCCAGCTTTCACTGCTTGACCGTCACACCTGAATCAACTCGTGGACATTATATAATTTATTATTATTATTTTATTATTTACAAATATTTGATCATCTAGAAGCAATGGAGGAGGATGACGATTTGCGTTAGCGGTGTTTTTTGTAATTATGCTCAGTCTGATTCAATATCCGGCTTGTTTTCTGGAGCAGTCTTTCTAGATCACCGTTAATCTCAAAGGGTTTTGCAAACGTTAATGACTGAAGCATGACACCGCGTTCTGGTGGGGCTTTTGTATGTTGACACCTCATGTTTTCTAAAGACAATGTCCACAGGCAGTAGTTCATGGCTACCAGCGTGAAATAGGATGACAGGCACCTGGTTGTATTTTAGACGGCATTAAGATGCACATCAGACTGGACAATTGTAGCAAGGATCTGGGAGTCATATTTTGATGTTGTTCTGTTCCTGACTGTAGCTCAAATGCAGTGAGATCGTGTGCAAGTTTCTTAACCTCTCTAGGGCATGGTTTCTCCTCTGAGAAATGAGGATGATGATAATTACCTACCTCCTATGAACTTTAGGGTGATGGTTGGAAAACACTTCAAGAGCCTAGAATGAAAGACGTCATGAAAGCACAAAATATCCTTTATTTAGGTCAGCCTACATAAAATCCAACTCTTGTGGGGGGAAATTAGTAGATACGTTACTTGATTTTTAAGAACTGACCCTTGAATTTGTGTCCGTGAAATCAAGATCAGGCTGTGAGATCAATTATTTAATATTTTATGCCATTGATTGTGTGAAGTTAACTTGATTGCATGTTCTGTAGAGAGAGAGAGTTAAAACTGGGGCACTTCAGAGATTCATACTCTATATTTGATTTGATAAATATATTAGCAGGTTGGAGGATCTTAGATTTTGTGCTGTCTTATAATAGCTAGAAGTGCAATGAATTAGCAAAATATATGCATACTTTTGACTGTTAAAGGAAAAAGTAAAGATTTGGGATACTTTATGTCGAAATAACTAGCATTTCTCTCGTTCTTTCTCTCTCATCAGGAACCAAACATTCTCTGTATTGTTTTGTGGCTGTAGCAGGGGTGCCTGGAGAGAGAGAGAGAAAGCTCATGTATAGAAAGCATTGTGTCGTGGGGGAGGGAGCCCAACAAAGCTAATTATATAGACACTCCCACTCTATTACCCTTGAAAGAAATTGAGCCCAACATTCTGCTCTTAAGCTCGTTAAATGATTCTTTTTGGGTGCAAGGATCTTATTTAGGAAATGAAATAGCTCCACTATGTAATCAGAGCAGGAATTGGAGCAAATCATTGTATTTACCCATTTGATTAGGTATTAAAACAGCTACTTAAGTCCCCATTTAAAATCTGCTTAGCAATTGCACAGTGGTGCTAACTGGAGGCCTTAATTAGAAGAGGAAAAGATTATAATAGTCTAATATACTTTTAAAAAAAAGGTCTGTCTCTTTTCTCTCGTCGTTCAGTCCAGATTCTCTCTGCTCCCGTGGGATTCTCATGATGGGGGTGGCAGAAAAGGGTAGGAGAATTCTGCTGCAGCAGTGAGAGTCAAACCTTTCCACACCAGCTGGTCAGCCTAGACTAGTGCTGAAAGACGCTGCACCTCCAAAAAGGAGGTGTAAGCACCATTGCCTTGGAGGCATTGCAGCCACTGGTATCCGCTGCCTACCAGTCCCACCTCCCCAGCTGTGGTTACCAAACCATCACGGAGCCCTCAGGTCACATTGCTTAGCAGTGGGAATATGAATCTCTCTCCCATCAATCTGTCACCCTTCTGTGCGTGATCCACCCACAAGGGTACCCTGTCTTCCCTGTAACCTTAATCTCCTCATCGCCATTGATCTGTCCACAAAGGCTTGGAGATGTGCAGTTACTGAAGGTTTCGTTTCCCACCTTTATTCACAACGCAAGGGAGTTTAAGAGCAGAGTAGACATCCCAAAGGCAGCAGGCTCTCCACCCAGTGGGGTTGTGGTACCAAACAGCCGCCAGGGTAGTGTTTTCAAGTATATAATGTGCTATAGAGAGACTAAATAACGGCCAAAATAATGCAGCTCTTGTTGATCAGGCCAATTTACTACAGCAAAGCAAAGTCAGTGATGGGAAGAAGACTTGGGCCATGTCTGGACAGCAATGGCAGACACCCAGCAAGTGTTAACTTTGCTAGTCACCCTTACTGGCCACAAAATGTCAATAAAGGAGTCACTGGAGAAGAGCGGTGCTGAGGACTAAGACAATCATTCATTCATTCTTATGCTGTCTGTTGTGAATCACTAAATAAATAAACCTGGTTTGTTTGCTCTGGGCTGGTGTCTTGTAGCATTTCAAGTGTAATATACAGCAGGGTTGTCAGTCAGTCTACTGAATTTCTTACCATTATTGAGTCTGATGATCATTCCTTTTATCTCATTGATTTGAGGAGCATAAGGGCTAAAAGTACTGTAATTGGAAGATCCATATTCATTATTCAGATTCGATTTATTTACACTGGAAGCTCTTTGAGTAAAGGACTGTCTGTTTGTACAGTGCCGAGCACAAAGGGGTTCTGGTCCATGACTGGGGCCTTCTATGGTCACAGAAATAATACTCCTAATAATTAATAGGAGCAGGGAAGGTTTGTGAGAAGAGCCACTAGCTGCTCCCAGTTTGAAGGAGTTCATCCTTTTACAATTGTTCGCAAAGGAGGGCAACTCATTTGGATAACAGCAAATCTATCCCGGTCGCCCCACCCGAGACAGATGCTTCCAAAAGTGACCTGCTGACAAATATTTTTCATTCAAAAGAACAATCCTGGCACCGTAAAAAGCTGTAACCTTTACAATGCCTGGCCAGATGCAAATCAGGAGGCACTCGGTTCAGTTCCTCTTCATCCCCTGTAGGTGGTGCCTGTCGGCATGGGGTGCTGGTACCCCTGTTTGGCTGCTGTGAAGATGCCACATGTTCAAAGCATCGCACAGCTGTCTTAGGGATCAATTCACAGAGGTACCCAGATACCACAGCGATGGGTACCCTCAAAGTAATCTCCCTAATTTGGGGTGACAGTAAGCCTTTCTTTGCAATACTCCTTGAACACTTACAGCCTGTGCAAAATGTGTTGGTGGGGCTTAGGCCATTCTCCACGAGGATGGGTGTCTACATCACAGCTCCAGGGGGGAAAAACCCAAACCCAACTCTCTCTGCACTAATTGTCATCTGTGGTTAGCGAGGAGTGCTCTCCAGAGCAGGTTAGAGGACTGTGGTGGAGCAGCCATAGGGAAGCATGTGCTGGCACTGTTCGCTCTGTACCTGCTCTGCTGAGAGAGAGAGACAGAGGACTTTGGTCTCTAGGGTGTAGTCAGTCCAGCACCATCCCACAGCACTACATTTTCAAAGGAAAAGAAAGGGGACCCATTAGGCCCAGCATATGTTATATACGTTTGTGACCTAGTGAACAAACACATCATGAGACATAGGTTAGAAGTGTGCTGTAAATTTTAACAAACACCTAATTCCATTTTCAATGGCGTTTGGACACCTATAATTGGATGGCGCCATTATGCAGGGCGGTGTCTCGCTGTAACAACCGTGACCCCACCTAGCGGGGAGGAAGAAAAATGTTCGAGAAGGCAGATGGTGATGGTGCTTCCTTGACTTGAGTGCTGCAGGAAGGTATTAAGGGTCTGGTCTCTCTGAGGTGTTGAGGACCTGTAACTCCTACCAGAGTCAAAGAGCATGCTCAGCACCTTTGACAGTTCATTCTCTCGTCAGAGAAATAGGTGCTGTAATTTGCAGACTACCCTAACGCTTTGACCCAGCAAACCATGTGCTTTAAATCCCATGGACGTCAATGGAACATTTTCAGCACATGCTTAAGTGCTCTGTTGTGTTGAATCAGGGCCTAAAATGGAGGCTTGCTATAGAAGTCTGTGTACATCTACATAAGCAAATGGACAGGTATGCCTTGCTTTTCTAACCCCCCGTATTGGTCTGCTGCCCAGCCCTCTGACAACTGGAACTGTTGCCAGACTGTCTGTACTGGTACGCTAGTCCAGTGTCCACACTGACAGTAAAACGCGTAGGTGGTAGACCAGGTACGTCGTTCAGGGAGGGGTTTTCAGCCACCGACGGAACATCTGGGTTTCACCTGCAGGACTCAAAGTTGAGTGTAGACCCACACAGAGATGTGCCGAAATAAGGTAAGTTTTATCTGTAAAACTTTCCCCTCTGGGCCAGTCCTGGGTGTGGAGCTCGACCTCTCTCTGCTGACCAGAAGGCTGCCACTTGGTTTGTTTTCCTTGATCTGCTGTTGCGTCTTGCCTGGACCATAAGTCTCAAACTTGCTTAAGCCCATGGGAGATCTAATCCCCCTGCTGCCGTAATAAGACAGACAGAACTGTCAGGGTGGTTAAACACTGGAACAAATTGCCTAGGGAGGTTGTGGAATCTCCATCTCTGGAGATATTTAAGAGTAGGTTAGATAAATGTCTATTAGGGATGGTCTAGGCAGTATTTGGTCCTGCCATGCGGGCAGGGGACTGGACTCGATGACCTCTCGAGGTCCCTTCCAGTCCTAGAATCTATGAATCTATGAACCCCCTGCACCACCACCTGAGCTCAAGTGGCCCTTTATCACATGGGTACAGAATAACAAACCCAGTGACCGTATTTCTCTGCCGCTTGTTCTGGATCTTACACGGAACCTTTTGCCTCTTGCTTTCCCTGGGCAGTCGCTGCTTCAACCCCCTGTGTTATTTGCCTGAGGAAACGCTATGGTGTTGTTAGGGCACATCTGGGAGCTGGGACCATTAGGTTTTATTCCTGCCTCTTTCACTGATCTGATCTGCGGCCAGAGGGCAAGTCATGACCTCTCTGCGCCAGAGCTCACTCCGCTGTAAAATGGCTGTAATAACCCAGACCGGCCTCCCAGGGTATTTGTTAGGATGAATTATATGAGAGGCTCAGATGACAGGAGTTCCACACATGCAGAGTGGTGTTGTCCTGGCCCTGATCCTGCAAGCGTTCAGAGTTCCACTTGGCTTTGAAACAAGTTTCAAGCACTTGTAAGACTGGGGCTTGTATGTGCAAACCTCCTCCCGTCATCCCCTGCCCGAGGAACACAGAATATGTGCTAACACCACCATATCCGTGTCGTGGCTTCCTCTCAGCCCAAATGGGCATTGATTTAATTTGCAGGCAGCACAAAAGCCACTCCCGTGGAGACATGCATTCCAGCATGCTGAATACCACGATTTCCCATTGCCGATCTTTTTTTCTTCACTTGACTGCAGAACCGTACTTCAGTGTTTAATTGTTGGGCCTTTCTGTCTCGTCAGCATTACAGTGTCTCAAGCTGGCACGCAGATTTTTAATTTTAAACAAACGTGAGGGCTTCTTTTTTTTCATGCCGACTATGCTAATGTTTTCTGTGCCTGGGGTCTGGTGTGTTGCAGTTTGCCCTCTGGTTCATGAGTTCTTATCCTTCGACTGTCTCCTGCTGATATTAGGCTATGCACAGGTGCTTATCTGCTGAAAGTGATGGGCTAAGTCAAGTCATTACATCCTTGTTCTCATCCCATCATCTTTTCCATCCAAGAGATTCATTTTGCACAGTAACTTGGTGTCATTTGGGGAGGATTCTCCCCCCCCCCAGTGAAAAATATCCTATTGTAATCCTATCTAAAGAGGGCTCCTAGGGAACTGCCTAACTGCTTCTCAATAAATGCATAGTAAATTACCAGAGGGGCTAGTACACTTCTGCTTGGCGGGGGGGGGGGGGAATTCAGAGAGCCTTCACAAGAGGGGACCCCAGATCTGTGGGCCCACCCTGCTATCCGCAGTGTAGAGGGAGAGATGGTACCAAGAGTCTGCCACTGTGCACAACCGTCAGCCAGTGCTTCCGACGTCAAGGGCATACAACGCTCTGTTGCCACTCCACAGCCTCAGAGTAGAATTCCTTCTCTGGAGTAACACTTGATTTCGCCATGGAAACAGCTTAGGGTCACTCCAAAAAGGCATCATTCTGGGTCAGGGAGTTGGCCTTGGTCTTGCGCCCCTTGAAGCCAAGGGCAAAGCGCTGCAGAATCTGGTCCACTGATGGGATAGGGTGGGGGAAGCTTGCTCTGCGCTCCAGCCATGGTGGGCAAATGACGTCTTGTTGTCAGCCAATCCAGCACTTTTCCCTAGGTTCTGCAACACCACTGTCCATAGGTATTTTGATGTGACAGGCTACTGAGAATTCAGTGACAGATCATAGAATATCAGGGTTGGAAGGGACCTCAGGAGGTATCTAGTCCAACCCCCTGCTCAAAGCAGGACCGATCCCCAGACAGATTTTTGCCCCAGATCCCTAAATGGCCTTCTCAAGGATTGAGCTCACAACCCTCGGTTTAGCAGGCCAATGCTTAAACCACTGAGCTATCCCTCCCCCGCTGTGAAATAGACCTGTTACTCCTGACTGTGGCATCAAATGCCCCAGACTCACCCTATTGCCTCTGCCCTGTGGCTGCAGGGGAGCCACGTTAGGCAGCTGGCGAGCTGAGGGCGTTGCCTCTCATGCTGACCCATGCGGACTCATCGGTTCTTTGTGCTCCCCTGACTGTATCCATCTGTTGTCACTTGTCTTATCCTGAGATCATCAGCTGTTTGGGGCAGAGCCCGTCTTTGTGCTGTGTCTGTACAGCATCTAGCAGCGCTGCGGGGTCTGGGTCTATCACCGGAGCGCCGAGGCGCTATCGTAATGACACCTAGTCAATAATACAACTGAGCAGCAGCCTGGAGCTGACGGGTTGCTCTCTTTGCTCCTGCGGCTGATTTGAACACAGCCCATGTTGGTTCTAGCTGAGGCATCCGTGAGTGAAGTGCTGTGGGCGTGAGTGAGCCCAGACCATGAAAGCACAGGGAACTGATTCGCTGCTAACCTCCCTTGCCTTTGGCTTCCTCGTGTTCATTATTTTCAAATACAAATAAAGCGAAACGTTTTTTTTTTTTTTTTAACATTTCCACCTGCCCCCACACGCCCACACCTCTCTCGCTGGTAGACTCTTTCTCGGTCTCATTGGGCGACACAGCCCTGACTCTGACCCTAAGCCCAGATTTCCAACAAGCCCCCGAAAGACACACCAGCAGAACTGTAGGGTCTATCCCGTTGTGGATGCCATTTCCTCTGACTGCTGGGCACCAGAGCGGCTCCGGCAGCTGGGCAGTTACATGTGCTGGCATTTGTGTGCACGGGGACATAGTCCACCCGATTCTGCAAGCATGTTTCTCCTGGGAAAGTTGGCCCCAGCACCTGGGCATGAAAATATGCCAGTATACAGCATCCACAGGACGCTTCATGCTAAACTTTGTATAAAGTAGAGGAGTGGAGGGATTACGTTTCATTGCCATTAAAATCAAAGGGATCTTTGCCATTGACTCAGGGTTTCCCACCGGACAGTGAGCCAGGAGAAGGCTGGCTGTAGGTTTTGTGGACCATCCAGATCCTTTCCCTTCTCTCGGCTTCTCTCTGCATGCCGCCAGGCTGCCTGTTCTCTGGTGACCTCCCTGCTCCCCAGGAGATGGTGCTGGAGTGGAGCTCTCCCCGCAGCGAAGGGCACTGGCCGAGCTGATTGCTGCAGCACTACTCACGCTGGGGTCAGCACCAGAATCGGAGAAATGGGGTGGGGGAGGGACAGAATAGGTGAGTTGCATGTGGAGCAGTGTTACAGGTAGCAAAGAACATAAGAACGGCCACACTGGGTCAAACCAATGGTCCATTCAGTCCAGGATCCTGTCTTCCAACAGTGGCCGGAGGCCAGATGCTTCAGAGGGAATGAACAGAACAGGGTAATTAGCAAGTGATCCATCCCCTGTTATCCAGTCCCAGCTTCTTGCCATTGGAGATTCAGGGACACCCAGAGCATCGCTAACCATCCTGGCTAATAGCCATTGATGGACCTGTCTTCCATGAACTTATCTCATTCTTTTTTGAACCCAGTTATATTTTTGGCCTTCGCAACATCCCCTGGCAAGGAGTTCCACAGGTTGACTGTGTGCTGAAGTACCACCTTCTATTAGTTTTAAACTTGCTACTATTAATTTAATTGAGTGATCTCTGGTTCTTGTGTTATGTGAAGGGCGCAAAAGGCATCAGGTTGTGACTTGCCGTCTGGATACCTGAGTGTTGTAACCATGCCAGAGACCCTCTGCATGACCACGGCGCCCCGAGTCATTTAGTCTCTCGCTTCCTCACTTTCCCCAGCGTGTCCAGTGGGCATAATGGCACTGACCCATCGTCGTAAAGAGCTGTGAGAGCTAAAGACCAAGAGTTAGTACTGATTGGCGGCGGGCAGATATTTCTCTGAAGTTCCCTGTGAGCTGCTCGGCACATGTGGAGCATCTCTCTCTCTCTCTCTCTCACCCGATGTTTGTGAAATGACTAAGTAACGCTGATGGCATTAGTCGCCGGCCCGCATTAATTATTTCCGCAGGTACTATTTACTTACTTGTTCCCTATGGGAATGCTGTGCATACAAATCACAGCGGCACTTAATTTCATTGCAGCAAGCGGCTGGGAGGAGGGGGGGTCGGGAGGGGGGCTTGTGAATGCCTCAGCCCTGCCAGGTTTTTCCTTCTGTTTCATTTGTGCTGAGGTTTTTATTATCATTAAGCCGATTGTATCCATGGCACAAAAGGCTGAGTTACCTCGGTAACCACACTAGCTGGCATGGTAATCCATTTATAGTATCACTGCTCAGGTCTGATTAAATTGGCATGCTGATGACGTAAATGCTTAGCTGGGCGATGCTGACGAGGCTGCTCCTAATAGGGACTCTCACCCTTACATTTATTCTCGCTTATTGAGTGAGACCCCTGCAGGAAATGTACAGAAATAAGGCGACAGGCAATTGACTCTTGCTTTCAGAACAACTTGTGCTGCTCGCAGCAGACAGCGATTTATATGAATGCAGACGGGAGCCTGCACATGTTGTGTTGTTTCTTCCTCGTTGCAGAATTCACCACGCAGCTCTGCTGAATTAGAACTTGAGTCTTGAGCCTTGCTTGCCATCTGCCGCTGTGATACAGGGAGCAGCTCCTCTGTCTGATGGGTTTATTTCCAGACACCACTTCAGAAAGGACAAAGCGGGGTGGGGGGAATGTAAGCTCTTCCTCCTTGTAAGTTTCCTGCAAACACAGACGTTTTTACTTGTTTGAAATAAGCCATTTTGTTTATATCTGAATCTTCATCTCTGAACATATTTCTCATTGATAGTGTTTCAAACAGTGCAGTTCCAATCCCTCCAGCACCATCTGTCCAGGCTCTGGAGGAAAAATGCTGGCAACCCTATGATCTTGTCTTTGTGCTCGTGATATGGTCGAGTGGTTAGGGCAGTGGGACTGGGAGTCACCGGGGCTCCTGGGTTCTGTTCCAAATTTACTCTTGCCCCGCGAACAAGCCACGTCACCGCCCAGTGCCTCAGTTTCTCCATTTGTAAAACGAGGATAAAAATACTTCCCACTTGACAAAGGTGTTCAAGGCTGAAAGGTATTATAGTTGCTAAAGTGTTTTGAGAGCCTTGGATAAACCTCTATCATTGGAGATTTTTAAGAACAGGTTAGACAAACACCTGTCAAGGCAGGTCTAGATCAGTGGTTCTCCACCTGGGGTACATGTACCCCTGCGGTACGCAGAGGTCTTCCAGGGGGTACATCAAGTCATCTAGATATTTGCCTAGTTTTACAACAGGCTCCATAAAAAGCACCAGTAAAGTCAGTTCAAACTAACATTTCGTGCAGACAATGATCTGTTTATACTGCTCTATATACTATACGCTGAAATGTAAGTACAATATTTACAATTCAGTTGATTTATTTTATAATTATATGGTAGAATGAGAACGTAAGCAACTTTTCAGTCACAGTGGGTGCTGGGACACTTGTATTTTTATGTCTAATTTTGAAAGCAATTTTGTAAGTTTTTACGTGAGGTGAAACTCAGGGATACTCAAGACAAATCAGATTCCTGAAAGGGGGACAGTAGTGTGGAAAGGATCAGAGCCACTGGTTTAGATAATCCTTGGCCCTACCTCAGTGCAGGGGACTGGACTAGATGACCTATGGAGGTCCCTTCCAGACCTATACTTCTATGATCACTCTGCAAGCTGTGTTGCTTTCAAACAATTAGTATTTTAATTGTTAGTTTGGAAATATCCAGGTGCCCGAGCAGGAATTTAAGCCTTTTGCAAAGGAAATCTGAATATTTTGGGTGGTGGAATACTTATAGCAATTAATAATTAGGTACTTGCCACGTAGTGTTGTGGCTGGCCAAAGCAGATGTGGTGATGGTGAATTTGGCCCTAGAAATCTGTAAGTCACCAGAGGAACAGCATGGCTTCAAGATGTGGACAGAAGTGGACTCCAGGTCTGCTACTGTTAATTCCTATGCAGTTCTAAGGAATTCTAAGGACGCCTTCTGCCGGCACGGAGCGTGAAATCACTGGTGTCCTCTGGGATTAATCATATTGTCTGTGGCAGTGGGTGCACAATCAGTGAGAATCCATATGTGTGTGTTGGTGCAAGGTGTCTGTTACCTTTACCACTACCCTTTGCTGGCTCTCCCTTACCTTCCAAAGTTTCAAGCACATGGCTGTAAAAAAATAGGGACTCTGAATATGGCAGAGGAAATGTCTGGTCCATCTAGTCTGGGGATTCTTATCCTTAGAGGTGGAGAGCAATCGCCCCAGTTCATTTGCTCAGCATTCCCTTTGCCATCTGGTCATACTCCATGCCCATAGCATGGGCAGCACTCCTGGGATCAGTGCTCTGTCTGAGGCATGAGGCTCAGGAGAGAAGCACATAGTGCCTGGATGTGGTGGCTTCAGAACCATGGTGTGAGGATGGTTGTGACCTTCCTTTAGATTATCTGAAATTCATGAACAAAGCATCTTGTTCCCCAGCATTTTTTCCCCAAAGACTAGCCAGAAAATTCTGCACTCTCAGCAATGGCATAAAGGAAGAGATTATTTTTCTTGCTTTTGCTGGATTTTACCTATGGCTGGATTCTAAACTTTCTTTCTCCAATAGCCCCTGCATAGATGACCTGGGATGATGATGTGCAATCTGACAGTGTTCGTATATATTGCACAGTACATTAATCTTAACAGCGGAAAGATTAAAGACCTAATCATGTTAGTGTCTTGGAAAAAGCCTTTACCCCAGGGCGATGCTTTAAATTTCAACTTCAATGGCTAATGCCTTTAATTTATGGTTTCCAGCATAAAAAGGTTTAAATGATCAGCAGCAGAACTCCCTGACAGCACAGGAAGAGGCCAAGTCCCTCCTTGGGGTAACTCCACTGGTGTAGAGATGCACTAGTGACCGGGACTCCAGGAGGGTTCACCGAGCTGATAATCAGCGGGGCGGTTTGTCAAGGAGGCATTTGGGGTAGGCCTTTGGCAGAGGTAGCTGCATTGGCCGCATTCAGGAGCAGGAGAAGTTCCAGGCGACCCCATCCCCTCTGTGGATGGTAGAAGACATTATTGGGAGTGGAACTCAAGTTAAGATTGTGCCCCCGTAAAGTTGGGTGGCAAAGTAGCTCTTTTTCCTCATGGCTTCACAGTAAAAACAACGAGGAGTCTGGTGGAACCTTAAAGACTAACAGATTTATTTGGGCATAAGCTTTCGTGGGTGAAAAACCCACTTCTTCAGATGCGTCACAGTGTGTCTCTGGTAGATAACTAATATTGCCCTCTTAACGAGGGTCCCATCCACCCTCTATGCTAGGATTGTGGTAGGATTGCATAGGAGTTACCCAGATACTCTCCCTATCTCCTGTCAGCGTTTCCGAGACACCTGTCATCACAGCATCAACGTGAGTTCACATGTAGGCATCTGAAGAGCCATCCAGTGTACGAGCCTCTCTCAGTATACTTTTCACAGCTTCATCCCAGCTAAGAATTTCCCTTAGATTCAAAGGGTCTGCCCCCGGAGTCTCCAGAGAAGGAAAGCAGAGACCTCGCTGACTCCGTTTTCTAAAGCAGCCTTTAATCTTTGAGCTGTTTACATGGCTAGCTCAGATGACACCCATATTGCACTAGGGAAAGTCCCAGTAAAATTCCCCTCCTCTCACCATCAGTCTGTGATTTGTTTGTGTGGTTGTTTTAGAACTCCTGGAAATTTTCATTTCAGGCAAGCAAAATTTCAACTCATTTGGCTACCAAATTAGAGCAGGGCAGGAGATAAACGGAGATAAAATTCCTCTGTGTTGAAACAGACGTGCTCATTGGAGAAAGGGGGGAGGGAGGGCTCTCTGATCTTTGCATGCATTTTAATTTTGATGCCTGACCCAACTCTTGTTTAAAGTATTTGGCATATTTGTAATTGATTTCAATGGGAGCAAGACTGATGGACCGAGAGTTTGGTTTTGCATCAAGGTTTTTTTTTTTCGGGGGGGAGGTGGGTGCTATTTTGAACATTTTTTGTTCAATAGGAAAGTTCACTCTTTATTCTCTCTCTTTTCTCTGGTGCTGAGTCATGGAAGTGAGAGAACTTGTAGGCGTTTTAGCAGCAGAGAGAGTAATATTGTCATTTACAGACAGTTATGCTTTCCAGAAAACTTTTTTTTTTTTTTTGTGGGTTACAGAAGTGATTAATCTGCTGCTGAATCTGACTAAGGAGATTTTCTGTTTAAGAATTTTTTTTTTTTTTTACGAAAGAAAATCTGTTTCCACTTATGGGAAACAATGCAGTAGGGATTTTTTTTTTTTTTAAATTGCCACAAACAAACAGACAACAGAATGTGTCCTTTTTTAATAATACCCTCTGTTTCTTCATTCTTCCAGTCTCTTTCCTCGCCTCACGGAAAAGTCCAAGAGAAGTTGATAGGGATAAAACCAATAGAAATGTAAAAGAGTTCAGTACTGCCAACCCCAGCTGTTCGAAAATTCATAGATTCATAGATTCATAGATTCTAGGACTGGAAGGGACCTCGAGAGGTCATCGAGTCCAGTCCCCTGCCCGCATGGCAGGACCAAATACTGCCTAGACCATCCCTAATAGACATTTATCTAACCTACTCTTAAATATCTCCAGAGACGGAGATTCCACAACCTCCCTAGGCAATTTGTTCCAGTGTTTAACCACCCTGACAGTTAGGAACTTTTTCCTAATGTCCAACCTAGACCTCCCTTGCTGCAGTTTAAACCCATTGTTTCTGGTTCTATCCTTAGAGGCTAAGGTGAACAAGTTCTCTCCCTCCTCCTTATGACACCCTTTTATATACCTGAAAACTGCTATCATGTCCCCTCTCAGTCTTCTCTTTTCCAAACTAAACAAACCCAATTCTTTCAGCCTTCCTTCATAGGTCATGTTCTCAAGACCTTTAATCATTCTTGTTGCTCTTCTTTGGACCCTTTCCAATTTCTCCACATCTTTTTTAAAATGCGGCGCCCAGAACTGGACACAATACTCCAGCTGAGGCCTAACCAGAGCAGAGTAGAGCGGAAGAATGACTTCTCGTGTCTTGCTCACAACACACCTGTTAATGCAGCCCAGAATCATGTTTGCTTTTTTTGCAACAGCATCACACTGTTGACTCATATTTAGCTTGTGGTCCACTATAACCCCTAGATCCCTTTCTGCCGTACTCCTTCCTAGACAGTCTTTTCCCATTCTGTATTTGTGAAATTGATTTTTCCTTCCTAAGTGGAGCACTTTGCATTTGTCTTTGTTAAACTTCATCCTGTTTAACTCAGACCATTTCTCCAATTTGTCCAGATCATTTTGAATTATGACCCTGTCCTCCAAAGTAATTGCAATCCCTCCCAGTTTGGTATCATCCGCAAACTTAATAAGCGTACTTTCTATGCCAATATCTAAGTCGTTGATGAAGATATTGAACAGAGCCGGTCCCAAAACAGACCCCTGCGGTACCCCACTCATTACGCCTTTCCAGCAGGATTGGGAACCATTAATAACAACTCTCTGAGTACGGCTATCCAGCCAGTTATGCACCCACCTTATAGTAGCCCCATCTAATTTGTATATGCCTAGTTTATCGATAAGAATATCGCGTCAGGCCATGCAAAATCATGAGATTAAAAAAAATATAATGATTTAAAGCCAAAGAAATATACTGAATTGGGGGTTCATTTTTTATTTTCCTTCTGACTTTTGACTATTTAGAGCAGTAGTTCTCAATCTTTTCAGATGACTGTATCCCTTTCAGGAATCTGATTTGTCTTGTGTACCCCCAAGTTTCACCTCACTTAAAAATACTTGCTTACAAAATCAGACCTAAAAATACAAAAGTATCCCAGCCACACTGTTACTGAAAAATGGCTGACTTCCTCATTTTTGACAGATAATTATAAAATAAATCGATTGGCATATCAATATTGTATTTACATTTCAGTATATAGTGCATATAGAGCAGTATAAACAAGTCATTGTATGAAATTTTAGTTTGTACGGACTTCACTAGTGCTTTTTATGTAGCCTGTTGTAAAACTAGGCAAATATCTGGATGAGTTGATGTACCCCCTTGTTAATCATTGTGTATACCCAGGGGTACACATACCCCTGGTTGAGAACCACTGCCTTAGGAGTCACTTTGGGCATATTGTCAAGCTTTACTCCACAACCTTTAGAACGAAAGAAAGGAAGGAAAGAAGAGTCTCAAGTAATCCTGGGACTCCGGGATCTGGGGCTTTAAGAAAAGCACCAAATATTATTAGACTTGCAACAAGAACTGGAAACGTTGACTGGGTTTTATGGCAACTATTCTAAAATCTATAGGTCCATATTCTCAGCCGTTGTAAATGAGTGTAGCTTTTCTGACTTGAACGGACCTGCAACAGTTTACATGAGCTGAGGATCTGGCTCATAGAATGAATACAGAATCATTCCTTTCTGGGTGGTTTGTTTTTTTTCCACCATCTTGTAGAATTGCTAAGCAGGCCTATAACTCTGTAGGATGATGCAGAAAGCCTGTCGAAACTCCAGAAAAATCCCTGTTTTCTATGACATTCAGTAAGACTTTTTTGCAAGGCTTTGGGGTGGATCTCACCCCTGTGCAGAGAGCCCACGCAAGATTATGGAGGGCTCGAGCCCTGCTTTAATCTTGTGTTAATGACTTCATTGGCGCACAGGGCCTCGTGCCGTTCCTCTGCACTGGGACGAACATCGCTGCTTGCTACGGACGGCTCACCCAAGGAAGGAGCACATGGTGAGGTGGCTGAGCAGTGGGGGGGTCTCCGCCCCTTCTTGGGACCCCCAGAGGCCAGCACTGGGCCTGCGTACTCTGTGGCTGAGCACATCAAGTCGCTTCCTGGGTGGTATCAGAGAACATGTGCAGTGACTGTTCCGGCCCACAGGCGGGAGGAGACGTAAACAGGCAGCCCCTCACCCTGACCCTAGGGAGGCTTGGTGGATAGGGTCAATTTCACCTGTACACACCACCTGGCAGAAATTCCAACCTGACCCTCCAAGCCACCTGGGCTGCCTCTTTCACTGATCTCTCTTCATTTTAACCCTTTGATTGCTTTGGGTCTTATTTCTCCTGTCCCTGCTCCTGGTACAATATCCCTGATTTTTCTCCTCTCTCTTGTCCATTGCCTTCTGTGGCTGACCTCTCCTTTCCCCCCGCCTCCACTATAGCGCAGCCCTGATCCTTTGGCCTTCGACAAAACCCGCTTTGTGCCATTTAAGTGGAATATTGATTTTTACATCACCTGCCCTGTGAGGCTTTAAAAATGACAATTTTCTGTAATGTGGTTTCTCTCTAGCTTTTCGGCAAAGGTGAGCTTTGGGCGCGGACAGCTTTCTTAGTCAGGGCAAGAGAAGCTGTGCTCTGCCGCTACCTCTTTTCTCCGGCAAACCACACTTACAGCTGTACTTGTAAATTCAAGGGACGGGGGGCGGGGAATTAATCTGCTTTAACCTTCGTTTTTTACAATTCCACAGAGATGCCCATGACTCATTTAGAGAATTCAAAGAGTCCACAAGGACTAGAATTACATTTCTGAAAGCTTATCGAATGGCATTGCTTTGTGTTTTAATGACTGGTCTCTCAGTGAATTTTTATGGGTTGTAAGTAGGAGAGATTCATTGACTTCTTAGGATGCCAGGAATTTTTGACATGTGCATTATTATTATTTATTTTTTTTAAGAAAAATTAAAATAAATTAATGAAGCAGGAAAACACATGAAAATCAGTTGGAGCTAGAGAAGGTTCCAAACCTAAATTCTTCTCCGCAACTCAGACCTGGGTGTTTTGCTTTGGCCCAAGACAAACGTACATGAAAGCTGCAACGCTTGGCTCTGGACCCCGTGTTTTTCAGAGTTTTTGGGTGTCTTTGGATGGGGCCTGTCTCTTGTTTGAACATTATGGTAGCCAAGTTGCTCAGGTAGCTAGAATCTCTACTCTGTTAAGTCCCAAAGCTTCTTCCTCCGGGCTAGAAAGTTATTGTTTCAAATTGTGAAGTTTAAAATGTCAAAATCAGTTAGGCTATAAATCCCAGTAGCCATCAGTATGTATTTATACAGCTACCACGTGAATGCATAATTTAGATGTCATTGTCAATAAATAAATAAATAAAAATAGTAGAAACAATATACATTGATGTAAAAGAAATGGAGGGTGACGAGAATTTCTGTCTTAAATTGGACGGCGTGTTTTGAATTCCATGTGCAAAAGTGTTTTGTGTAATTGTATATGGGTCCCTCTAAACGGTTGACCTAGAGAGATTCATTGTTAGATATCATTGCTATTATGCATTCGATTCACTTCTCAGAGGTGCTGCAGTCTGATGCCAGTGCAGCCTATATTTAGCATAGATTATAAATTCCATTTGCTTTGGTTTAGGTTACAGCAATATGAAAAGAAGAGATCATTTTTCCTGTTCACTTTTCGGCGGAGCATGATAATTATTACCTAGAGGAGGTGTTATTTCTCTGAGGTTCATTACAGTTTGCATAGAAACCTGCAATACATTTTGGGGGGGAGGGGAAGGGGGATTTTTAAATGTATTAACCTTCCAAATGTGTAGGGAACAATGGGCCAGGTTCTGCTCGGTTACACCCGTGTAAAACCAAAGTAAATTGAAGTCAATGGATTTACTTTCCATTGACACTAGTGTAGTTGAGCTCATAATCTGGCCTGTGGTGTCTTTTTAAATGTGACCCAGGTACTGTAGGTATTATAGAATATTCTAGTCCTTAGCTAAATTCCACCCTGATACTTTTAGCTCAATCAGTAGTCGTGAAGCAAAAGTCTTGAGATCTGATTTTGATTTAAGAACGGTATAAGTGAAGAAAATTATAAATCATTACTGAATAGGGCTCATTAGGTCATCATTGCTGAAGTTTAATTGACTTCTTTTTAAAAAAAACCACTGAGCTGGGAGAAGTGCAATGTATAAAGAAACCTGGTATTAAACTAAGGCATGATATTAAGTTGTCTGGAAAAAAGTTGATTTTCAGAATAAGTAGTCACCTCATTCAGCAATATGCAGCAACATTGCTCTTGCATTCTGGAGACAAATGGGAAGGAGCTGTTGGGTTTTTAATATTAGAATTACAATCGCCTGTGGGTGGATTTTGTTTCCCTGGGTAGATTTAGGAAAACTAGATTAATTGATAATGCAATTTCCAAGTGAGCCAAGCCTAGTGAGGCAATGAATCCATTATTACTTTACATAGACGTTTTAGGTTGATATGACGTCTGGAAAACAAAAGTACCAGACCAGATGCTACATTTCTATCAAAGTAATGTGTCTTTAAGTAAATACCTTATTAGCAACAAATTGAATAATATAGCCCATTTCTATGAAATTGTTAGGAAATGACCCTAATTCCCATTTAATTTAATAAAGAAACAGTGTTCTCTGTAAGTATCTAGATAGCTTTTTAGTTGAGTATCACTGTTTGATAGATGGTATTCTGTGCTGTAACAAAATTATGCTTCTCTTTCATTTTCCAGATTTGTTTTAACACTATTCTGGATTTTAAATTTAACATGTTATGGTGGGTCAACTTGCCCCATCAGTTCCAGAATGTAATATATGTATGGAGGGGAGGGGGAATGTATATAAAATATGTCTGTCTGTAAAAACATATGCATATAACTGAACATGTGGTATGGAAATTATATATATGGGGATGAAACTAATATACATATATAATATGGTTTCGTCCCCATATGTATAAGTTCCACACTGCATGTTCAATCATATGTATATGTTATATGTTGTTTACACACACACACACTCTTTCAAATCAGATATACACCTCTACCTCGATATAACGGTGTCCTCGGGAGCCAAAAAATCTTACCACGTTATAGGTGAAACCGCGTTATATCAAACTTGCTTTGATTCACCGGAGTGCACAGCCCTGCTCCCCCCGGAGCGCTGCTTTATCGAGTTATATCTGAATTCGTGTTATATCGGGTCGCGTTATATCGGGGTAGAGGTGTACTTATGTACTTGGAAGCTGAAATGATTGTGGACATTAAAATTCTTTAACCGGCTATGATAACACAGACAGAGCTGTTAAGTAAAAGAACACCCTTTACACGGGCAGTGGGCTAGAATCAAATGGAACCATCTGACAAACTACTCTAATTTGGTTTGCTGGCTGGAAATCGTCGGTCAACAGAAAAGGTGGGTGTTCATGCTGGGTAAAAAAGAAAAAAAGCGGTGTCAGACGTCTCCTTGTCATTGTATTTTTATGTTGCTATTTTTTGCAAAGGCTCCATCATTTCTCTCTCGTCCTAACCATTCATGCTAGTAATTCAAATCATTTTGTAACTCACTGTCAATATTGGCAGATGAGCGGTTCACTAACATGATTGAACTTTAAGAAAGCAGATGTTACATGAGCACAGACTAGTCCACTGCTGCTTTTACTCTTCTGCACTCCTGTTTGCATAGAGTGCAAGAAAATATGGAGAAGAGGAATAAAAACAGATGGTTGCGCAGGAAGTGACGAGACAACATCATCATTCAGATTTTTTGTGGAAAGACGATTTTTTTTAAAAGTTGGGTTAATTGGCTCTTTGAGTTTGAAAATATGAATACATTTAAAATGAAGTGCAAGCGAGATTACAAATAAAGGGAATCCTGAACAAGAAATATGAAATTAAATAATAAAAACCCAAAGCAAGTGCTGTATGAGTATATATGTATATCATCATCTTCATGTGGGTAAATACACATCATTTTAATGCCATATAAAGTTTAAAAGGGGTGAAACCAACAATGTTCTATAGAAGTTGCTCTTTACAAAAGAAACCTACAGAATTTAGTGGAAAATTATTTCATTTTTGTAATTTTTTGGGGGGGCAGAAGGGTTGAGAAGAGATGGGAGGATGACTCTTCTATAGAATTGAATATAGAATTCTATGCCTGCTATAGATTTTTGTGGGATGGCTTAAAACCCCTAAAGAAATGCTATCATTTTCTATTAAGTTCTACAGTACGGTTCCAGAAGGGGTGTGTGGGTTTGGGTGTCTATTTTATATCTATACATACTCTCACTTTCTTAGTATACACTCATTTTCTGTAGCTCATATGGTCATTACAGAGTCATAGGGATAGCTGCATTTTCGGTACATTCCTTTTCGCCCTCATCATAACTATGAACTACAGTATCTTGAATCCTATTTTCATTCAACTATAAATATCGTATTGTAGCAATCAGAGGAAAAGTTCATAAGTCGGAGGATGGCTTAATAATGATACTTTAAGTATATAAGCTTTGCTATGCTTAGTAATAGCGTCAGTCATAAAATACTTCGCTTACCAATATTTTGCTAATATCTGGGGGTGGGGAGTTTCACCTGTGGCTGGCAAAGCAATTACTTGCCTATGCCAAGCAAGGTACAACATTAGTTTCTGAACATCGTGCTGCTGTGAGCCTCCTTCCATTGCTAAACTGATATCCTTCTGCAAAAACCATGTTCCTGAGCTTGTTTCTCCATTCCTCTGCATGTACTGACTTGTTGTTCACGTGGCATCACTTCATCCCGTTTGTGGTCATCTGTTCCTGGGTTGTGTTCAACAGTTCTGCCTTCAGAGCTGACTGGGGGACTCTGGCATGCCAGCTCTTGATGTTTACTGTTGAGCCCGAAGCCACAAATTCAGCAAATGTAGAAAGCCATTGCCGCACAGTTCTGGAGTCCAAAATGGCTCTGTTTTCTCTTTGCAGTCATAAGGGACGGAAGTTATTGGAATATCACGAGATGAGTTGATGAAAGGTTTAGTTGTTTATGGTCAACAACCTTTGTTGCATTTTGGCCAATATCTATCAAGGTATTTGTTTTTATGTGGCAATGTCATGCATTCCTGTAGATAATTTATGGTAGATGGCTCAGCTCAGCTAAGCCAGACTGGTGGATTTGCGAGACAAGTCCATTTTAATCATAACAAGATTTCTCAATGAATTAAACTAAAGCAATGTCCTTTTTTGTCTATCAAAGTTAAAAGTATTTAGGCCAACTGTTTGTGTTTTGTAAAAGGTGATAGCACCTTGGTCTCCTATGCTGTTCAGTGGCTAAAATATTGCTTTCCTGGGCAAAGTTTGAGATCTGACGATTTAGATATGGATGGTAATTTTAACACCAGTAATTCCATGGTCATTAGGTCAGGTTACTTATCCAAATTAATGTATCCTCCCTTTGGAAGCCATGCCATCTCTCATGTAATCTTCCTCATTCATGTCAGGTGATAGTTTATCACCCAAAAAGCTCAAAGCAGTAATAGTCTTGTGGCAATGTTTTCTTGGGACCTGCAATTCCATCACAGGGGAAGACAAATGAAAAGTAAATCTGGACCCAAAGAACATAAACTCAGTTCATCCCTGGCATAATGCTACTGACTATACCAGATGTATGCTGGGAACGAATTGGATCCGTTGATGAAGTTACAGTGGTATCCTGATAGGCTTCTACGCTTCTTAGATGTACCTGAGATCTCCAGAATGAATGCAATGCTGTAAATGGAAGACTGATTTGCCCATATCATTTGGTCCATGTGTTGAGTGTAGAATTAAGATTTTTGTCTGTTTTTGCTCTGCACTTGTAACTTGCTGAAAGTTGTCCTCCAAGATAAAGTGCTGGAGGCCTGGTTGTTGTCATCCTCCTTCCTCCACACTTCCTTCCTTACGTTTCAAGCTAGTGTCATGTCCGAGTCCACAAGAAATTGTTAAAGGAAACAGTAATGACCATGCTGATTACTCCCCGTCCAAGCCACCTGAATTCTGTAGCAGGTGCAGAGCGGGGCAATGGGGGAGAAAGAAATAAAATTGAGAATTATCTAGTGCTCCTCTAGTTGCTTCATGGCATATGCAAAGCCTGGGCCCCTTCTTTTCAATCCAGCCTGAGACAAAGACTATTAGGTTTCTCCATGATTGTCTTTCAGTGAAATGTCTGGGAGTACTCCTCAAATACCTGGCTGCTGCCTGGGTAGCTAGCTATTAAAGCTGTATCCACACAAATACAGCTGTACCATATGAGTGCAGCTGCTGATCTGTGTACAGTGCATGCCGTAAAGACATTTGCATTTCTTGGGAATGAAATACAAATTTGCAGTGGGATCTTGATAGAGAATAAGTCAATCTACTGGATTAACACGTTTTATTAGACTGTAAATTCTTTGGGCTGGATTTTTAAATGTATTTAGGAACCTAAGGATGAAGATGGGACTCTTTAAAATGAGACATCAAAGTAGTCTAAATTTAAGCATGCATAAATAACTTATATGACAGTCAATATTCACGTAGACCTTTAGGCTTTGGAAATGCATCCTGGTAGCCCTAAGAAGTGCAAATAGGCAACTTTTAAAATTGGGCTCCTCGGGACAGCCTGAACCCTTTGTACAACCAACACTGTATCATCTTGATCATAGCATATCAGGGTTGGAAGGGACCTCAGGAGGTATCTAGTCCACCCCCCTGCAGAAGCAGCATTAATTCCCAACTAAATCATCCCAGCCAGGGCTTTGTCAAGCCTGACCTTAAAAACCTCTAAGGAAGGAGATTCCACCACCACCTCCCTAGGTAACCCATTTCAGCGCTTCACCACCCTCCTAGTGAAAAAGTTTTTCCTAATATCCAACCTAGACCTCCCCCACTGCAACTTGAGACCATTACTCCTTGTTCTGTCATCTGGTACCACTGAGAACAGTCTAGATCCATCCTCTTTGGAACCCCCCTTTCAGGTAGTTGAAAGCAGCTATCAAATCCCCCCTCATTCTTCTCTTCTGCAGACTAAACAATCCCAGTTCCCTCAGCCTCCCCTCATAAGTCATGTGCTCCAGCCCCCTAATCATTTTTGTTGCCCTCCGCTGGACTCTTTCCAATTTTTCCACATCCTTCTTGTAGTGTGGGGCCCAAAACTGGACACAGTACTCCAGATGAGGCCTCACCAATGTCGAATAGAGAGGAATGATCATGTCCCTCGATCTGCTGGCAGTGCCCCTACTTATACAACCCAAAATGCCATTAGCCTTCTTGGCAACAAGGGCACACTGTTGACTCATATCCAGCTTCTCATCCACTGTAACCCCTAGGTCCTTTTCTGCAGAACTGCTTCCTAGCCATTTGGTCCCTAGTCTGTAATAGTGAATGAGATTCTTTCGTCATAAGTACAGGACTCTGCACTTGTCCTTGTTGAACCTCATCAGGTTTCTTTTGGCCCAATCCTCTAATTCAGTGGTAGGCAACCTATGGCACGCGTGCCGAAGGCGGCACGTGAGCTGATTTTCAGTGGCACTCACACTGCCAGGGTCCTGGCCACTGGTCCAGGGGGCTCTGCATTATAATTTAATTTTAAATGAAGCTTCTTAAACATTTTAAAAATCGTATTT
The DNA here is from genome assembly GCF_013100865.1 of Trachemys scripta elegans. Taxonomy (NCBI): domain Eukaryota; kingdom Metazoa; phylum Chordata; order Testudines; family Emydidae; genus Trachemys; species Trachemys scripta. The sequence continues at coordinate 100,091,861 of NC_048306.1, forward strand.
ACTTTACATACAACAATAGCTTATATATTATAGACTTATAGAAAGAGACCTTCTAAAAACGTTAAAATGTATGACTGGCACGCGAAACCTTAAATCAGACTGAATAAAGGACGACTCGGCACAGCACTTCTGAAAGGTTGCCGACCCCTGTCTAGGTCTCTCTGTATCCTATCTCTACCCTCCAGCGTATCTATCACTCCTCCGAGTTTAGTGTCATCTGCAAACTTGCTGAGGGTGCAATCCACACCATCCTCCAGATCATTAATGAAGATATTGAACAAAACCGGCCCCAGGACTGACCCTTGGGGCACTCCGCTTGAAACCGGCTGCCAACTAGACATGGAGCCATTGAGCACTACCCGTTGAGCCTGACGATCTAGCCAGCTTTCTATCCACCTTATAGTCCATTCATCCAGCCCATACTTCTTTAACTTGCTGGCAAGAATACTGTGGGAGACCGTATCAAAAGCTTTGCTAAAGTCAAGGAATAACACATCCACTGCTTTCCCCTCATCCACAGACCCAGTTATCTCCTCATAGAAGGCAATTAGGTTAGTCAGGCATGACTTCCCCTTGGTGAATCCATGCTGACTGTTCCTGATCACTTTCCTCTCCTCTAAGTGTTTCATAATTGATTCCTTGAGGACCTGCTCCATGATTTTTCCAGGGACTGAGGTGAGGCTGACTGGCCTGTAGTTCCCCGGATCCTCCTCCTTCCCTTTTTTAAAGATGGGCACTACATTAGCCTTTTTCCAGTCATCCGGGACCTCCTGCAGTAAGTTGTTTAAAAACGCTACAGCACACTTGGAAATCTTCTCACCTAAGTCCTCTATGCTAGTTAATCTTTAGAAATTCTCTGCCTAATGGCAGATGAAATTTGAGATTTTCTTATTCTTTTTTATTGCTTCTCTTTGTGTGTTGTGTACGGGAGGTTGAATGGTTTTTTACATATGCAACTTACGAAGGGTCCATAAATTCTATAGTGCCCCTCTTTCCACTGCTGTCTGGGGTTTGGTAGCAACTCATACAAGATTGGTAATCTGTGGGGTAAGATTTTAGCCTAAAGTCGAATGAAGCCTTACTGTAGACCACCCTGGGGGTCCATTCACTTCAACAAGAGCTGCATCTGCCTCCACTAAGGCTGAAATTGACTCTTAGATTATAGAATTGATTCTGGGTGAAATTCATTCTCATGCAGAAAGCTCAACAAAAGCTTGGGAAACCATTTAAGACCAATTTAAAAGTGACAAGCAAAGGAAATTTTTAAAAATTGCATTTCTTCACTTTTCTGCTTCTTCCTCTATATAATGAAAGCAGGGAAAATATATAAACTTTTCAAAAGAAAAAGAGGAAAACGAGGTGAATTTTAAGAACTTTCCCACCTTTTTTTTGGTTGTCTTGGATCATCAGCAAAGATGTCCTTTCATGAGGCAGTGGGGTTAAATAGGTCTTCACCAAAACAAACAAATGTTTTATACACATGAAACCTAAAATCCCCTCAGTCCATTGCTCAGTTCTTGTTTCTCTAATTCTGCATTTGTCCACTGAGTCCCAGGGACAGGCCTGATCTCGCAACACATCCATGGCAGAGCTGTGAACAGAACCAATGTCTCTTGAATCCCAGTCCTGTTCACACTGGATTCAGAGGACTTAAGCCTTCAGGACTGCTGGCCTCACTCTGCGCTTACACCTCCCTGCAATCACTCCAGATTCACACCAGCATAACTGAGAGCAGAACCAGGCTTTATATGTGTATATTGGCATAGCTCTGTATTTTCCTTTGGCATTAGATCCGGGGCAATGTGTCTTGCTTGGGAACACTTCCATGGGAGTTGCTTTTAATCCATCCCTTTGCACTGCTTTCTGTGTATTAAAAGGAGCCTCCTTATCAGTGGGCAGGATCTCATGAACACATTTCGGAATCCTCTCCATTTCAGAGCTCTCTTCTTTTACAGGAACCTTTACAGCTATGCACATTGACTCCCCTCTTATTATTATCCAGCAATTGCTTTTGTTTAAGGCAGTTTTTTGTAGAGTCAAAACCCCAGAGAAAAGTGAAATATCCTGCTTGGCAGTTCTGTTCTGTTGTACGGGTTTTGCCCCTGCTCTGCTATTGCCGTTGTCTAATGTGTAGTCTCAGGTACATTCCTGCTTTACTTAGCCGTTTCTGTGGCTGTGCAGCTGGTGCTATAAAATCCTATTTCCATTTAACCCTGGCTGCTTGTTTTAACCATCTGTATGTTTCCTTCTTGCTGGTGATAATATTTTTCTCCTCTTATTGTTCCACAGGGCTCTGGGTTCCCCACCGGCTCCCCGGTTACTTCTCCCCCGGGATCTACTCCGGTTACTGGGCACAAGCGGATGATCATTCCCAACCAGCCGCCTCTCACTGCCACCAAGAAATCTACTGCCAAGGCACCGGTGCAACCTGCTGCCCCGCCCGCCCCAGTCCCAGTGACTCCTGTTGGTACGCTAAAACCTCAGCCGCAACCAGTTCCAGCTTCTTATATCACCGCGTCCACTCCCACCCGCCCGGCGTTCAACGTACAGGTGAAAACAGCCCAGCCCAGCCCTCACTTCCAGCCACCTGGCCCACCGCCCGTTCAGTATGGGCTGGGTCCAAGCCAATCCTACGCTCCTCAGCCAGCCCGGCCCCCGGGGCCAGCACAGTATGTTCCATCTCAGCCTCGTGGTCCTGAGTATGGCTACGCTCCCCAGCCTGCACGTCCTTCAGAGCCTCCTTATGGCTTTGCACCTTCACAGGGGCGGTATCAAGATCTTTACTACCCTTCAGGCCCTGGATATGGAGGAAGAAATGGCTCGGAACCATCCTATGTGCCACAAAACACCTGGAAGCCCGAGCCGGCCTATCCCACAGCTAACACCATGGCCCAAAATCCAGCTGGGCCGTACCAACAGCCCAGCACAAAGAAGACCTACATTACGGATCCGGTGTTAGCACCTCCTCCACCACCCATGCAGCCAAAGGTAAGAGAGAGACAGCCACTCTTAGGCTTGGTTTTGCCCAGGTGTGGTTTTTCAGTCTTGTTAGTTATTGAACGGCGCTCGTCGAGATGCCAGTGCACGGGTTTGAAGACACGTTCACTGTTTTTTTAGTCATGTTAAGCTCACTGTATTGAGATAATGGGATTGCCAACTTCATCTTTAAAAAGAAGAACAGGAGTACTTGTGGCACCTTAGAGACTAACAAATTTATTAGAGCATAAGCTTTCGTGGACTACAGCCCACTTCTTCGGATGCGAAAGCTTATGCTCTAATAAATTTGTTAGTCTCTAAGGTGCCACAAGTACTCCTGTTCTTCTTTTTGCGGATACAGACTAACACGGCTGTTACTCTGAAACTTCATCTTTGTGTCCTGTCGAGATAGGGCTACAGAGGGCACAGAAAGCCGCCAAGTCTGGTGTTTTCTCTCTGATTGGCTTTTTTTTTTTTTTTGGTAACTGACTGGTAGAAAATGGGAACTTTCATCTGATTTGAAAATACAAGTGCTGGGGTCTTAGAAATTCCACCTTTCCTGTGGGGTGACCGTGTCTCATTTCAGGAATGCAGTGATATTCCACAGAATTCACCCTGCAGGGCAGAGGAATTTTAAGCTCTGAAACTTTAAAACTCATCATCCCAATTAATAGGACATGTAATTATGTGGCCTTATGATGCCCTGATCTTTCAGACCTGCTTCTCCTAAGATTGATTAAGAGATTACTGACAAAGACTTGGGATCATGTACACCGTTGGGTCTGTTTTGTTCTCCAGTTACCAGGGGGAAAATTATTCCTGTCCATGTGCTTAAAGCTGAGGGGGGGGGGGCGGGGGGAAACAGTGTTGTTCATTGAATGTGGTTTAAGTGATTCTGTGCATCATTACTTACCCCTGAAACTACACAAAAATGTTTTCCTACACCAAGCTTGGCGACCGTGAAAAGCTTCCGCGTGTGCTGCCCATCCCTTCCAACCAGTGTCAGAGCAAAGGAGCCCTTCAAAGAGGCCTCTTAATGTGAAATTGACTAGACAAAGAAAGTTAAACTCACTGCTTAGACCTTGATCCAGAAACCAGGTCTACACAAGCAGAGTCCCATTTCCTTCAAAAGCTGTTCCTGTGGATACAGGGGCCTGGCTCTGCAGATCCAGGTTCAGGATTGAGGCCTTGGTGAGGTGTTTGAAAACAGTGTCAGCGGTGAAAAGTAAATAAATTTGTAAAATCTAAGCTGCTGTTGCCACAGGTAAGAGATAGTTATTCATGTACGTGGAGCCAAATTCCACCGTCTGTTGTAAGTATGCATTTGGATTTTATCTTGGCAGTGTGCTATTAATACGAGTGCTCTAACCTCCCCACAACGGGAGTGGTGCCTGTGTGCGTTCATTGCTTTGCGCTCGCCGAGGCCTGAAGACAACTGGGCTCAAATCCCGCGCCAATGAAAGCATCGCTGTCAAAGGCTACCTCGATCTGCCTCAGTGCAGAACTTGTCTCTAGCCTTTTAATGCTGAGAGAAGAATGCTAAATAGTTACAAAACAAAACACAAAAAGCTCCTCCCATCGACCTTACCCTCGCTCGGTCCACCCAGCCCTTTTTAGTAGCCAGATTTCATTCCAGTTTCCTGAATTCAGGAACTATTCAAAGCAGGGAAGCTCAGTGTTTCTCAAGTCAGGATAGACAAAACAACAAATAAAAGTCCTTGAAATACAGTCTGCTGGCAACCTTACTAATTAACTTTTTGTCTTCCGCAGAGCTGTGAGCACAGGAGGGGAGGGGACTCTGTATGTGTCACATGTCTGATATTAGGTAGAGCTGATGTTGTTTTTTAAAAAGTATCGTACTGCTTGGGCCAGATCCGTCGCTGGCGTAAATCGGTGCGACTCCATTGAAGTCAGTGGGATGACATCCGTTTACATCAGCTAAGGAGCTGGCCCTTAGAAGAACCATAGCGCAGTGTCTCTATGGAAGCATAACTCGCTTCTCACCACGGACAGCGTGAGTCTTGCAGCCGTATTTGCAATACAAAGCTGGAAGGGACAAGACAATTTAGCTTAAGTTTATATTTATAATGTAAAATCATTTCTTCTGCAAAACATCCTTTCCACTTATTGATACATAAATCCCTTTGGGAATTTCATTTCCTTCGTAGCCTGCCGAAGGCACGTTGCTATCCAGTTTCAGCATGGGCACAACCGCTATCCTGAATAGTCGTGGAGGAAGCTGCGCGTTACTTATTAGTAAGAAGCAGGGTAGAATTGATGGAGATCTCCCAGGGTAATAGGAAGTGTCCAGTAAATACACCCACCCCTTTGGAATGTTTTGTCATTGGCCATAAAAGCAGCATTGTTTCACTAGACTGTATCTTCTCTCTCTCCTTTTGCAATCTGGCTTATTAGGATGAACCAACTTTTTGGAATGATTTCATATCAAGGAAAAGTTGCTGAAAATGTTACAGCCATGACATCCATTGGAGAAATCACTGTAGCTGGTTTTACTAGATGCACAAGGGATCTTAGCTTGTTTACTCTCCATACACCTGTATGGCACATTTGTTTGAGGTTTGTTTATAGAGATCTTTAATTGAGTAAAATGAGTATTAACCTAGGGTAAGAAACAGACATTAATTAATGTCTCGTAAAATGGAATAAGACCTGTCGGAATCTTACTCCTTTCAAGGGAATGACCCAGACGATCTGAGGGCATAAAATCATTTTTAAATGTTATTAATACTAGTGGATTCTTAATGTAATGTACTTGCAAAATGAAAGGGGTGTGGTAACAAATCCAGCGACACCCAGAAGTGCGTGGTGTTCCGCTCAGCTGGACACCATGGCCTAGAACTAGAACGGACTGAAATTTTTCATTCAAAATGTGTTGTTGTTTTTTTGATGAAAACGGCTTTTGGTTTGCAACATGCCTGGGAAGAGGATCACGGCCGGTGGTTCTGTCTCTGACAGCCTGAAGCAGGAGCAGGCAATGTGCCACGTGCTAATCATGTTGAAGTTGCGGTTGATCCAAAGTAAATCTAGCTTGGTATGGGAACAAACGGAAAACCCAAGACTGTGCTGTTCCTTCAAGCCCACGCAGAACAATGAGTTGCACTTAGGAAGTGAAAATGCCAAATGAGTCGGATCAGTCCAAGTGTGTGTTGAATTGCCTTTTGTAGTAATTCTGTTAATTTTAATGCCCAAGTCATCATTAGGAAATGAACTAATGAAGCATATGTCCTCATTTAAACCTTAATATTTCACTAGGGAATTCCTGCCTCTCTCTCTCTAATCTGCTTCATATGTCGTGGGGATATCCATATGATCAGTTGCAGAACCATGTGATTAAAATGTGGAACCTTGTGACAAATACCATTTATCACATGATCCTCCATTTTTCCCACTGCATTCTGCCCCCTCCTACGTAGAGTCAGATTCGAAAACATCCCTGTAGGTAACTCCACCCCACTCATAGGTCACGGAACAGAAGACCATAATGAGTCACTGACCACTGATCAGCCACAGCCCACTGATATTTTGGCACAAAACTATCCGCAGTGGAAAACACAAGCAGTAGCAGAGAGTCTCCAGCACAGAGAGTCCTTTGAAGCTTATGCCTTGGTCATATCAGAAACAAAGAAATCCCACCACTTTGCCACTGTAGCCGCCAACGGACATCCACACCGTACTATTCCAGGTCACTAATCTCCTTGTTAAACCGTAATGCCTTCGCTCAATTCCATAGCCCAGCACCTCGTGCTATGATGAACTATCCGCCTGTTTCTCAGAGACTTTCTGCCACCTAGACAGCCTCTTGGGACACCAGGAACCATATAGCAGACCCAGGCCCAGTAATGTTACACCTTGCCTTTCCAAATCTGGCTCTTTCACACAACTGTAAGTCCTGGAAGCGCTGCAGGGAAACCAACTCACCCCCTGCGGCTCTGATCCAGGCTATTCTTGGCTAGTGAAAGTCAGTCCTGGCTCCTACTAACTGAGACTGTGAATACTTCCTTCAAGAAGACAAGCTACCTCCTGCCTAAAGCACTGTCGAATCTAGTCAGTACTTAAGGAAACCTTTGGACAACTCAGCCAACCTCTCCATGTACCGCCCAGAATCTAACCTTACATACACAGGCAAGCTAATGGAAAAGCTCATCAAAGGTTATCTCCTGCTCCACCTTAGTGCAGCCAGTACCTTGCACTCCTCCTGATCAAGCGTCAAATGAGGACGCAGAGGAGGGATGGCAGGAAGACATGAATTAAGATCATAGAAGATTAGAGTTGGAAGAGAACTCAGGAGGTCATCTAGTCCAACCCCCTGTTCAAAGCAGGACCAACCCCAACTAAATCATCCCAGCCAGGGCTTTGTCAAGCCAGGCCTTCAAAACCTTTAAGGAAGGAGATTCCACCACCTCCCTAGGTAACGCATTCCAGTGCTTCACCACCCTCCTAGTGAAATAGTTTTGCCTAATATCCAACCTAGACCTCCCCCACTGCAACTTGAGACCATTGCTCCTTGTTCTGTCATCTGCCACCACTGAGAATAGTCGAGCTCCATCCTCTTTGGAATCCCCCTTCAGATAGTTGAAGGCCGCTATCAAATCCCCCCTCACTCTTCTCCTCTGCAGACTAAATAAGCCCAGTTCCCTCAGCCTCTCCTCATAAGTCATGTGCTCCAGCCCCCTCATCATTTTTGTTGCCCTCTGCTGGACTCTCTCCAATTTGTCCACATCCTTTCTGTAGTGGGGGCCCCAAAACTGGACGCAGTACTCCAGATGTGGCTCACCATTGCTGAATAGAGAGGAATAATCACTTCCCTCGATCTGCTGGCAATGCTCCTACTAATACAGCCCAATATGCTGTTAGCCTTCTTGTCAACAAGGGCACACTGCTGACTCATATCCAGCTTCTCATCCACTGTATTCCCCAGGTCCTTTTCTGCAGAACTGCTGCTTAGCCAGTCGGTCCCCAGTCTGTAGCAGTGCATGGGATTCTTCTGTCCTAAGTGCAGGACTCTGCACCTGTCCTACTTGAACCTCATCAGATTTCTTTTAGTTCAATCCTCCAATTTGTCCAGGTCACTATGGACCCTATCCCTACCCTCCAACATATCTACCTCTCCCCCCAGCTTAATGTCATCCACAAACTTGCTGAGGGTACAATTCATCCCATCATCCAACTCATTAATGAAGATGTTGAACAAAACCGGCCCCAGGACAGACCCCTGGGGCACTCCACTTGATACCGGCTGCCAACTAGGAATCAAGCCATTGATCACTACCCGTTGATGAATTAATGCTCTTCTCTGGGTCACCGGGAAGGACCATACGTCCATACTTACATGGTTGGACTTCTGCGAGGCATTCAGTATGGTCAGTCATGGAGTCCTGCCATCCCACCTCAGAGATGTGGCAAAGTGGAGTGGGATCATGTTGACAGAGCTTCAGTCATTCCACTCAGACCACAGTCACAATCACCATAGTCCTTACCCATAGAGTGCAACAGGGATCCATTCTCTCCACAGCCTGATCGACTCCTATATGAAGCTAATACAGGAGATGTGAAGTCCAATCTCTTGACACCACTGCAGGGCTAGAAACAGGAAAGGGAAGATTCCTGACTTCTCAATGGCCAGAGGGGAAGGGCTGAGGGGGCCAGGTGCTCCTAGCTCACATCAGGCTTTAAATCAGAGACGTTATGGCCTTGGCTACACTCGGGACTTCACAGCGCTGCCGCGGCAGCATTGTGAAGCGCAAATGTAGTCGCGCCGCCAGCACTGCGAGAGAGCCCTCGCAGCGCTGTATGTACTCCACCTCTCTGAGGGGAATAGCGTGCAGCGCTGCGAGCGAGCGTGCAGTGCTACAGGCTCTGATTACACTGGTGCTTTACAGCGCTGCACTTGCTGCGCTTGGGGATGGGGGGGGTTCACACCCCTGCAGCAAGTTGCAATGCTATACGCCGCCAGTGTAGCCAAGGCCTAGAAGTGGAAAACTGGTTTTTAGGATGTTTTTATAGGTTTCTCGGGGTATGTCTACTCTACAAATGGAGGTGTGAGTGTCACGCAGCTAGGCACACTCATGGCCACTTGAATCAAGCTAGCAGGGGTAACAATGGAAGTGTCGACATGGGGGAATGAGTTTCAGTACAGGCGAACAGAGTCCCTGGCACCCAAGTACAAGCCTGTGCCATCCCATCTACGCTACTGTTGTTACCAGGGCTAGCTAGATTAAAGCTAGCATGGGCATGTCTTCACTTGGCGTATAGACATACCCTACAATTGTGTTAATTTTTCCCTTCCACTGGGTGTCTGTATAGTTGAACTCAGACTAACTAAGAGTGTGTCTGCCTGTTAGGCAAAGGGAAAAACAACAAAAATAGTATTGATACAATTTTTTTAATAGTTCTTTCTGGCATTTCTCAAGGTGTTCTGTAGAAGTCTGGCATGTTCAAAACCCTCATCAGCTGGCCAGGGCTGGTAGAACCGTTTTCTCGATATTCATTTGGAACGATCTGTGTAATGCACTCATCCTATCGCCATTGGAAAGCTAAGCTGCTTTTCCTATGCCGTGCTGATGCCTTGCACCACACCTCACCAGCACACATTGTGTAAACACCACATCTTCTAAGAACAGGGACTTTAGAGAGTTTTGATAATTTTCAGTGGCGTTATTGTTTGTATCCTTTCTCCTGCAAAGTCCTGACGGTCGTAGTGACCATGGATCCAACTAAACCAGATTGCAGTGGGAAACAAAATTGCCACTAACGTAGAGGCCTGGAATTCTAAACTCCTTTTTAATTCTGAGGTTCAGTGGGAAGGGGGGATGTTGGATTCTAGTCCCCATATCTGGATCTGTCCTGATGGCTTTGATAGCAGGTTGGATCCCAAACAGGATCAGGGTGTTTTCCGTATCCTGTGTGAATGCAGATGAAACCTAGTGAGTTTTTGGTCCAGTGTGGTGGTAATCTCATGATGGAACAATTGATTTCACAAGATCTCTGCCATTGAGAAAGAGAATCTTTCAAGAACACCACATGAGATTTTGGTGTCATCTAACTCAGAGTTGAATTTTAGCCCTGATTCAGTATCACACCTGAACCCCAGATCTTTTGTAAGCTCCCTCCCCTTCCCCAAACCAATCTTCCACTCCACACGTGTTGTTGATGGGGCTAGAACCTCGCATCTGCAGCGCCAAGCCACAGTGCTGTTTTAGCTAAGGGAGGAACTCCCGTATCTGAAAGCAGTAGTAGGGTCTCGTCTTCTATATGATCGTGCTGCTAAAGGAGGACAAAACACACCTAGTCTACACAAAATCTGGATCTCAACAGCATGAAAACATGCCAGTTGCCTGAGACACCACCTCAGCATGTACAGTGTTCTAGGTACGCCCTATAGTAAATATTGAGAATGCTGCAAACAATGAGGTAAGGCTAACAAATTATCTAACCCTCTTAGCAAGGTTTGAATGGTGACCTCTTTGAAGAGAACAGGCATAAACCAGTTTGTCTTGTTGCAGTGTGCCACAGTCGGCATTTCTGTATCTCCCTCTGGAATCAGCAGTAATAATGGTCTCTTGAAGCTCCCAGTGACCAAAATGGTCCCTAGATAATGCAGCTTTATGTATTTATTTTGCCTCTCACTCTTCCCAAGCCGCTGCTTGAGTCAGGGTGTCCAGCTGGCTGAAAATCTGCAGCGAAGACATTCACTTGTGTGTGTCATCTTCAGCTCGGAGACACCTGCTCACCGATGTCCAAAGCTATGATTGATGCACTCCGCTTGTACAGGTGTAATATTTTATTTATGGTGGAAAGATACTGTCTGCCATCACTCATAGACCATAAAGAAGGTGCACCCGGCAGTTATGTTTTAACTGGGACTCATACTCTTACTGTTAATCCTGTGACTAAGATGTTTCATTCTCTGCTGATTAATAAAATCAGTGGGCCAGATTCCCTCCTGGTGGCATAGGGACGTGTGCTTCCCTGTAACAACCTGGTCCTCCACACTGCAGAGAAGGTGGACAGCCACCCTCAAGCCACCTTTGTCTCACTCTACCATGACCCTCTCCATGGAGGTCTTTTCACCACAGAGAGGTCATAGGTCAACGCCTGAGCTTTGGACTCCAGCACAGACCCTGGGTGAATTTGACCCTAAGTGGTGTTAAAATGAAGGAGGAGAAAGAAGGAGGCAGTGTATCTAGAACTGAGACGAGGTGATTGGAATCAGGACTCCTGGGTTCTATTCTCAGCGCTGCTCTGTGACCTTGGACAAGTTTCCTGACCTTTGTGCACCTCAGTTTACCAATCTGCAAGGGGGATATGTAATACTTCCCTCTCTGGGCTGTTGTGAGCTTTTGCAAAGTAATCTTCCTAATGCCATTCAAGACTTTCAGATGAAAAGGCACTTTCAGAAGTGCAAAGTGTTATAAAAAACTATTTAGACTTTTCCACGTTCGTCCTTATCTCTAGGGATCCAATGTGAACTATACGGCACCCTAACGCCTTTGTAGATCCCCTCTCACAGCATAAACTTTCCTTTCCTTTGGGACTTAGAAACTTCAGTTTCGTTCACAAACAGGAAGCGGCTGAGGGCAGAGGAACGTTTCGCAATAGTCATTTAGGAATTGCATTCCTGAAATAGTAAAAAAAAAAAAAAAAAAAAAAAAAAAAAGAGTTGTTAATTGTATGACCAGCTCAGTTAGTTGATGTGAAAGGTAATTGTGTGTGTGGTTATGGGAGCAGGTGAGGTCAGCAAAGACTTGTGAGCTACAAAAGAAAGCAACTTAAATTTACAGCTTTAGAGCATGGCTTTTGCAGTGGAAGTCTTTAGACTGTCACCGTGGATTAGCAGCACGAGAGGAATAATTGCGCAAGAGGCTTTTGACATAATACCTAGATGTTCTTTCTTCCTCCTTCTTAAAATAATCTGAGGACAATGCCTCCATACATAATACAACTAGGGGCAACCTTGACATTATTTAAGGGCTCTGATTTGACCATGTTTGACCCTTGATAACCAAACAGCCTTTAAATATACGGTTTACATTTTGAGATACAATTGGGAAGTGAATTATGTTGGTGTTGCAGTCTGCTAGTTACGGGTTCTATTGTCGTAGCCTACATACTGTACTCAGCATCTTTGTGTGAGGTGGTATAGTCCTCCCGACTCCTGTTCCGTTGTCCCAGACCTGCTACTGACTCAGGGCGTAGCTTTGGGCAGCTGTCTCAGTTTCCTCTTCTGTAAAGTTGGGATTGTAACACTAATCTACGGTGTTTCTACACAACGGCAAGGAGTAGTATGTGGGCTAAACTGGAAGACCTGAAAGTATTAGTACATAAGCTCAATTATGATTTGACTGGCATCTCTGAGATTTGATGGGATAAATCTCATGACTGGAATATTGGTATACAGGCATATAGTTTGTTCAGGAAGGACAGGAGGGGAAAAAAGGGCAGAAGTGTTGCATTATACATCAAGAATATATACATTTGTTCTGAGGCCCAAAAGGACTTGAGAGGCAGACCAGCTGAAAGTCTCTGGGTAAAGATCAAAGGGGGGAAATAGGGATGATGTCATGGTAAGGGTCTGCTATAGACCACCGAATCAGGGAGAGGAGGTAAATGAGGCATTTCTAGAACAAATAACAGAAATATCCAAACATGAGACTGGTAGAACTGGAGGTCCTTAACCAGCCATCTGTTGGAAAAAGTAATACAGCAAAACACAAAATTTCCAGTAACTCCTTGGAATGTTGTGGGGACAACTTTTTGTTTCAACAGATGGAGGAATTACCAAGGGGACAGCCATTTTAGACTTGATTCTGATCAACAGGGAGGGATTGGTCACGAATCTGCAGGTGGAAGGCAATTTAGGTGAAAGCGATCATGAAATAATAGATTTCACGATCCTAAGGAAAGGAAGGAGTGAGAGCAGCAGAATAAGGACAACGGACTTTGCAAAAGTAGACAACTCAGAGGATGGTGTTAAGATCCCACGAGCAGAAAATCTAAGGGATAAAGGAGTTCAGGAGAGCTGGCAATATTAAAGGCACAACTGCAAACTATCCCAATGTGAAGGAAAGGTAGGAAGACTAGGAAGAGGCCAATATGGCTCCATCAGGAGCTTTTTAATTACTTGAAAATCAAAAAGGAATCCTACAAAAAGCGGAACATGGATGAATTGCTAAGGAGAATTACGAAAGACTAGTGCAAAGTCAGACAGGCTAAGGCTTGGTCTACACGTGAAACTTCTGTCATCATAGGTATATTGGTCAGGGTTGTTAAAATAAACAAACACAAAACCACACACCTCTAAATGACGTAGCTACGCCATCATAACCCCCAGTGTAGGCACAGCTATCTTCTTCTTTCACATGGCATTTGAAAAGCAATGGGCTGGGATTATAATTGAATTTTGAGATAAAAAGCCACTCTAATGCTCCTGGGGTTGGTTGGTGGATCCGTCGTGTGCCCACCCTGTAAGCCTGAACGGGGGAGTGGTTTGCGATGTGCCCCAGGGTTTGTACCTCATGACAGTCACAATTTGGTGATTCTGTCAATGTAGCTAATGCTGTCTGGAGAGCTGGTGTTCCTGTACCGACATAAAAAACCCTTCTGTCAGCATAGACTATGTCTACGCTATAGGGTTCTGCTGGCATAGCTATGCCAGTATAGTCTCAAAAGTGTAGACATACCCTAAGGCACAGAATGAATTACATCTAAAGGGACATAAGGGCATGAAGAAGAGGTTCTTTACAAACATTAGAAACAAGATGAAGGAAAGTGTAGGTTCTCTACTTAGTGGGGAAGGAGAGCTAATAACTGATGACATTAAGAAGGCTGAGGTGTTTAATGCCTGTTTTGCTTCACTCTTCAGTAAAGGTTTAATGGTGACCAGATACTGAACACATTTAATATTAACAAGAGGGGGAAAGGAACGCAAGGGACCTGATAAGTCTTCAAATATGTTAAGGGCTGTTCTAAAGAGGACTGTGATTAGTTGTTCTCCATGTCCACTGACGGTAGGACAAGAAGTAATGGGCTAGCTCTGCTGGGAATGGGCGACGGGATGGATCACGTGTTGATTACCTGTTCTGTTCGTTCCCTCTGGCGCTGGCCACTGTCAGAAGACAGGACAGTGGGCTGGATGGACCATTGGTTTGGCCCAGTCTGGCCGTTCTTATGTTCTAATGTTTTATTGCTCCATGGTTCTCATTGGTTCTGGTTTGAGTTATTAGGCTATAAAGCTGGGTGATTGTGCCCCTGGATGAATAGTGAACAGTGGGCCCAGTCCTGCAGGCACTTCTGAGCCTAGCGCTTAAGTGTTCATGGCACACTACACTCAGTAGTTGTGATTGGAGGATTGGACCCTGAGATTCACGCACCGTACATGGAATCCTCAAGGAAAAGACTATCCAATTAATCTGTCCTCCAAGATTCAGCCACATGAGACCTAGCAACTTTGTCCTATCTAAGCTATAAATGCAGCTACACCGAGTAGAAAGTGCTCCGTATTGGTATGTTTAATATATGGCGGAATCCCGAGGTTATATTTTTATTTACTGAGCATAAACGTTCCATATTAAATTCACTTAAATTCCCACGTAATGCTGTTTCCCATGGAGATTTACTTTCAGATAACTATCATGCAAATCAGTATATTAAATGAAATAGCATCCTTTAAAAAAAAAAAATCCCATCACCAGCTAAAAGAACCCCTCCAAGGCAAACGGCATCTGCAATTATACTGACAATTTTTTTTCTGAAATGAAAATAGTAAATTATAAAGTTGTAAAACTGTTTTGCAATAATATTTTGTTTTATAACCCATATTATTTTACCTAGTAGCTGTCTGGCTCCAAAGCAAGTTATATAATGTGATATTATGAATATGGTGTCTTGACTTTTTGTCTAGGGAATTAATTTAAGAGCTCTAAACTTTCCAATCACATTCTCTGCTTTGTTCCAGACATGGTTTATTCTGTCTGCCTGAAAAATATCAGCTAAATTGTGGCTTGTAACCGAACTATTTGTACTCCTCTCTATCCAAACTAATAGGGCATTGACTCAGTTTTACATGCGTCCTTAAAACAGACCAGACTGAAATGTTCTGTCTGAAGTGAGCGACATAAAACAAAAGCAGAAAAGCAGAGTTGTTATAATGTTAGCTGATCAGTGTATGGGTCAGGTGGCGTATTCAACCCCTGTAGCGCCCCCTGGTTCGGGATGCAGTGCTGCAAGGGGTCCTCGTTCCCGGTGCATTTGCCTCTCGCTGTCTGCGCTGTGGGTCAGGCCTCCAGCCAACTCACAAAGTCCAGACCCCTTGCAGGGGACTCAAAGTCCCAGGAGCCTACAGTGCTGCCTGTTGGTTCCTCCTCGCCTGTATATCAGGTGTTGCCCCATCTGGGATCTCGCTCCCTATCTGGGCAGCGTCCTACTTAGAACTTAGCTGTTCCCTTGCTAACTGGCTAACACGCCACTACCTGGAGCACCTACCTGCTCCCAGGTGTATTTTGCAGGGTCTCCATGGGCCAGTTAGGGCCTGATTCCCTTGAAGGACCACTGGCCCCATAATTTACCATTACCGAGCATTTTCCATTACTTGGTTTGTTACCAGATCAGAGACATGACTTCTTATTATTCTTTATATCTTGCATTTATCTAATACCCTTCATCCTGAAAGATTAGTCAGGTTTTGTAACTCAGACTGATAGCAGCTTAAACTGATAGGTTGGGATCAGTGAAACTGAACTGCACCTGGGGTAAAACACAGCAGTTGTTTTAACAGCACACAGCGACACTACACAGTGGTTAAGGACAGGAAGTGCAGATGAACACTGTATCCAGTTGAAACTGCAGGGAGGATTTAGGGAAGCACCAATATAAATAAATGTTCCTGTTGGAATTGGGATGTAGGTTAGCATATCATCTTGCTCCCATTACTTCCTCATCTTTCATTCCTACTTATTCCCAAACTTTATTGCCACCTGAATCCTAGATTTCCCCCCGGCTTTGTGACAGTTGGTCACATGTTAAGTGAATCCCTCTTCTGTTGTTGCAAAGAAGAGAAGTTGTTGTACCAGGACTGGAAAACTTCATGGTTTCCCTGGGTATATGGATAAGAGAGCAAAGTCCTGCAAGGCAGTGCCACTGATGGATTTGGGTACTAGGTTAGAACCTTTAATCCAAAGGGGCTTTATTTTTCAATTCCAGAAATCTCAAGAGAAGAACTCATTTTGCAAGATTCATACCATTGAGGAAGGCAGAAATCTTGTTACATTTCTGCCTCTATGTCCAGAATCTCATGAGAATATCTTGAAAGATTCATTGGTTTAATGTCACAATGGATTGCTGTGATCATCTAGTCTGACCATGGAATTAAGGCCTGCATCTCACTGAGCAACTTGTTTGAAGTAGAGCAGTGGTTCTCAACGTTCTCCACAAGAGGCTCTGTTTTCCATATTGGGACTCCCCCCACCTACCCCTGGAGCCCATTCCCGTTGAGCTGCAGTTCCTCTCCCATTTAGCAGTATGGAATGGGCAGGGTCTTGACACCTGTTCACAACCCCCAGACTCAGAACCCATAAACCCAGGTATATTGCTTAGAAATACATCCAGTCTTGCAGCTGTTCAAGCCAAACCCTTGACTTTGCTTCCTTCTGAACCTCCCAAAACTACATTAAACCTAATCTGGGTTCTCACCTGACTTCCTCTGTCCTTCTCCACATAAAGCATCATTCAAACAAATGGTATTCTTCACCCAGGGCCAGGGCCTGAAGGCCAGGGTTTTACCATTGTTTTCATCTGGTGCGTGGTTGACAACTCTGAAATCCTCCCCAAGACAAATGCAGTCTGGGGAGCAGTAGAGCTTGCTTCCCTACCATGCCTTGTCAAAGTGTCTCAATCTCCCAGAGGAACAATTCTTCACGTCCCATTCTCTCCTTGGCCAGCCAAGGGGTGTCACTCCTAAGGGCAGCTTTTGTGCTGTGAACACTTGACCACTCAGGGCCAAATCTTGATCCCACTGAAATCAACAAGAGTTTGCTGTTTTTGTTGTATAGTCCAGACTGTGGCACCATAGCAATCAAGTTCTCTGTGGTTCATTTATCCTGTGAGGGAAAAAAAGAATTATTTATCGCTGTTTTTCAGTTGGGGGTACTGAGACATTTACATGGCTTGTTGAAGCTCACAGGGTCCATCGTTGGCAGAGACAGGAATCTATCCCAGTTCTGCTGACTCCTAGTTGGGTACCTTTAAGCACAAAGACATTCCTTCCTGTCTCTTCCATTGAGTTGAATGGGAACAAGGTTGGGTTATTGGTTTAGGATCTGGGCTGAGAGTACACCACCAGCTAATTCCATCGTACCCTTACAGCCGAATCCTTGAATCACTGGGCAAGTGGTGGTGGCTGCTTTCTAGTCGTTTTTAGGTTCACAAAAGCTTCAGATAATTCCTTGTGCGGCAAACCTGCCCCTTTAAACAAAGCAAACTTCCATGCAGGCATCAAGAATGTGTGCACTTGTGTTTTCCCTTTCCCAGTCCCATCACTCACCAGTGAACACATCGCAATACAGTTTTTAAACCTGAATTCAGCTCTCAAAGGGTTTCGCCTCTAAAGTCCCCCCCGCACACACTTTTTTTCACCTTCTTAGCATCGGGTCCCCTTATGGCAATTAAATACAGAGCAGCAATTAAAACTGCATGTCTGGTTTAAAAAAATGAAACGCTCATCATGAATTTACACCATCTGAAGATAAGAACGGTAAAGGGATAAAGATGACGAACAACTCAGTTCTGTGTGACCTGCTTTTGAATAAACAGCGCTATATTCCACAGTCAATTATCTCAAAAGTACAATGTGTTCCATTGGCAAAAAAAAAAAAAAAAAAAAAAAGGTTGTCAGATAGAAATGGTTAGTCAAAAGGACGCATTCACTGCAGTGAACATTCATCTTTTGTATTCCATATAATTTTATACAAACCAGGTTGGTTTGTTGTTGGGATCCCCTCCCCCCAAAACAAGATTATGCATCATTTTAATATTATTTCATGAACATCTAATTGCAGGCTTCGGAGAGAGGTGCAAGTATTGCTAGGGAAATAAAACACGGTATGCTCCGTGCAGCCCAGTAATAAGGCCTCCAATACAAAAGCGGAAAAACAAGTAATTAGTTACAACCATTGAACGGAAGAGGTCTAATGGGAGCCACAGGATAAACATTCCATTTTATTATGTCTTCATTATATGTTTTGCAAGACTCTGTGGTTATAAATTAAAATTGCTTTTTGCAGCAATGGCTGTAAAAAGTTCAAAATCTGTGAATGTACCTATTATTTTTATTTATATCACAGCAGGCTGCTAGGAGAATTAACTTTTTCCCCCCTTGTTTGTTAGTTAAAAGATGGAGAGTGCATACAAATGCATATTTGAAGGCAGCATTTAAAAACAACTTTGTTTTTTTATCAAGATGGCATCAATTTAAAGGGGAAAAATTTAGCAAACCAAAAAAGCAACTGAAGAAGTGGGGTTCTTACCCACGAAAGCTTATGCTCCCAATACTTCTGTTAGTCTTAAAGGTGCCACAGGACCCTCTGTTGCTTTTTACAGATTCAGACTAACACGGCTACCCCTCTGATACCAAAAAAGCAACGTTCATCATGTCGGCAGGTTCTTTTATTTGTTTATAAAGTTCAACTAGTACTGGTGAAAGGGGCATGAACATTTACTTTGTCTGCAACAGATTACAACTTGGGGTCTCTCACTGACAAAGCAGAACGCTTTCCAATGCTCCACTTAGCCACTGTAAATAAAGGACTGGATTGACAGCCATGGAGAATTAAGCCCACTGATCAGCCACAAAAAAGGCAATGGTAGGGTAAGATTTCCCATGCTGCCCCCTGCATTCTAGCCAGAGGGGGAACACCTTAAGGGATGAGAGAATATTCAGTCTGTGTCTCGCAGTCCTTGACCTTTTTTCTGGGACTTCTGGCAAGCGTATCAGTTTTAAGTTGTGATTTGACCTGTGGAACTCAGTGACACAAGATATCAGTGCAGCCAAGAGATTAGTAGGATTCAAAACAGGGATAGGGATTTTTATGGACACCCATTATTTATATAAAATAGGATACAAATGTAGAATTGGTATAAACCCCCATGCTTCAGGGCACAAGGCAATCAGTGACTGTTGGGGGTTAGGAAGAAATGTCCCTTGTGGTCAGGTTATTCCATTATTGTACACTAGAGGGTTTCTTACCGCTTTCCACGAAGCATCTGCTATTGGCCTGGCAGAGAATCCTGGACTGGATGGAGTTGTGATCCAGTCTGGAAATACCTCTGATGGTGGGCTGTGTTGTAAACACCACTAGTAAGTCTGGTATCACCAGATGATTTCACATTGGCCACCCAAGAGCCACCCGTACAGGTAACAGAGGAGGGGGAGGGATAGCTCAGTGGTTTGCGCATTGGCCTGCTAAACCCAGGGTTGTGAATTCACTCCTTGAGGGGGCCACTTAGGGATCTGGGGCAAAATCAGTACTTGGTCCTGCTAGTGAAAGCAGGGGGCTGGACTCAATGACCTTTCAAGGTTCCTTCCAGTTCTAGGAGATAGGCTATCTCCGTTTAAGAAAAGAAAGTCTTGCCCTAATCTACTTTCAATCTCCTTAGGCAAAGGGGTATCTTCCACCAGGTCAGAGCAAACTGCAACATATATTATCTCATGTGTCTAGGCATTGCTAATGCAGCTATCAGGGTGGCCCCATGCACTCTTCTTACTGTTTTGCTAGTATTATTTAATTGTTTTACGTATGAGACAAGGCCAAGGAGTAGAAAGCATAGGACTGACTTGTTTATAAACTAGAGAGCTGAGAGATGGTGTTTAGGACAGAGGGATGTGTTTTAAAGTAGAAACCTGAGTTTTGCCTGCACAAGACGAGAACCAGCAAACCTTGCCTCCAACTGTGATGACAGCGTCTCAGGAATCATTGATTTCCCGTTTTAGACATCGGACAGGGACTCAGTGTGCCCTGGAAATATTATCGTTGTAGCAATTTTCTCATGTGGTCGTTCAGCTTAATGTTAGAGGAACGGGTGGTGACAAGTCCAGACACTGTAAAGTCGGAACTCCATTCTAAAAATAAAGCGCTTGGTAAACTTTTAGTTGTCAACAACTTTTCGACAGTCGCTCACACTAGAAAATGGAATAAGAGGCCTCATGCAATTCCTGGCACATTTTATGGTCAAAGGAAACATCTAAGGAAGATGAATATGTTGATAACGCTGATAATTGGCAATGTCACTGGTGCCGAAGCACCATGCATGCCCTGCAGGGTTTGAAAGAGTAGTATTTACTAATAGGTGCAAATACGAGACTTGGCATCAGGACTCGTGGTACTATTCCTGACTTTGCAAATGGCTTGTTCTGTGGCTTTAGGAAAGTCGGTTTGATGTTTCTTAAAGCAAGTAGAATATTTGCCTCACAGCAGGGGTGTTCTAAGACTCGATTGTATTCAGGGCACTTTCAAAATCTGTAAATTCCAAGTATGATTGTTATTTCCTAGACTAGTGGGGACTGAAATGATGCAGAGCCCTTCATAGGGCATGTGAGTATTTGCAATGGAGACTTTTTTCATGTCCTTGTATTGGAGCTGGGAAAAATGAGAGACCATTTTTAAAAGCTGGGCTGCCAATCATTACAGTAGCTAATTTTTTTAGTATTTTATATCTTCAGAGCTCTTTGTGAACAATTAACTAAAATCCTCCAAACACCCTGAAAGGCAAGTACCGTTATCCCTGTTTTTAGAGTAATTTCCCCAAGATCACAGAGTGAATAAGTAGCACAGCTCATATCGGACTAAGAAGTTGCTTAAACCACGTTTTGTCTCTTCTGATCAGTCATTTGTCCTTCTCAAATTATGGTCCATGCACCTCTACTTGTGAGTACCAAGCAGGGGTGAGAAGAGGTGTAGATTGGATGCCTAAAAGGTTCTTTGGGAAGCGGCCTGGTGACCGATAAAGGTGGAGAATTACTGAATGAATCAATCCACATAGACACATGTGTAGACTAGTGTTCGAGGAGTGTTAGATAAACACTTGGGGAATATGCAGCATTCCTGCACGTAAGAGGCTACTCCAGCCAATGGTGCACACGATCTGAGAATTGCTGAGTGCATCCTGGTATTTAACGCACAAGGATGCCTGGCAGAACAGTGGGCGTCTTTTGGAGGGGTTGTTTTAAAAAGAACGTTTCATTCATAAGTGGGAGAAGGCCAGTTGGAGCTTGGATGGTTCCTAAACACCCTGAGCTTTTCCCATTACTGAAGCAGCAGTGTGCATTACTATGAGCAGAGAGGCAAGGAGCGGTAGGACATGGGAAGCGGGATGCATGCTGTTGGTTCAGTGTTCGATCAGCCCACTTTGCAGTGAAGTTTGGGTTTGATAGTCTGCCGTTTGGTGGGCCGCATTCTGCCCAGTTTAGTTTTAGGAGTCTGTAAAATAAGCTAGTTCATGAAAGTGGCCGCCTTGCAGCTGGAGTCTGGCTGCCCGGCCTCCAGTAACACCAGCTGCTGGGAATTTATGAGAGCAAACCCAGGAGAGAACCCAGTAAGAAAAACACGCAGGAGCCCACAGTGGAGTTAGACATCCGAGCAGATGAGAGACTATGAAGGGAGTGGTTTACAAAACACATACGGTGTGATCATTTATCGGCGAACGCGATCCAGAGCACGTGGGTTTCTCACTCGGGTGCAGAGAGTTGTAATAGGCAGGATACCATCATGTGCAAAGTGTAATGGACCAGATCATCATGTGGTGTAAACCAACATTGTTCTATTGACTTTAGTGCAGCTGTGCTGATTTATTAACAGCTGAGGATCTGGCCAAATAATTCTTGGCCCTTCCATAGTGCTTATCTGACGTTCTCAAACCACAGACAAAAACAACGAGGAGTCCTTGTGGCACCTTAGAGACTAACACATTTATTTGGACATAAGCTTTCGTGGGGCTTATGCCCAAATAAATGTGTTAGTCTCTAAGGTGCCACAAGGACTCCTCGTTGTTTTTGCTGATACACACTAACACGGCTGCCCCTCTGAAACCACAGACAGGAAATGCAGTCGGTCACAAACCAACGTTATCTACTGTGAGAACTCCTCAGCCTGTCGAGAGTGTTAGCCCGATGGGCCTGGGTGATGGTTTACCATTCACTTCAGTGGAGCAGAAATCTGATTTACCCTCGTATTTGAGGAGAATTTAGCCCTGTGTGCGCTGGCCTCAATTTCTGTGTTGAAGGTCAACTTCCGAGGATCGCGCTGCAGTAATTTTCAACAGAGTTCCCCCTTTGTTCTTAAAGTATGCACACACCCAAGAATAGTTAAAACTTAGCCCTTTCCTGAAGTAGAGCTTTACTGGAAATTCAAACAGCGACAGAACAGACATTTCAGCATTATTATTTATTATTATTATTTATATCATTGTAGCACCTAGGAGACCCAGTCCTGGACCAGCACCCCATGGTGCCAGGTGCTGTACAAACAGCGCTCCTGCCCCAAAGAGCTTGCAATGTAAGCTTTCCTCCCAAGCCTGCTCTTCCTGGACTCTCCCTGCAGGACTACTCTGTCTCTGTCCCCTCTGAGAGAGGTTTTTCAGCTTCTTATACCCTGGTTGTAGTTCGACAAAGGCCAGTAGCTGCCACTACGAATGAGCAATAGACAGGTCTTAGAACTGACCCTTTTCTATAAGTTCATAGAGCAAAGTATTGCGACTGTTGTGCTCAGCACTGTGGTATGGTAGCATAGTCTAAAAACTATTCTGGATGAACCTTCTTTCTCGATGGGAATTTAAAAGGGAGGGTTTCATCTCATCTCATCTCTGCCCGCACTACTACTACTCAAAATGCAGCTCTAGCCATGGCACCAACTCGCATATGGACAGCAGGAATGTGTGACTAATAAGCAAAGGAGGGCGGCTTTCCTCATACCTGTGTGATTGTTGCTTGAAAGTTGGATGCAGGCAGGAATTCAACAGGTGTCATATAGTCACACTGCTAAAATAGCCACCAGCGTGGGAAAGCTAGCAGGGCATATAAATCAGGGAACAGAACCGAAACGAGTGTGAAAGTGAATCCAGCAATTGAAGTTGAAAGAGAACAAACTGGTAGCCATACGGGCACCCAACATGCGAAGCTGTGTTGTGTGTGGTGCCCACAGCACTGTGGCTGTGTGTCATTGTGTACCTGTACTTTTACAGACATGCTTGCAATCTCAGATGTGCGTGGCATTACTGTCATTGACACCATGCCGATGATCATTTGTGCTGCTTCAGTGCCTTCCCATCCCGTGACCTCCGCGTGTTTTACAGCAGTGATTGATGACGCCTCACAACTTTTCTCTGTGAGAGACAAGGTGGGTGAGGTAGTTTCTTTTATTGGACCAGCTGCTGTTGGTGAAAAGGACAAGCTTTCGAGCTTACAGAGAGCTCTTCTTACGTACTCTGAGTGCCTTTCCCAGTCCTAAATAAGAGCTCTGTGTAAGCTCAAAAGCTTGTCTCTCTCACCAACAGAAGTTGGCCCAGTAAAAGAGATTCCCTCACCCACCTTGTCTCGATAAAATCCTTGGACTGACGCAGATACAGCTGCACTGCAAACAACTCTTTTGTGTGGCCTGCACTGGGGATGGGGAAACTGAGGCTTGGCGACATGGTCAAGATCAAACAGCAAGTTGGTGGTAGTAGTGGGGCTCTGGCACCCCGCAGACCTGCTCCTTCTTAAAGGGAGAGGTGGTGAAGGCAGCTAAGCAGCTGACGATGAAGTTTAAAATGTTGTCGTTTGACTTCAGCTTATCTCAAAGTTTGGGTGAGTCTTTTAGTCTGCTTTGTCCTCCTTGTTTGTGGAAGTGACAGGTAGCTTTTGTGGCTCAAAAGTTGACATTTTGGTATCAGCTGTGCGTTACGCACTGCAGGATATTGTGAGTGGATCTTTCATGAGACATTTCCAAACAATATTTGCCTCTCTGTCTGAAAAGCAAAGAGGGGGTGGGGAAAAAAACCCAATGTGTTTGTTGTTTGTTTGCACATCAGGGCCACAGCTGGCTCATCTGTTGTTTATAGACCCAAAGGGAAGGAGGATTCCAAACATTTGCCGACCTTTCTTTAGCAAAAATAAGCTAAATAAATCAATCTGCTGTATTATTTATTAGTCCGCTGTCCTGACCTGCGCCAGAGAGATTTCTCCACACGCTATCCCAATCGCAGGAATCCAGCAGAGAAGGATAAGGCAGCCTGGCGTGTCAGGCTGCCATCCAAAATGTTCTGTAGTGCGGTAGCATTGGCAACAACGAACATAGACACAGGATCGGCTCTGGGCACAGTGGAGGCTAGCAGTCAGCCACCATCAATTCCAGTCTTAACGTCTTCCGTCCCTGTGGCCTCTCGCTCTCCTGTTCGCCGCTGACGCGTGCACCTGTGCACACCTACATGTACCCACAATCTCTCTCTTTTACTGTCTACCCTTTGAGGCATAGGGCGATGGTTTGCATTAAAATATTGGACCATCTTGCGGCTGACAGATGAGTGCTCAGCACCTTCATGATTAGGCCTTAAATATCCACTGCTGTGGTGTTGTCCTTGTTACCTAGAGGCTGCAGCCAGGGATCGGGTCCCCATTGAGTTAGCACAGCAGTATTTATCCTGACCTCCTGCAGCAGTGAGTTCCAAAGGCTAATAACTCTTACCTGTAACAGCTCCTAAACATATTGCCTTTTAACATCAGGTGTCTTTTCTTTTGTTATCGTATAATGGAATGGGATCCATTCTGTGCCATAGTAGGTGGCACGGTACTGAAAAATACACCTAAACATCCCTGTGGCCCTCAGTAAGAGCTCTGTGCACATTTCAGAGGGCATTTGGCCTTCTGTGGTTAGGTCAGTTGGACATCTTCAGGAGGTACATAACCAGAACAGCATCTCTGGAGAGCTGCTGGCTTTCCCAGCAGGGCATGGGTTTGCTTGGACAGATTCCTGTTGTTGATAAGCCTTTTTACTCGTACATCCGTACCAGTGACTTCCTGAGCTGGCGGCTTTGTTTAACAGCTTCGCTCGCCGATGCCGGGCGTCTGGCTGTGACAGCTGATTTGTATATATGTGGGCCGTATTGTTTGCTCTCGTTGTGTCAGTTGGCCCTTCTAATTACGCATCCCTGGATGAATGCCAGCGGCAGCGGGGAGGACAAGATGTACAGTACAACGTGAGGCAGCACAGAGAGGTTTGTGCCTTCTTGTGTTTGAGGGAGACTTAATTACGTTCTCTCAGCAAATGTTTAACATTAACCAAAGCACGCTGGTTGTTCTAAGTGGAATAGGACATTTCAGTGCCACGAGTGGTGAATAACTGGGGAGCAGATACTTGTCACTCTTATAGGCTCTGCCCTAGAGGAGATGGAGCATGCTGCGTTATTTGTGTAGACCCTAGAATAAGCCTTCCTCTTAGAAAAAGCCTTTCCACCATTAGAATAACACACACGCTGCCCACTCCCCTTCTACCCGATAAACACCAACCAACTAAAAAAAAACCACCCCAAACTTGGAACAAAATCAAGCTTAAAAAAATTATTTGATAAAACCTTAAAACTCAGAAGCAAAGCCCCTAGACTGCGCAGGGTTTACACCAGGGCCGGCTCCGAGCAAGCTGGTGCTTGGGGCGGCAGCTTGTAGGAGGCGGCATTCTGCCCAATCCTAGGGCGGCACGGCCGCTTTTGTTGTTGTTGTTGTTGTTCCACTCCAGCCGCCCTGCAGGGGGCAGCAGCGTGGAGGACAGGAGCGCCCTGCAGCAAGCCCGGCAGGACAGTCCTCGTCCTTCCCTCCCCACCGACCGGAGCGGTGCAGAGCCCTCCCGGCAGGGCAGCCTGCGTCCTTCCCTCCCCGCCGACCGGAGCGGTGCGGAGCCCTCCCGGCAGGGGGCACGGCGGGAGGGGCCGCATGGCAGTGCCCCGCTGAAGCCCTGGCCGCCCCCTTCTCTCTCTCCCCCCGCTCCCTCCCCCCCCGCTAGCCGGGGCACATCTGCAGGGCAGGGAGTCCCCCTGCACCCTGGCTCTGGACACGCCGCAGGGTTTTTATTTTATTTTTTCGCTTTGCTGTTCTGCCCGCCACGTTCTTTTTTTTTTTTTTTTGCTTGGGGCGGCCAGAAAGCCAGAGCCGGCCCTGAGTTTACACCCCAAAGGAGGAGTTGCCAGAGACTCCACGAGGCACTTTGCTGTTGCTGTTACATGGATGGCGCTCAGAAGTGATGGTGTTGGGTGGCAGGATGAGACGCTAGCTCGGCAGTAAGTCTGGTGGCAGTGGTTAGTTTTTGTGGTGGATAGATGATGACGCTGAGAAGAAAAAAGACTCCCCCATCTCAATGGGGACTTATACCATTTTAAAGGGATGGATGGTGCATTGTAGTCAAAGGGACTTGAAAATGCAGATTAACAATGACATTTTTTATAACTGCATCTTCCTCTCCCCTTGCTGTGATCACGTTGTCCTCCTCTTCCTCAGATCACTTCACTGACTTCCCCTCTTTCCTCGTTCAGTTTGGACTTCTTGTCCTTAGCTCCGCCCGACTCTGTCCTTCCATTATCTCTGCTCTCCTCCTACAAATCTGCCTATTCACACTTGTTTCTTTTGTTTACTCTTAGCTTTGTTCCCCTTCATCTCTCACAACTACACGTCTTACTTCCAGATCCCTCCTTCCAGTCCACACCTTCCCTTCCAACTCTTAGGCCTGATCCAAAGCTCACTCACATCTGGAGTATCGCGTCCAGTTTTGGTCCCCCCCAATACAGAAGGGATGTGGACAAATTAGAGAGAGTCCAGCAGAGGCCAATGAAAATGATCTGGGGGCTGGAGCACGGGCACATGACTTACGAGGAGAGGCTGAGGGAACTGGGATTGTTTAGTCTGCAGAAAAGAAGAATGAGGGGGGATTTGATAGCTGCTTTCAACTACCTGAAGGGGGGTTCCAAAGAGGATGGAGCTCGACTGTTCTCAGTGGTGGCAGATGACAGAACAAGGAGCAATGGTCTCAAGTTGCAGTGGGGGAGGTTTAGGTTGGATATTAGGAAACACTATTTCACTAGGAGGGTGGTGAAGCACTGGAATGGGTTACCTAGGGAGGTGGTGGAATCTCCATCCTTAGAGGTTTTTAAGGCCCGGCTTGACAAAGCCCTGGCTGGGATGATTTAGTTGGGGTTGGTCCTGCTTCGAGCAGGGGGTGGGACTAGATGACCTCCTGAGGTCTCTTCCAACCCTAATCTTCTATGATTTTATGATTCTAAGTCAATTAGGGTCTTTCCATTGACCTCCATGGGCTTTGGATCAAGGCCTCAGTCTGCTGAGCGTATGGAAGCTCCCTGTGTGGAGGGTTTGCAGGATCAAATCTGAAGACTGGAGGCTCCTTTGAGACGTTTTCTCAGTGTAGTAAAGCTGGCTCAAGCTGCAAACTCTGGATCCAGATTCAAAACACCGTCAAGTTCAGGGCTCGGCTCCTGAGAAGAGGGCTAGCCCTCCACTCGGATACGAACCCAGGTTTGAACTTCAAACACCCTCACGCTTCAGAGCTGAGGAGTGGTTCCCCTTTCCTCTTTTACATCTTCTGCAAAGTGCCTACTTATGCTCACTATTTCTAGTGCACCGTAGCTGGCGGGAACAGCGTTAAAATAAGAGAGGTTTGGCCAAGATTTAAAAAAAAATCTTAGTTTCCAGACAAATTTTCACTAATCTTTTTTTTTCCCCCTAATATTTCTTTTTTTAACTGGACAATTCAGACATATCATTTCATCAGAAGAGCCTGCCAGGTTTTACTGGCGTTATATGCCATTATTTACACATGAAAATGTCTCCCTAGTTCATGAAAGCCCAGTGGGCGGGAAATCCAATTAGAGAATGGAGATAAAGCCAGGCTTGGCTTTAGGAAGCACAAGTTGAATTTGTTTTACCCTTTGCATTGTTACGAGGACTGTACTTGAGCAGGCATAGAGATGCTCCGGGAAACTTCGGATTTGGTTCAGGGCACAAGTGTAACAGTCCATGGCATCCCTAATGCTATCCCCTTAGAATCGGCTTCATCTCTCAAGGCGGTGCCGAGGATCCTTGTGGGTGGAATAGAAGGATTTCTGTGTGTATGCGCATGCACATGTGCATGTGTGTGACTGACAATTGCTACTTCGGCTTTTCGTTCATTAGTGGGTGATCTAGTCATAGTTTTGAACACACTTGCCATGCTCTCTCGCTGCTTCGCTGCCCTGCTCAGATTTATGCTCCTCTTAGCTTTGTTCATAATAGCAACTAAGCACTTTCATCGCTCTTCCTTCTGTTTGGAATGTGACCTTTTAAGTGTTTGCGCTGAGCCGTTTCCCTGTGTGAAACATTAAACAGCTCAAAATAAGTTCCTTCCAAGCAAGGGAATGTAATTTTTCTTTCTTTCGCTATTGTACTGTCCATGTAGCCTGATTTCCAAAGAAATGCAGCCCTGTTGACTCCAGAGGGATTTGTAGGTGTTCATTACCTCTGGAAATCAAGTCTGTAGACAGGCACATAATGAACATTAATAACAGAAGTAGCATCAAATTGTAATTTGGCCAGGACAATGCACTAACACTCCCGGGAAGGGTTTTGGTAATAATGATCACAAGGGATCAAGAACATAATTTTAGGGCTCGTGTGAAAGACCATCCTGCCCCACTCCCGCAAATCACCAAGTGCCTTTCCCTGTCAGCCAGCCTCACGGGCGCTGCATTTCCTACCACATGCATGGGGGAGCCTGAGAACTGTCCTTTGAAACCTGCAGCATCAAGAAGTAGAAGAGTGGTGTGCCCGCTTGCTTGTTACGTTAGCGTGCATAAGGCCCAAGTAAAAAGCAGGATGTCTGCCAGTTTATACGAGCTCACCTGGTTAAGTCACCTATTGCGCCTTGCTACAGTCAGGAATGAGCACATAATACTTACACAAAGAGAATTCCAGCAGCCTTCTGGTTCAGCGCTGATTTTAAAATGCAAGACCCAACACATCCTTCCAGGACTTATCCACAAATTGGGGAGGACCTGGAAGACAAGAAGCAAAGAAAAGAGAGGGGTGAGTGGGGAACATGGGCACTGCAGAGCAGGGAAACTGAGGCTCTTGCCATATGGGGCCTGGTGGGTGATATCGCTAATTTGGTATCTAACAGCCCTGCAAGAAGTGGTAGATAACGGCAATAGTAAACCCACCGAGAAACAGAGTAGGCTAAATTGACTGGATCTTCCTTGAAGGGTCTCACACAAAGTGTTGGTTAGAGCCGCCTCTGCTAAGCTTGTGAGAGCCCACAGACCACGGGCGTACGGCCGCAATCTCTAATGTCGACAGTGTATCTTACAGAACCCTTCCGATATTTTTATCCTTCTTCTGACTCTCCCATTTTCTTTAATGGCTTTTTTGTGTTTAGTCAGTCACCCAATTCTTCAGGAAATTGTCTAATTTCCTTCCCTGGTGATCCTTAGGGCAGATCTAGGACCCGCAAAGCTGGCTGGTAAGCGGCAGTATTTGAGATCTGATGACTCATTGAAGGTCCCTTGTCTGAACGTCTCTCCCCCTGTTTTTTGGACCAACAGATCCTGAGTTATTGGCCGCAGGTTTTGCGACAAGCTGTGCTGTATTTACCCAGGCTTTTAACAGAGCCAGAAGGGCCATTTGTTTAGTCGTCTGGATGGACCTTTGTTTTTCATTTCAAAAAGGGAAACATTCAGTCATATTAGCTCAAAGGTTATTCAGACTCGAGGCACCTGCATAATCTGCCATCCAGTGGTGCAAAGCAACGATGATTATGGGTCAAATCCGGAGTGACCCTGAGTGTCTGCATTGGCTTCAGTGGACGCTGCCTGTATTCAGCGCTTCTCAGGAGTTTCCCCTTAATGTATCAACAGCTCCAAAATCTGATCATTCTCGCCTAGCCCTTCTATAAGACACAGTTTTCGACGTCCCCTGGCACTATTTTATATAGACACATCAGAGTGCATCTCCACTGACACTATGCCCATCGTTGGCACACAAGGCTGACTTCTACCTTCAGTTACACCCAAGCAACCCGTTGACTTTTATTAGTATAGCTCAGATTTGGACCATGCCGAATTTTAGCTACTTTGTCCTGAGTTGCAATAAGTTAGTCTTCTCAGTGTGCCTTTAATCAACAGTCAGCTGCGTCACACTAGCCATCACAGTTGTATTCGAACCACACAGTGCTGAGAACAGTCATGCCTCCAAAGAGAAAATGCACTGGTCACATCAGTGTCATTTCATGCTCAAAGCCTAGCGATGCCATGTTCTCTGATGGGTAAAACCCCCCAGCCTTCTCTTTTCCCTGGCTAAAGTTGCTGGGACCAACCTCACAAAGTCAGATGTGTTGATTAGCAGCCACTTTGCACCTCCCAATCATACGTGACGGGGCCAAGATCATTCAGGGAGCATGTGCCAGAGCTGGGACTTGAACCCAGCTCACCGGAGTTTATTCCAGTGTCTTAACCACAAGGCCGTTATCATTCCCCTGCCTCTCAGGCTTGGTAAGTTGCAATACAAAAGGGAACGCTCCACTGCAGTATCATTGGTTTACAACTGAAAATGTTGTTTGCCAGGGAAAGCTTGGTCTGGACGTTTAGATAATGACCAATATAAGCTCTTTCGTAAACCTATTTTGTACATTCCCTTCCTCTCCACTCCCATCGTTTGTACACAGCCCCGGGACTACAGCCAGTGCCTATTTACTTTACGGTCTACAAACCGACTAGCCACAAATGCAGTGTTATGCAAGAAGCATGTAGGAGGGGGGAGGGTTTATAGTTTTAAGTGTATCCAAAATGTAATAATCATAGCAACCAACATAATTGATTTAGCACAATCCCACCTATTCAGCTATTAAAACACTAGACGGTATTGCGAGTGAAGGCAGTGTTTTAAAAAGCACACATCAGGTACCAACCTCCGCTGCAGACAGTACAATGGATTCAGGTGCTCTGATCCACTGTGGCAAATCTTAGGTTTCTATGTTCTACTTCCTGCAAAGCAAGGCTTTGTGGGTACTCCAAGCCTGCGTTCTGGTTGTCATTGCTGTTGACAACTATCTGTGCATGGATCTGGAGTATTTTTATCAATCAAAATAATTCAAATGATTTATCCGCTTGTAAACAATCGCTTCCATTCAATGGAACAACCACTCCACTGCATCCTGATCGTGACTCTTGATTAAAACCAGGTGAGTGGGATCCTGTCCCCCTGGCAAAACTCCCATTGACTTCGGTGGAGCCAGGATTTCACCCATGAGATTAATTGCTGATTCCTTTCCCTTAAAATGAAAGGGGATCTTGTCCAAGGCCCTAAACATCTTTGCATTTTGCACCATTCCTGTAAGTACCCTCTCACGCCCAATTGTAGTGAATGCAAAACATGCATGCACATAAGTGAGGAAAACAACAAATGCGAACAGATCAAATGGTCGTATTTCCTTGTGTATAATACAGAACAGCTTTCCCTTTCCTCCTTGTTTTCTGTTTTCTCTCCATTTCCTTCCTGTTGCCTTTTCTAACTTAGGGCCTGAATCCACAAGGTGCTGAGCACCTGTGGAGAAGAGACGTGCACCAGTGAGGGCTGAGCGGTTGCAGTATCCCTCACGAGATGCTCAGTGCCTTCGAGGATCGGGAATCTGGCCTCTGGACCGTGAATACTTTAGGGCGAAGGCAGGAGATAGGAGATTCCCTAGTAGCTTGGCTTTTGTAGCTCCCTGGCCTTCATCAGCATTGCTCAGAAGTCCCTCAACCTGGAGCTAATGGAGCTATGGAAGCAATGTAAGTCCTTTAGTCTGTAGTTAAGTTCATTGCACGGGCAGGCTCCACCACCTCTTGCTCTGACGGCAAGCTATGAAGCTTCCCAGATTTAAATCTCTCCTTATGCTCCAGAGACTCTAAATTCCTTTAGCAGAGCTGTCTACACCTTCCAGCATTCATGAGTTTCGGGGAGAGGAATCTCTCCCTTCTCTCTAATCCCTGTAACCCATCCTTGCTTGGGGTGCCATTGTCCGCAGTGCTGTTTGCTTTGCTGTGGCATCCAAATACAGATTTTCCAAAATGGGGGCCTAAAATTTAACCTTCTAAGTCCAAATAAGTGACTTGAATTTCAAAAGTGCTGGGTACCCAGCAGCTCCGACTGACTTCAGTGAGTTCACCAACTTCATTATTTAGGCACCTAAATAGAGACCTAGGAGCCCAGCATCACATCCCTTGTTATTGAAAATCCTGGCCCTGTTCTCTAGGTGAGACTCTGCCAAGCACCGAGAGCAGAGTTGCATGTGCTCCAGGGAATGCTACCAGCACTCCACAAGCAAGAGGAAATGGGGGGAATTGTGTGGGATCTACACACACTAAGTCAGAGCAGTGGAGAGAAGAAGGAATGAGAGTTTAACACTTTGGTTTTCCAAACGTTTACTGAAACTATTGCATAGATCTGTTGTGTTGCAGACCCAAGATCCTTCTTACTGGCTTTTTCAGGCATGCTGTGTATTGCGGGTTCTTAAACTGTAGTCTGTGAACCACCAACCAATGCATGGCTGTAAGGCAGCTGTCAGCATGGTGCCTTCAGCCCCACAGCGCAAACATCTGTTACATGAGCTAAAAGAGTACTCCATTAGCAGTAGTAAGTTGCTGTCCTCCATGGGGACTAACCACTAGAGGCGGACAAAGACACACACACTGCTCTACTGTAGATTGCACCTGCAAAGCACAACTTCTTGAGAACTAAGCAGTAGGGGCAGAGGAGTTGGCGAGAGAGACATGATCTACGAGAGGCACTCGTGTGCAAAGTATTCCGCCAAATTCTGTAGTGCTCTACGCCAGCTACGTCAGCGCCCTCCTGACAACGGCACTTGCTTTGTGAAACTGCCGCCTGTTACAAAGTGAAGGCTTAGCGATGAAATCCTAAACTCTTCGTGCTATTTATGCAGTGTATTTATACACTGCAGTTACACACTGTATTTATGCAGTGTAGAAATTAGACACAGCAGTTGTGTCATGCGCTGTACCTGTCTGATAGTGTTATAAGCTTGTTCCGTAACAGGATCGGACTTTGAAGAATTAAAATGAATAAAGATGTGACATTAAAAACCTCGTGGTGAACTCCCAGCCCAGGCTGCCTGACTGGGATAGAACATCACTTCACCTTCCCCGATGAATCACCCGTGTCAAGTGCAGCCTTAATAAACACCAACTGGTGAGCAAAAGGGCATTCTCTCAATGTAATGAACTCCTGAACTGGCCTGGGAAACATGACACAGTGATAAGAAGCCATAATGCAAGACACGGCCCTTCACCCCCACCATCGGAAGGTCGCAATCACTTAGAAGTAGCTGTCTGAACCTTTATCTGTGGAGCTGCCATGTGTGGATGCCCCATTAATGTTCCATGTGCAAAGAAATAAGGCTCTGGGTGATTAAAAGTCTCCCCGTGACTTAACTGCGGGGGTTTTCTATACCCTTTAATAGCAGCCTGGACACACAGGTGTCCGCACACACATAATCTTCAGTTTCAAGCTGTTAGGTAAATGAAATATTTCAAGAAGAACTCTCTGGTTTCTGCCTTTGGTTACTCTTCATTCCCAGTGAAGTAGAATAAACATTTGCAAAATAAGCTTTTATTATTCTTATTTTTAGCCCCTTTTTCTTATGGACAAGGAATACAGCCTCTGATTGGAACTTTTTATAAGCAGTTTATAGCTGAGGAGATTTTGAAATCAAGCCCTGCAACTCCGTCTTGGTCGTCATTGGTGTTTCAATGGGGTAAGATGATGATAGTCATTTTAGAAGACAAGAAGAATTGGATTTTGACGGAGGGACTACCAAGCCAAGTGGCGTTCCAGCATCTGGAACTATATCTGGATACAGTACAGTCAGGAGCCTGGTTACACAGTAGCTTCTGGGAGATGTGAGGCCTGATTCTCATTTCTGCTAAGCTCCCTTTATACCACTCTGGCTGTATAAAGAGGTCTTTAAATGGGAGTAACTAAGTGGTACCCACTTGAGGACCCTGTGATATTGCAATAGCAGTGTAAAGGTGCCTTAGGGTAAATGTGAATCAGGTCTGTGGTGCTTAGGGGCCTAATCCTGTAAAATCACGTGAGTCATTCTTACTCCTAGGAACCAGCATATCGAATTTTAGGTCTAAACTTTTACCAAGTGACGGGTGAATTTGGATGCTCTGATACTTCAGCACCCAACTTGAAATGCCCTAAAGGTTCCTGATTTTCAGATGGTGGATGGGTTTCTGAAAAATTAGGGCCCTTTAAGGTATCTCAGGTTGGGCCCCCAAAATTGTTCGCCACCTTTACAAACTAGGGCCAGCAGTGTTTAAGTGGGGGGAGGGATAGCTCAGTGGTTTGAGCATTGGCCTGCTAAACCCAGGGTTGTGAGTTCAATTCCTGAGGGGGCCATTTAGGGATCTGGGGCAAAAATCTGTCTGGGGGTTGGTCCTGCTTTGAGCAGGAGGTTGGACTAGATGATCTCCTGAGGTCCTTTCCCATCCTGATAGTCTATGAAAAAAATAGTGTGAGCTTTTTAAAACTTCCAGCTCTGCCCTGCCTTGTAGTGAACCCAGCCACAAGAGCAGCGTGCATCTTTCCGGAGAGAGGGAAAGGGAAACTGACCAACCTAATTAATTTCTTAAAGCTGAGAGGTGCAAAAAAGGGAGCAAGCATCAGAAAGGGAGAAGCACAAAACACATTTATAAAGTTTTGTTTTATTTATCCAGCTCTGATAAAGGTTTAAGCATATATTTTATACAGTGTCCCCCTGAATTTTCATTTACTGCAGAGCTTGTATGGACCAGGAACTGCATTCTAACCCTTGCCTGGTGCGAGTGGTGCACTTGAGCTGTTTAGATCATTACTGCTTCCTGCAGGAAGACTAGGAGAAGAAAGTGGAGGAAAGACAGATTAGGAGATGAAACATCACTGCTCATATGCTGCCGTCGACGCAGCTTTGGACAGTTCACTGCAGAAAGCCCAGTCGGGGGAACTGACAGCATCCCAGTCTGGGATCGACAGCAGGAATGGTACCTTCAGAAGTACTCCTCACTGGCCTACCTAGTCTGGCTGAGATGAGTGGGAGTTTTACCATGGACGTCAATGGGATGAGAGGTAGACCCCAAGCACTTGTGAAATTTCCACATCTTCCTCAGATAAAACCTCCATGGACTTTAGTGAGAGCTTTAGCTGAAGACTGGCATCCAGTTTTGGCGCTAGGACAGTATCTCGGATTTAAATATTCAGTTATAAAAATAATACTACCCATCTGCTTTGTCAGTCTTGGTATATCTTGTAGCAGTTCACTGACCATCTGTTACCTTGGTGTAGGAGACACTGCATGTCCACTTGACTGTATGCCTCTCAGTCTCTGGGTTTATTTTTGGTAGCTGGTACATATGGACCAGGTTCTGCTTCTCCAAATATGTTTGTTCTTAAAACCTTTGCAGCATAAATTTCACTTTTTATTGGGGTTCATGGGAGAGGGGTACAAGGGAAAGCGATGAATTCTCTGTTTTTCGTTCAGCTCCTGTCTTGCTTACTTTTCCCAGTAAGCTATATAGATGTATAAAGCTGCTAGGGGAGGGTAGCAACCCAGATGTGAGTTATCTGATTAATTAAGTCACTATCAGGCATATGTAGTAAAACTCAGACGAAATGAATCATTTAAAGTTCTATTATTAGTGTTTCTGCTCTTTTTTCCCCCTTTATATGCCAAGAGGCCGGGCTGTTCACTCAAGTGTGCAGTCCACACCCTCAAAGACCCATTACCCTCTGTATCCGACAGGCACCATAAATTGGAATCACACTTGGCCAATCAGATCTGTTTGCAAAACCCATTTGCAAGGCATGCACTTAGTTCCAGCAGAGATGCTCTCAGTAGCCCGGGTCCGCTCCAGGCAGAGATCTGGGCGGTGTGGATCCATTCCAGAAACTAACAGAATTATGAAATGGAGCAGACTTTATTGCCACTTGATGTGTTGTTGCTGATTTATTGGGCATCATTGGGTTCTGTTCTAATAAACTGCAGTAGGATGAAGATTTTGTTTATTTAGATAATATTGATGGAACTTGGGGAATCTGAACTGCTTCCAGGAAGTGGCTTTATGGTATGGCTCTGTTTGTAGCTGGCTCTGTATTCCAGCACTGGGGCCCATTTCTCCTCTCACGCCAGTTTTACATCACCTTAACTCCTTTGATTCCAGTGGAGCTACCCCTGCCTTATGGCAGCATGAGATGAAAATCAGTCCCCTGACTCAACAGGAACCAGACTTCCAAATTTTAGCTGGGTGTAAGCTTTACAACCAGGCACCTGGTAGATGATGTGGCTAAATCCGAGCATTGGTTCCACCTCTTTTACAGAGTTTTCTGGATACGAGTTTAAGCTCTCTGCGCTGGATTTAATTCTATAGCTAGGACATCCTTGGCCATGATGTGCATATTAGAGTTGGGCCCACAGTGCGACGTTCAGATCTGAGCTCCCTCAGAGTTTGGTTGCATTTAGATCCAGGGGTCTGGTTTGTGCCCCACAGCTGTACATATACCCAAAGGGAAAAGTCCTGTGGTACCAAGGGGAAAGTCATTCGCATCTATAGAAATTTTGGGAAAAAATGGAATTGAATAGATAACTTTTCTCTTTTTTTTTTAAATAGCGAAGTGGGTGTACCATGGGGGAAAATCTGGCCCAAGAGGTGGGTAGTGAGTGGTCTCTATCATCAGAGTCAGCCGTTGGATGTTTGGCTCCGATCCTTCAAAGAATTTAAGCATGTGCTTAACCTTAAGCACTGGAATAGCCTCACTGAAGTAAATGGGACTGCTCGTGTACTCACAGAGAAGCAGTTGCTTTAGTGCTTGGCAGGATCAGGGCCTTTATCGAGGTGGCCAAACTGTGGCTTGCGAGCTGCATGCGATACTTTTACAGTTGAAGTGTGGCCCCCACTCCTCATTCTCCACCTACCAGACCGGGGAGGGGGGAGAGGGGTGCTAGGGATCTCTGCCTTGCAGCAGGGTGGAGGGATAGGGGCTTCTGCCCAGCGAGGAGGGGAGTGTCGGGGCTTCAGCCCCATGGGGTGCACCTGCCGGGGCTCAGGGCTCCAGCAGGAGCGGGACTGAAACTTGTGAAGATTGTCGTATGCAGCTTGGTGGGCCAGTAATTTTGTCCACCCCGGCCTATATACGGAAAGGGCCTTATACTGCTTCTTCTATGACCATATATAACTTCCCTTTAGTCTTTTACAACTGTGCGATCCTCCCAGTTGTTAGGGATGTAAACAGTGCAAACACTTTTGAAATCAGGCCAGTGTGCCCTCCAAGGGAGGGCAAAGGCAAACCAGCAGCATCTCTTCTCCACCTTCTTCTCCCGCAAAACTGACTGTGTTTGCATAGGGCGTTATCAGTGTGCTTGAGGCTCCAGGACAATAGGGGTGCGGGGGAAGAGCCAGGGTGCATCCTCTCTGTATCACATCACCCTCTGCAGACCCTCCCCCCACCCCGCCCAAATTCTCACGGGAAATCCCAGTGGGCATGAAAGATGTCAGTTTCAGCGTTAACACCTGCCCTCTGCCTCATTGCAGGCATGGCGAGTCCTCAATGCCAGGCAGGGAGAGAAGGGTCAGGAGAACACTGCAGAGGGGTAATCACTGTTCACATGCTCCACGATGGGTGGATTTGCCCCGTGGGTTTAAGGACATCTACATGGTTGTAGTACAACACCTGCTGTCTCCTTTGGAGGCACCTGTCTCTGGGGGAGAGAAATCAGTGGGATGCATAAGGCTTTCCGGCAGCTAATACTCCCCCTGCCCCTTCGCATTTTACCCGGGAAGGGGGATGGTTCGGGTCACAGTAACATTTTCTTTCCAAATACAAAATCAAAGTGTGTCCCCACTGTCACTTTCTAGGCACTCCGCGAGGCCTCATTATCCAGGTTTTAGCTTAAGGGGATTTGGGGAAAGGTCTGAGGGTTTCATTGTGGGGAAATATTGGCAGAGATGAGAGCCTTTTACTGGCAAAGAACAAATTTGTAACGTTGCTTAATTATCATCCGTCGTTATAA
The DNA here is from genome assembly GCF_013100865.1 of Trachemys scripta elegans. Classification (NCBI taxonomy): domain Eukaryota; kingdom Metazoa; phylum Chordata; order Testudines; family Emydidae; genus Trachemys; species Trachemys scripta. The sequence goes on from NC_048306.1 coordinate 100,129,954, forward strand.
AAAACGTTGCCTGCATTAAGCATGTTCCGATCAGCATGGCATGGTGCAGGGACAGAAACCGTGTCAGTGTGGCAGCCCCGCTCAGTCGTGGCAGTATGATTGATGGGTAGGCAGTGGACAGGGCTTGAGCGCATGATGCCTGGGTTTTTTTCCCAACTTGGGCTCGCTCTGTGACCTTGGGCAAGTTGTTCCCCTTACCCACAGAGCAGTTTCTCCATCTGGATATTAAATACCCACTTTGGGAAAGTCCTTTGCATTCTCTGGATGAAAAGTGCCAGGTATGATCAACCACAACCACAGGGTCCAGCCCCTGTTCACCATGGCGAAGAAGTTGTGCCTTGGAACTTTGAGACCCTTACACTCCATCCCTCAGCAGCTGCGAGTGCTTTGTCTTGCACCAGAGAACAATGCACACACAGAAACCAAACAGGATTATGATGATATGCTAATTATAAGATAATTCGTTTCTTTTTTCTTTAGAGAGGACCCACTTAAAAAAAAATCAGGTGGGAGGATTTCTTGCACATATTATTATCAGGGCTTTATTTCTGTACACACCCCTAATCCTTTGTAGTTCTTATTTGTATTTAGCAATCTCACTGGATTACCAATGGGTTGACCCATTCTTTGCTGAGGCCAGCGTGTCAGCTTATAGAAATTATTGAAATGAGCCGCCAATGTAATGTAAGGACAAATTCCTCCCTGCACAGATTGGCATGAACACTGGAGGCAGCGTTTGAGCGTAATATTGACTAATTATTTAACCATGAGTGGCAGCTCTGAACATTGTGTTCTTTTTGCATCGCTTCCTGCATTTACTGTGAATCTAATTACGAAGGGAACAAGTATTTCTTCTCAGGCTCCTGAAAACGCAGAAGCCAGCTTAGCGAAGTGTGCGGGACCCCAAGTTGTTTAAGTGGAGACGGTTGTAAATTGTGCATCAGCCGAGATCCTTGAGCGGGAGCGAGAGCACAGCCTATTGTGCTGAGCTGTGCTTCAGGTCTCAGGAGTGTGTACAGAGTGTGTGTGGGGAGGCTGTTTGAACAAATCTGATCTGAAAGCCCAGAGATAGAAGCAGGCCCTAAAAAGAACACAGCTTCAACTCAAAAATGTTCTGGTTTGAAACAAGCGGTTGTTCAAATTGCTAGACCCGTGCAAGTTCGCCTCGGCCTCTTCATCAGCGGGCTTTTTCTATACAGGGATGGTGCTTAGTTCTATGATAATAGCATGGAGAGGTGCCCCAGTGGCGAACAGGGCCCAGTTGTAGCAGGGATCGCCTGTACGTGTAATCAGAGACAGTCCCTGGCAGCTGGATTGCACTTTTGCTTCTAGGGTTCGTGTTGTTCCTTTTTGGCTGGGTTGGGAATGTGTCACTCAGGGAGGTGGAGACGGTTTGAGACGAGCACACTAAACAGGCACCACTCGCTGATTGGTAGGAGGAGCTGTCCTTAATTTCCAGGGCCTGAGGGTGACAAATGGAAAGGTTGCCGCACGCTACTTTTCAGTCTCCATGGGTCTTGTTTTGCCCCTCTGCGGTGTACAGCGCTGGAAGGGGAAGAACACTTGATTTCAAAACCCTGCTCTGAGAGCGGAGCCCAGCGGTATAACAATGAGGCGTGAATTCAGTTTTAAGGCCGGCGTTGGAGTTTGGGGACTTCCTAAAATGATTCCAGGTTTCTTTGACTTTGGGGCAGGTGGTAGCTCTGTGTGTCTGTGCAGCACCTAGGGGCCTGGACATGCTCCCACAATAACCACCGCCCTTTCTGGACGAACCCTGCCCTAAGACTTACACTGTATAAGGTGGACAGGGCAGCTTTCATTTGGAAAGTGTCCTGTATGTAGCTCTGCCTTATCCTTAACCCTTTGGAGACTGTAGTCACATACAATATATGTACATCCTCTTATGCATTCGTTTGGCTGGGCATCTGGAGAACCCTGTGCCCTCGGGCTGTTGCATAACCTGCGGTGTTTGTGAGATTTCGGGAAGACTTTCTATCTGTAAGGGTAAGGTTCTGGAACAGGCTTCCAAGGGCGGTTGTGAAATCCCCGTCACTGGAGGTGTTTAACAACAGGGTGGACAAACCCCTGTTAGGGCTGGTCTAGGTTTAGGGCCCTGCCTCAGCGCAGGGGCTGGATGGGGTGACCTCTCAAGGTCCCTGCCAGCCTGACATTTCTGTGATTCTAGCTGATGCATTAGTGCATGTCTCTACAACTTTTTTCCTTAATAAATGAATCTGAAATGCCCTAAAATCAGAGCGAGGCCCTAACTCCAGGCTTTTCTCCTCCCTTGCTCCTTTTCCGTTCAGCCCTGTTGATTTGACTGCCATTGCTTCCCGTCCGTTTTCATCTGTTAGAAACCCACTGGCTGTCTTGCTTGAGAGCACCGGATGCGGGACTTTCCCGAAATGGAGATACAAAGTTCCAGGTGGCAAGGCAGCCCCTGGGCCGTTGTGTCTGTGCTGCGCGAAAGTGTGTTCCACTTGTGAAGTGATGACTCCAAACCCATTGGTCAATTCAGTGTATTACATTCCTGGCCATTCCCAAGGCACGGTACAGGGCTTTGATTGCAAAGCCTCCTTTTGATAAGCTTATATTACATCATTGTTTTTTATTTAAAGTACAGTCTGTGTGAGCATTTACATTCTATCAGCTGTCTTTTCTCCCTGCCCTTTCTATTTGTTCCATTGTATGGGTATTAATTAAGGGCCATCGGCAGAGGAGATGCTGAGCATCGACCTGAGCAGTATGAGATGGAAGGCGTGCGCTTGCACTGGGACGTGGTCTGCCGTGCTCTGTATTATGCTGCATTTTGATGGGATTTAACAAATTACACGTGAAAGCAAATCCTTCCATTGTTAGCCTTTATTATTAGTGCCACATGGTTCGATATGGAAAATAGAAAGCAACAAAGAGTCCAGTGGCACCTTATAGACTAACAGATGTATGATCAGATCTGTAAGGTGCCACAGGACTCTGTTGCTTTTTACAGATCCAGACTAACACGGCTACCCCTCTGATAGAAAATAAAGTGGACCTAACACCCATCAAGCTTCCACGAAAATCACTCTTGAAAGGGAAATAAATGTGGGTTGGTGGTCTCCTTCCCATCACCATTGGACATGCTGACAGGCAGTCCTAAACTCTGATAGATCTTGCAATAAAGTAAGCAGAGGATAGGCCCAGCGGTGCAGGGAGAATGGGCTAGAGCAGTGAGCTGCAAGTCAGGACTCCTGGGTCCCATTTTTTACTCCTCTGTAAAATGGGAATAATCCTTGCCTACTTCACCCAGTGGGCGGTATGAGGCATGAGGGGTATCTGTAAAGGTTTTATGTACATGCAAAGGATAGCTGTTATCATACCACTGTGGGAAGTTCAGCTCTTGACTCCCATTCCCTAACGCACCATGAAATAAGAACATCTGCCATTACATTAGCTAAGTTAAAAAAAGAAAAACGTATAAACTCTCCTGCTTCAGGGCATGAGCCAACCACAGATTGTCTGGGGTCAGGCAGGAACTTCCTCTCTGGGCAAACTTATCTATATTTGTCCATTCTGGGGTTTCTTGCGCCTTCCTCTGACGCATCTGGTGCTGCCCTCTGTCAAAAACACTGCACTTGACTAGACAGAACTTTGGTCTAATCTGTCACGGAAATTCTTATGCATTTCTCTTGGTCTCAGGAATGTTTTGTGTAGGGTAAAAATAGAGGTGCAGAAGGCTTTATTGTTACTAGGAAGCAAGTATTATGCCTCTTCAGTCCCCAGAACCAAGATGACATTAGCTCCCCAGCCCAGGAAATCCACTTTTTCCCTTCTTCTGTATATTTTTCTTGACAGTTTCATCAGTTGTCAAGTCCGTTAGGCCTCTCTAGTCACCTCTTGTGCAATGCTTTAAGAACGTGATCTGTCTCCTATTGAGCTGGGGCAGGCCCTAAGCCCTCTGCGTGGCTTTTTCACTCAGGAGGGCAAGCTTGGGGCAATGTCTGTGAGTCACTCAGGCTCTGCCTTCTGCTCAGGGAACCTCCTCTGCCATGGTCAAGAGCAAGTGGGTGAAGGAGATGTTGCTTCGGGATGCTATACCTTGCCCACTACTCCCACTGCCATAATGGAAAGAGAACCTTGTTGGTGCTCCACAACTGCTGGGTCAGCCATTATCACACAGGGACGCAACAGTATCTGAATATAACTCTGTAATGCATGAGGAAAGAGCACTTGTATTTCCTAAACTGTCAGTCAAACCGTTTAAGTATGGATTTATACTTTTCTCTTCAGCATTATCCAGCCTTGAATTATGCCCCGGTCTCTCCCCAGACCTATCCCAGTACTCGGTAGCAACTGGGAGCTTCCCCTTTGTCCTTTTCTGGTTTCTCTGGCAATCCTTCCCTTAGATGCTCATCCTCTCGGCTGACAAACCCCGATGCTCATGGGAATGGTGACAGTCTCTGGGTGTTCGTGGTCACCTGGGCAACCACCCAAAGGTTCATGTATCGGGCAGGGGAAATTCAAGATGAGGAGGACAAGGGAGCATGTGGCGGAGTTCACCGTGACCAGATCCTTTCTTTGTGCAATTTGGCACAGTTCCCTGGAAGTCCATCCAGCAGCACCAATTTACTCCAGTTGAGAATGTGTCCCCCTCTAGTTGTAGCGGTGTTGAGAAATAACATGGTGATAAGAGCTCATTGGGAACCTGTGTTTCTCAGCCCGTCAGTAGCTGCCTTTGAAAATCCAAGACTAGAGAAAAGATCTCTTTCCCTGGGAACAGATGCTACCAATTGTGCCCCACTGTTGCAGACAGATTTCCTTTTGCGCACTTCAGGCAGGAAGAGGAGCGCTCTCACGGCAGCAAAAGAGCGAGGTGGGAAGAGGGGAGAGGAGGAGAAATCTGTCTGTGTTGTGGCTTCACTGTGTTTCCAGAGCAACCAGCAGCCCTGGAGAAAGGCATTTGGAATCTGTCCTTTCTATCCGTGCAGCTGCATGTGCTGTTCTAACCTCTCAGTGGTCTGCCTCGTGCTATTTTGGGTTTAAAAACGAAGCGCGTGATTGCAGTGCTGTCATGGGCATAAGCACTTTGGATTCTCACTGGCACGGATGGGAGCAATTCTCAGTGCGAATTATGAAAGTGACTTTCCATTCCTCCTCAGGTGATGTCTGGTACTGGGTAGTAAACACCATCCTGTGGCTCGCAGCCATCAAGAGTAATAGACTAGATGATCCCCTGCCGTTCTGTTTTCCCATAAGGCAGCGTTGCAGGGATGGACTCATTGATGTTTACCAAGTGAGTTTCTTTTCTTTCCCGCCCCCCACCCTCCCAGCAGCTCACTCTCAGCTTTGCACAACAGATTGATCGAGCATGTTTGCCATCTCAACAGCTGCAGCTAAGCCGACTTCTCAAACAGTTTATCTTCGTCTATTTCCCTGCTCTCACACACTCACTGCACCAACTGTCTGGTTGAAGGGACATTTTAAATGAATTCAGTGCTGATGCCAGGTAGGCAACCCTGGAGGTTTAAAAACAAACCCCCTTCCTCTCCAGAGGGCCATAATGGCCCAGGCAGTTGGCCATGCAAACTTCCCCACATCATGCAGTCGATGAGCCTCAAACCTAAGATGGAGAAATAGTCCTTCGGCAGTGATAGGGGAAGGACATTCTCCACGGCCACTCAGTCCTTGGCCTCTCTGCTGAAAACAGAACCAGTGCTGCCACTTCTGGTCATGCTTTCTGTTATTTATTTGTATTACCGTAGTGCCTAGGAGCTCTCATCATCAACCGTGACCCCATTGTGTGGTACAAACACGGAACAAAAAGACAGTCCCTGCCCCATCGAGCTCACAATCTGAGTACAAGACAAGAGAGGGATACAGACAGACCAGAACAGGTGTACAAGGAATGAAACCACGTTGGTCAGCACAATGGACAGTGGTCTCAGCACACCAGCAGCCTCACCCCACCACATTTCTGGGAGATAGGAACCAGAATGAAACCATCAAATAACTTCATACTAGACCCTGCTCTGGTTCTCCTGCAACATCTGACTAAGGTGGTGGTCATAGATTTTCAGTGGCTTGCCCAGCTGTATCGAGTACTATGTAGCCAACACATCAGGTATCACTAGGGCTGAAATAAGGTTTCAGGCACTGTTGAAACCCACAAGTGCATTATTAGTTTTCAGGTAGTGGTGCAGATGTGCACTGCTCTGTACACCTCAAGTGTGGGCAGAATCCCCCACCCAGAAAAGCTTAGAACAGCAGACCTCATCAGCGGGCAGGGGTGGAGTAGGAAGTGAACAAGGGCAATTGGATTACATAGTCTCTCGGCCGTCTAGTGGAGGGGTCTCAATGGTCCCAAGTATTTTATGTGTTTTTGAAATTCATGATGCACGTAGAAGAGAGGGTGTTTAGATGGCAATTTGAGGAGGAGGTACAGCAGATGTGAATTCAAATTCAATCTGTCTCAGGTGCAGAGAAGAGCTATGAGGATGATCAGGGGACTGGAGAGGAGACAAAAAAAGCTTGGCTTATTTAGCCTCCCAAAATGAAGGTTGAGAGGGGGTCTGATTGCTTGTTGGCACTTACTTCCGGGGGGTAAACACCAGGGAGGGTGAAGAGCTACTGAAGCTTAAGGACATCGGTGGCACAGGAACAAATGGGAATAAATTGGTGATGAGTAAATTCAGGCTGGAAATCAGAAAGTTTCTAACCATCAGAGGAGGGAGGTTCTGGAACAACCTTCCAGTAGGAACAGTGGGGGGCAAATGACCTAACTAGTTGTAAAATGTAGCTTGATATGTTTCTGAACGGGGGTGGATGACAAGGCTGCCTGCGGTAACAGGGTCTGGACTCAGTGGCCCAAGAGATCCCTTCCAGGCCTATGTACCTGTGCCCTCCGAAAAGAAGTTTCAGGCCAAGGGGTTTCAGAAAGAAGGCCTGGAGCTGGCTCTGGCGGGGGAAATCCTGAAGGATGGCTTGGTCTGAGCACAGAGGGGTTGGAAGGAGTAAAAGGATCCCAGGTGGAGAGGGAGGAGGGCCTTGAAAAGAGAGCGAGGAGTTTGAATACACGGAGCCCTAGAGTTGCACGCAAGTTTTGCTAAACAGAGCAGATTTCAGTCATCCTCCTCTTCAGAACAGAGGTGCAGCCTGCAGGCAACAGATCTCTGTGTGTGATGCTCACTCCTGATCTGTGCAGCCCAGGGACTGTATTCTGCGTGAGTTGCATCTCCCTGTTAAAGCTGAAGGCAGCCCTGGGTTCTGCAGGCTGCATTTAGCCTGGTGGCTTTACTTTGACAACCACTGCTGCATTAAAACTGTGCATTTTAAACAGGCTACGCTTACTCCAGTACCACGTTCACTTAGGCTCATCGATGCTGATTGACACCGGCTGGGGATCTGGCCTATTGTTTTTAAATAGGCTGTAGAAAGCTATTTTTTTTCTCAGACTCCCCGAAAGTTGCTTGGTCATTAGGCTCAGGGATTTTTATTGTTGTTGTTGAGCAAAACATAAAAGCCCTTCACTGCCACCGCGATCTTCTTAATGCCGTGAAGCACTGCAGACCACTTGTTCGTTCTTGCTCAAGCCCTTGGCCTCATCCACTATAATTGGATATGCTGCAGCCTCCTTTACTTCACTCGGTTGTGCGCGAAGCATTGCTTGACCAATTAGCGAGATAAGTTCATCAGTAGCCCAGGAGGCATGTGGACAGCCGTCTCTGATGCATCTTTGTTCATTGGGGAATGTTTTGACAGTTAAACATGGGTCTTGTTGAGCTGTCAGTTCTGCTAAGTCTCTCAAGCACCTCTTATTTATTGAGTCATCAAGCTCTTCCTGACCTTGTTGCAGTCAATCCCAGACTTGTGTAATAGGCAGCACAGAAATACGGTTAAATCGTGGGCTTTGAACAATGCTGACTTTCTTTAAGCAGTTAGCGCCTTGAAGGGAGCAGATCATTAGGCCTGTGATTCCTGTGCATATCAGTCCGATAGATGCCACCGCGAAGCACGTGTTAGGATGTGACGTTGCTCTGTCCCGCATGGGAAAGTCCAGGTTTCTTCCCTGACTTAACTACATGGTTTGGTGCGCTAGACCCCATGGTTGTTATAGAGCAGAGGTTCTCAAACTTTTGTACTGGTGACCCCTTTCACATAGCAAGCCTCTCAATGCGACCCCCCTTATAAATTAAAACCACTTTTTTCTATATTTAACACCATTATAAATGCTGGAGGCAAAGCAGGCTTTGGGCTCAAGGCTGACAGCTCACGACTCCCCATGTAATAACCTCACGACCCCCAGTTCGAGAACCCCTGTTCCAGAGGCTGATGGTGAACAGTCCCCAGAGGAAAAAATGGCATGGTCCGGTGGATAAGTCAGCAGATTGTGACTTAGGAGACCTGGATTCTGGTCCCCTGGCTCTGCCATTGAGCCCCCCTCTCTGTGCCTCCATTTTCCTGTCCCACCCTGTTTCTCAAACACAATGGGGCCTTGATCTTGCTTGAGGTTTGCCTCTGCTCCTCCATTTTGGCTCCAGCACCATAGAGTGTGCGGGCTATCTGTGCTGGAAACGGACTGTACATCCTCTGTTCCAGCTCTTTACAGGGCTGCTTCCCTCTTGTTGCACACCCCGCTGTGCTCCATCCCAATCAAGATAACTATGGCAACTTTATGGCACAGCAACCTTTAGTCACCTCTGGTGCATGCAGGTCGAGTAAGGAAGGTCGCCACCTACTGAATCCTCGGCAGACTTCATGCAGCACTTTTTCCTGGGATATTTCCTATCCAAGAGCCGGCCAGGTCCTGTGGGAAGGGCGGCCATCTCATTCCTTGGACCGCGCCACTTCCTGTAGCCCCCATTGGCCTGGAGCGGCAAACCGTGGCCAGTGGGAGCCGCGATCGGCCACACCTGCGGACGCAGCAGGTCAACAAACCAGCCCGGCCTGCCAGGGGCTTTCCCTGAACAAGCGGCGGACCGACTTTGAGAACCACTGTTCTAGAGGGCAGCCCCCAGTCTTTTTACCTGTCCTGCACTTTGCTCAGATCTCACCTCATGCTAATTGTGGGATGTTCATTGCACAGGGACAACGTTTCAAGGAACACTTGAAGTTTTTACCTGGACTGTGTAACCAGAAAATTATGACTTTGTGGAGAACTTTCTACTGCTGCAAGCCAAATTAGAGATCATTTTCATAAGTACATTGGACGAGATAAATGATAATCTGCATGACAGGCAGTTGGCATAGATTCTTTCCCCAAGTGTACCTCAGAACTTGGCACTGCTGCGTTCTGAAAATATTATTTCTGGTTATCCCGAGATACTTGACAGTGAAACATGTGAGTCTTTGCTACAGTTAATGCTGTAACTGCATTCATCTTGAGTGCTTGGACTGTGCCTTTTCCAGGCTTGAAATGCAACATCCAACCTCCCTCTAACTCATTGATTCTCCATCTCTTTTCAAATCTCACATTAAATGTTTGCTCCCCCCCGCCCCACCTCCTTATCTCTGTCTCCGAATTATTTTACCCCTCTGCAATTGTCTGGAATGTTGAGTTTAGTCCCCTTATAATGCCAATGTGACTTGTACCAACACCCCGAAGCAAAGCGATCAACATGGCCAACTGGCTTTGAGAGAACATCAACTGGCACCAATGGAGTCGCCTGCCTGGCCTGTTAGGCATCCATGGCATCCGTTCACTTTGGTGAGAACTGAGCCCCCTTTGCACTGTCCATTGAGACTAGAACTGAACAGAACTCTGATGGTGAACGCGTCTATTCCACAGGAGAGGATACTGGTTCCACCATTCTCTTAAAAGATTTTATCCACCCGTTGTTGGGGTCAGCCCCTACCTGCTATTTTATTAAAACCCCATTCTCCCAGCTTGCTGCAGGGAGACCAGTGGCTGAGTCAGTGGAGGTAGTACTTGTGAATTACCCTAAGCCCATCACCTGCCATCAAAACAGTGGCTCTCTCTAAACGAAAACATACATCCTTGCCAGAAGCACATGACGTGATGTTAGATGGCTGAGCCAGGACTTGGACAACCTAGAGAGACCTGCAAAGTGTAGGGAGCTCACCTTAATGTTTCGTTGAGCCTGCCTATGGGGAAACCTCACTGCGTTAAACTCAGTGAGGCTGGACTCTCATAAGACATCAGGAAGTTCGTCAGCGGAGCTATAAGGGTAGAATGCGTAAAGTGGAGGGAGACTCGGAGAGCATGGCAGAAACTAAAGAATAAACTCTTATCTGTTCTGCTTTACTTACAGACTTCATCATGGTGCTTTACCTTCTAGGGCTTGTTCCCTACAGCATCGTGCAAGATTCCCCTTCTTGTTTTGTATCTCCTTGTGATATCAGTTGCCTTTTTGCAGCATTCTCCTCTCCTATAATATCTTTCCCCCAAGGATCTCAAAGCACAAACACAGGTGAATTCAGCCTCACAACACCCCTGTCAGTCAGGTATTATTATTAGAACTGGTTGAAAATGGGAATTTTTATCATCAAAACTTTTCTAATATATGGAATTTTTTGATCAGCTCTGGTTAATATACCAAATAGGTAACCCAAGCGATGGAGAAACTAAGGAACATGCGTACTGGAAAATCAGGGTGTCCAGGGCTCCTGTATTCCAGGTCCTCGTTCTAACTATTAAGTTACTACCTCCTTTTCCTTCATTTATTCACATGTGAGCTTTGAAAGTCAAAGGATAATATTTAGCACTTAAAGCACACTACTCATTCAGAGCTCCCAAATTGCTTTGCAAAGACACTGCTCCAAACGTTTTGTTAAAGCGGGTGTGGGGGTCGGGGGATGGAGAGGAGGAAGAGAAAAAGAGCACACGATCTCATTCAGGAAATGCAAGATTGTGCAAATCTAAATGGAAAAAAATCTCTCTCAGCAGAAGATTTAGGGGATTCTGATTAAGAAAAAAATGCAATAAAGTTTAAATTGACTTGTGATTAAAATGGGAGAACCTACCTGTCCCAAAGAAAGGAGTGCTTAGATGATCCCAGCAGGAATGTGATTTCCTTTTACCACCCCTGTTTTTCTAGTCAGTGTGGTTGCTATTTATCATTATCATTTATATAGCACAAGGTGTGCTAGGCATTCTCAGGGCATGTAGGGAGACAGGTCCCTGCCTTGAGGATCATCTGATATAAATAGTCATTACATAGATAAAGGAGAGGGGGAAGAGACACCACAGAATACAATAAGGATAATTAATCATAATGCTTTGCAGTTGTAATACCACTTTTCATTGCGGATCTCAGATCACATTGCAAACACTAGCATGTTAAGACTTGAATCCCCCTCCCCTTTGAAGCAGCTAAGTATTACCATCTCCCAGTTTCACAGCAGGAGCGGAGGGTTGGTTAAGTAACATGCTGGGACTAGAACCAGGAACCCTGGGCGCCTAGTCTGCCCCTTATGAGCATTAGACCATGCACGCGCTTCAACAGGAGCAACACTTTTACTGTAATGATTTTTTGGTAAATGCTAAGCAAAGCATGTAGTCTTCATTTAAGTCATTCGTTTCTTGGGAGAGGTAATGGCCCGTGACTCTGCTGACTAAAACCGAGACTACATCTAGTGGGTTAAATATATTTGGTTAACCATTTGTTTGCTGCTATAGTTTTCACATGAGGAAAAAGAGACTGAAACACGTCGTGTTGATGGAAAGTGATGTGATTTGAAGTTTCTTTGTGTATTAAAACAGAAACCTGATTTGCATCTTTTAAGTCTCTATTCTAACCTATTCAGGCATCTGGCAAGCAGGATATATATATAAATTGCTAATACACTATGAATGCAGGTTTCACATGCAAAATTAGGTGCTTTCATTGACACTAAAATGATGAAATTTATTTTTCTTTCAAAGCGTAAACTCTGCACCCTTACTTCTGTTTTCGTTACCTGCTACAGCATTGCAGCTGGAAGAGGCTGTTTTTGAAACAAGCGATGAACCCGAACCACGGCACAGATGGCATTTGTCTCACAAACACTCTCCTTCCCCACCCCCCCCCCCCCAGTACCAAGGTGGGACTCCTGGTGAGACACCCACTCACTGCAAGGCACTGAACTGCAATTCAAAGAGACCCACCCACGTTCTGTTCCTTGTCTTACCACTACACCTAGTGTGTGCTATTGGACACGTCACTTTGTCTCTCTGGGCGTCACTTTCGCTGCCTGTCCGAGGTTGAATAGTACCTTTCAAAAGTGCGGAGAGATTTTTTTTGGATGAAAAGTGCTTTACAAGAGCAAAGTTTTATTCTCTCATTATGTTTTAAGGCTGCTTGTGGAAGTGTAACTTTTGAGCCGTTAGGGCATCCTGGAATGAGCACAAAGCGGCTGGCCATAGTGCCTTGGGGGGTGCCATTCACTCACCGCTAGCTTTCTACAGCAGCCCTGTTGGCTTCCCTGGAATTGCGCTAGATTTACGCCAGTGTCCCTGAGGTTACAGTCTGGCCTATCATCTCTACGGGCAAAGGATCCACAACTTCACCAGGGCCCAAAAACGTCTAGTCCAGATGACAGCTGGGGGCTTAGAAGCATCAGCAGCACCTCTTCTACATCAAACAGCCCCGTGGCCAAGCCGGAGAGACCGTGGGGATTGAAGAATGGCTGTGGTGCCCCCTCTAACATACAGACTTTGATCTATGAGCCACCAGGGCAGTATAACTGAATGAATTAATGGTTTGACACCAGTCACTGGACGTGTAGGTTGATAGGGAAGGGGAGCAGTTGGAGTTTCACAAGCAATCATCATTGGGCCTGGAGAATCTTTATTACTGGGGATGCTGTGAGAAGAAAAGAACCCAGCTTGACTCTCAGAGCCCAGAGAAATTTGCAGGGGAGGCAGTTAGAACAGAATAAAATTCACCTCAATCAGTCAGGAAACCAGTGAGACAATGAAAATGGAACCTCCATTTTTACAGATTAGAACAAGCACTTTAAACCCATAACAGAAGGGCGTCAGTGGTGTATTAGTATTATGGGTTTATTTGTATTATGGTAGTGCCTAGAAGCTCCAGCCAAGATCAGGGCCCCATTGTGCTAGCTACTGTACATACATGGAGTAAGAAAAGTAAGTGAAAAGCCAAGTGCATCATTTATATTGAGCCTTATAGGAGTGCAGATTAAACTGGCAATAATTCCCAAGAGAACAAGGCCACATTACTATTGCAAACAGCTTTTGGTTCTTGGTATTTGGTTTTATTAGGAACAGCCAACATTGGTCTTAAAAATCATAGTCAATATCCTCTTATCCTTGAATGTCATAAATCAGACCTGAAGGAGAGCTCTGTGTAAGCTCGAAAGCCCGTCTCTCTCACCAACAGAATTTGGGCCCATAAAAGATATTGCCTCCCCCACCGTGTTTCTCTATGAAAGTGGAAGCTATCATGTAGCACAGTCACGTCCGTTGCACAGAAGAGGTGATAAGTATAAATATTATCCTGCCTTTATATCATGCAGTAGAAACAATCCGACTCTTCCTGATGCAAAACATCAGCACAAACATGAGGACTAGTGATAACAATTTATTTAGTCTGTTTGAATGTTATGGAATACACGGAATTCAAGGACAAAATAGCCATGCTCATTTATTACCATTTTTGAAGATTACTAGAATGCTTCGCCCTAGGATCTCAATAGTGCTTTACAGGGATTGATTAATTAACATCCCGTATTGGTGCAATGTTACTGAATCCATTTTGGAGAGAAGTTAAGGTACCAGTTACTGATCCCATTGAATGTAATAGCAAAACTTCCATTGACCCCTAAACATGGGGGTCAAGTTTTTTTGTTTTTGTTTTTTTTCGAAACTATGAGCCTATCTAGGGCTCTGAAGTCCCTATTTAAACACCTAAGTAAATGACCTAATTTTCAAAAGCTTTGAATTCCCAACAGTTCATTACTGATCTGAGGTCACTTAATTTAGGAGCATAACTTTAACTTTTTGAAAATCTTGGCCGGAATGCCCTCCCTGCTGAGCCATGCCCCCTAGATCATACCACACAAACAAGGGCACATCTGATAAAATTGAAAGTCAGTACATTTAAAAGTGATAACAGGAAATGTGTATTTCATACAGTATTCAATTATCATCATTATAGAACTGTGGAACTACTTCCACAGGATTGAGGCCAAGAGCTTATCAGGATTGGGAAAAGGACTGGAAATGTGCATGGATATCAAGAACATCCCGAATTATAATACTAAGGTCTAAAACAAAAAAAAACATAATTTTTGGCATGGATATAACTCTCGCACTTCATGAGCCAACATCTAACAATTGTAGGTCAGGAGGAAATTTTTCCTGCAGGTAAATTATTCCATTACTGCTGGAGAGAAGCTAGTAGATTAGGCTAGGTCTACACTACGGGGGGAGGGGAAGGGGTCGACCTAAGATACGCAACTTCAGCTATGCAAATAGCATAGCTGAAGTTGTGTATCTTAGGTCGACTTACCTGGCTGTGAGGACAGCGGCGAGTCGACCGCTGCCACTCCCCCGCCGACTCCGCTTCTGCCTCTCGCTGCAGTGGAGTTCCGGAGTCGACGGCAGAGCGATCGGGGATCGATTTTATCGCGTCTACACTAGACGCGATAAATCAATCCCTGATAGATAGATCGCTACCCGCCGGATCAGCGGGTAGCGAAGACGGGCCCTTAGACAAACCACTGGCTGCATCCAACATGGCTGTTCCTATGTTTCTACCCATTCTTCATCCAGATAGTTTCTAAAGACTCCCCACTTGAATTACTTGTGTGTCAAGAATAAACCCAGGAGTTCTTACATCCTAATGACTTGTCACAGCCTCTAGACAAGTCCACCTGGAAGAATCTGCCTGTACTTGTGCAATTGTAACATTTCAACAGATGATAAACCAGGAACTAGAACATTTTTTTCCAATTAGTCTTGTCTGGAGGAAGGGTCAGTTGGTTTCCATTTCATATCCCTTTTTCTTGAGGAACTCTCCTCTTGAGGGATGTGTCATCTCACTGCATCATCTTGCTTGAAAGTCTGCAGCTGGTTTGGATGACCAGTACTCTCAGTCATAATGGATTGGCTTTGGCGCACTGTGACAGGGTGTACCTGGCCTTTTCTGCTTCAGGAGGTCCCACAGTCCTCCTAGGAAAGGAGCAGGGAAAGTGGATCCTCCAAGCTTGCCTAGCAAAGCTTCACAGAAGCAGCCAATCAGAGTCCAGCATGCTCAGATAAATGGACCTGCGGGGCCTTAGCAGGGTCCTTTCCTGGCTGGGACCAGAGGGGCAGGGAAGGGTGTCTCGCTCTGGCCACAGGAGCTTGAGGGATAACCAGAGTTTATTTCTGGCTGCATTTACTTGAGCTGTGTTTGAATGAAGAGAGAGGCCCTAAGAACTTTGACCCTGAGATAAGGGTGAAGCTAAAAGTGACCAGGTGAGAAAAGGCCCAGGAAAGCAACAGCAACAAACTGAAATCGAGCAGTGCATAGCTGCTATTTATAGGGACCTGGGTTGAGTAGTGGGGTCTGTTTATAGGGTCCCTGGAGTAGTGGGAGCACCTGGGCTCCACTACCGGCCACAGTTGCATAACCCCCAAGAAGGGGACAGGGGTTATTTGAGAGCCTGAACAAAGGATTGAATTTAAAGGGCACAGAGCCAGGGCTGAAGACCCTAGCGAGGGCAATGAGACTGTTGGTTTACTGGTCTCTTTACTACCTCGGAAGGGATTCAGTTGGACTTTGTGACTTAACTGGAAGGCCAAGCCATGGAAGACCACCAGTGTCGGCTGGCAACCTACAGAGGGCTCTGGGGCGAGAAAAGGACTGCAATACCATACCCAACTACTAGGAGGCACTCAGGAGGAGTATTCCTATTACACATACCACTAAGTAAAAAGGCCTTGTTAGTGTAGTCAACTGTTGATCTAACTGGTGATGATTCATGTGGTCCGAAAGTGCTGTGTGTGTGTGTCTGTGGAGTAGAAGGGAGCTGAAAACTTTATGCAGCTGAACAACAAGGAAAAAATGAAATGGAAAGTAAATATCAGCGAGAGATGTTTCTGGCAGCCTTTCAGTTCCAAATTGGGCTAATTCTACCTTTTGAAAAGAAGATAATTTCCATGTTTCTTTAGTTGAGAACACATAATTGAAGTTATTTTCTCTCTGAGAGAAGGAACCTCTTATACATCATTTGCAAAGGAACAAGAAAAATGAACATGTACAGTGTACCCTGAATGATGGAGTATTCATTAGCACATAATTTTTGGATGTCTGCTGATTTCGCATGGTATTTTTTTACCCATTCGGGTGGAACTTTGAGTAGGGGGTTGGAGGGGGTTGGATAACGAACTTGACTAAATCCAAAGTACCCTGCACTGTGTAGTTGGTATATCCAAGAAAGATGCTTCTCATTGAGGTCTTGAGTGCCAAAGAAAAATCAAAGAAAAGCTGAAGCTATCTATGGAAATGAAATCTTAACTTACGGTATCAAATAATTGCATAGTGATTCCACCCAATTGCTCCTCTTGACCCAGCTTTTTAGGAACTGAACTTTAATGAGGCAGATAAGCCAGATTTTGTTGCAGCACATTGAGGGTGGCACAGATGTGAGTCACTTCCTTTTGTTTATAGCATAAAGATATTTTCTACTCCGGAGTGAGAGACCAGTTAAAACTTAACCCTTGGAATGCTGGCATTTTCCATTGTGTCGAGTTAACCGAGTGCTTCAGAGAACGTATCTACTTGTGTGCATGTGAATGCATAGCAGTATTACAACAGTTCTCACTGTGCTACTCACCGAGGCCACTTGGTACTTTCCAGTAGCAGCAAGGAGAGAACTCAGATCCTCCTGTTCTGGAAGCATAGTCCTCTACCACTTGAGCGAAAGGAGAATTATGTGTAGCTGTGGCAGTATTGAGGTCTATAAGAGTGCTTAGCCTTCTCCAGGGGAAGGCTCTTTTCCATTTTCATTGGTCAGTTTTCTAATCTTTGTTGTGATTGGGGTTGGTGAAACAAATGAAGCCATGGGGACCAGGATTCCTACACTGCAATGCTGCACAGATTACAGACCTCTCTCTCTCTTTCTCTTTCTCTCTCTCTCTCTATATATATAGATATAGATACATATATCTATATATATAGATATAGATAAAATATACTTTTTTACCTCTGACCCATCAAGGCAGGAGGAAGGAGATAGTTCTGCTGAAACAGACCCTTCAGATCAGACTGTGGATGCATCATGTATTTCTTTTCCCCTTTCCCACCAAATATACCGGCCTTGACTATAAGCACGAAACATGCTTTCCTGGATGCTCATGCACTGAGCAGTGCAATGCGGGGAAAGGTTCTTCTTCGCTCTTGTTAAACATTGGGCATTCATATGTAGTGTCTGTAGGAAAAATAAATAAATAACGCCACTGAGTGTGATCATCGGCATTGGTTGTTGATTATTTCACTGGATGCTGGCGGAGGACTGTGGCTGGCTGAGGCAGAAATGTGTTGTGTGGGCAGAGTATTGCAGGTAAAAGGCAGCATGGCGAGTGTCTGCCTCCGAAGTCTGACAAACGTGGACAAGCTTGAACTTGTGGCAGTTCAGTGTGTTCCTCTCGGGGCAAACTCTGTCCCTGTTTCTTAGGTCCCTGTCCTCAGAGGAGTTGAGCTGGAGGTGTGGAGATCAGAGAAGCCAATGCTGGGGGGGGGGGGGAGGTCATAGAATTTAAGGCCAGAAAGGACATCTAGTCTAACCTCCTGCATAGCAGAGGCCAAGAACTTCCCCGCGCTGCCCACTGAGTCCTTCAGAGCCCAGCTCCCAACGGCTGTCTGCAGCTGACATGAAACGGGGACTTGGAGGCACTGCGTGCATCTGATGTTGTACACTGTGGGGCACAAGAAAGAGAATCTCCTTCAGCCTGTGGAGATCCTTAGCATGGGGTCCCAGCAGCCGGGCTGCGAGCTGATGTGAAGTGACTTGTTAGCATTCTGCCACAGAAAGAGGAAGGATGGGTTTGGGGGCCCTGGGCTTGTCTACACCACGCCTCAGTGCGGACGATGAGGGTGTGAATTGCATTAGCGTAGTCCTCTTTCAAGCAGGACTATGTTAACGCAAACCAGGTACCTTTTAGTTTGCGCCAGCAGTGTCCATACCAGGCAGTTAGATTGCAACTCTTCAGTGTGCCCTGCGATTCACACACTCATCGGCACAGTGTAGACCTAGTCTGCAACTCACAAGGGCTGGGTTCAATTCCCACCTCTGCCATAGACTCCCTGGTTGTGTCATTGAGTCTCTTTGCCTTAATTCCCTATACGTAAAACAAGGGCAGTTATCGATGCTTTCTCCATCTTGTCTATTTACACTGTAAGGCCTTCAGCGGGGCAGCTGTCTCTTAATCTGTGTATATACAGTGCCTGGTGGAGTGGGGCCCTCATTGTGAGTGGGGCTTTTAGGCATCTTGAAGAAGCAGTGTAGTGAAAGGGAAGCCATCAGCCTCTCAGAAGCTGCACCATCTTGTCTACACAAAAAGCCCCAGGGAACTAACTAAAAATCAGAACGATTGTGTGGTCGTTCTTCTTTTCAGCACGGAAACAAGAACACCCGCAATTGATGGAATAATGTGTTAAGAGGTTTGGTTGCCTGATTGATTTCCAGAGCTAATAAATCCTTGGCTATGCTCATTGTATTCAAATATATGCTCAAGCGAGATGCATGATCTGCTCTTAGGAAAGAGAGAGAATGCTGGGAGGGGGAAAAGTTCTACCCAGATTAAATGCTTTACATTTGGCAGCTCTAATTGTTTTATTAATAAACCTTTTATAGGGGTATGTTATTTATTATTTCTAATTACCGGACTTCAAAAAAAATGTCATTCAAATATTGGCTATTGACTTCTGGGTCAAGTGCCGGTTCTAAAACTCTTGCTCATGTGAGTATCTTTACTCCATGGACAGTCCCATTGAGGGGTGTCTCACTTAGGGGCAATGTTCTCCCTAGGACAGAGAGCCGGTGCAAGGCTTATGCACCATTTAGTCCCTCATAAGCCCCTAGGTAGAACTTATACTGGCCCTTTGTACAGGGGTGAGTGTTATCCTAGGATCAATGGTTCACAACTCACGGGCCAAGAACTCATGCCCTAAGTTGGGATCTCAGGGGGTTTTTGTTGTTGGAAGTGGATGGCGGGGGGGACCTCACTTTCAGTTCTGCCAGTAGCCTCAGAGGGGAAATATCCTTATCAGGTGAAAGTCTCAGCAGGAATCCTACATCATTTGAATTAAAGGTGACCTGGAAAGGAGAATATAATGTAGGTGTTTGGGCCAGTGCCCCTCTTGACTTCTTCAGGATGGATAGAGAAGGCTGTTGTTGGTTGGTTTTCTCCTCCCCACCCCCGTGCTTGTTTTTTATACACCTCTACCTCGATATAACTCGACCCGATATAACATGAATTCTGATATAACGTGGTAAAGCAGCGCTCCGGGGGGTGGGGTGGGGGGCCTGCGTGCTCCAGCGGATCAAAGCAAGTTCGATATAGCGCGATTTCACCTATAACGCAGTAAGATTTTTTTGGCTCCCGAGGACAGCGTTATATCGGGGTAGAGGTGTATTAGGAATTCAGGACTTGTCTACCCTGGAAGTCTCTTTACATGCCTGAAATGATGATATCACAGGGGAAGGAAACGTGAGCGTTTGAGAATGAAAGGGATGTTTAGCCAAACTGTTTAAAACTCTTGGGTTTTGACTGTTTAAGACATCTTTATCTTCAGTGACTAACTAACTAACTGGATAAAGTACACAACTGTTAAAGTCACTGACATGCTGTCAACTAGGCATTGAGAGTTCACAATCATCATTTATCATAAAGAAAAGGCCCCGTTTTTTAATAATACTTCCTTCAAAGGGATCACCGTCAGGCAGAGGATGCTCTGAGGAGCTGAGACGCTATTGCGAACATGTACACTGAAAGGCATTAATTCTCAGCAGCGTTGAAGGATCAAAACTGACTTTTCAAGAAAAATGGGATAGTGATATCGAAGGGAGCTATAACAGGGGAAATAGTTCCTGACTAGAACTGGTCAAATTTGTGTTTTATTCTCTCCAAAATAATGAACTTTTTTTTTTCTTTTTTTCGTCAGATTGACAGTTTTCCCTGGAGTTGGGGGAATTTGGTCAATACACCGAGAACCAATTTTGGTTGTTGAAAATTAAAAAATCAGTTTCCAGGGTTTGTGGGAGTTTTTAAATAAAAACCGAAACACATTAAGAGACACAAATTATCTCATGAAAATGAATATGTAGTGAAAAATCGATGTTTTGCTGGGGAGGGGAAGGGAAATGGGACTGATGAAAAGTCTTCCAGCATCTGTCGTCCTGATATAGAACAGGAAGGTCAACTTGCATCATCCATTAGTAATGTCTGAGAAGATTGTTTCAAACTTTCATTCCAATGGTATCTCACTTGTTTAACAGAAGAAAATATCCAATTTAGGCAGTGACCTTTACTGGGGAGATTGTAGGGAGCAGGGAAAGTCCTGGCGGACCTGCCCACATTTTCAAAACATGGGAACTGGTGAAGCTGATGGCAGAATGTACTGTACCTAGTGACTCCTTGTCTGTTTGTGAGACTGCCAATAGGAATTGATTTATTAATGTTACACAACTGAATTTCTCAACTCTGGGTTGCAGCTAGAAGCATAATAGGTTACTTGTTGGAAACAGACTTTCAGCCGGGTGTAGTGGCATGGGACATATTTCTAATGGAAACATTGATACCCCTGATTTGAACACAGAGGGATCAAACTTGTAAATTTGGCTTCCTTTTAATTTTATTTTTCTTTTAAGACTGAGAACAGTCATCAGTGGCAAAACCAAAAGATCAGTGATGCTTTTCTGAGCTCTTCTGTCTCTCAGATTTGGAGTATAGCATCTCAGTAGAATGAGGCTGTTGGAGACATTATCACAGAATACAATGCTAAGAACTCCTCCACCTGACTCATGTCAAATTCAGAATTTCCCCCGGGCCTGTAAAGCAAGAGTTTGTGTGTTTAGACAGGCCATTGGGGGTGCTGTTGTACTTGGTTGACAACAAGTGGTTCGAAAGATTCATCATGTCAGTTGTATGTTTTTTTCCAGTCTCTGTAAGTTAAATGTCTATCACCAGGGTGACCAATATGATGTTCTCCAGCAACATAACCATTTGATCCACGTTCAAATGGGTATAAGGTATGGGAAAAGGCACATGTGCCTCTAGAGTAATGATCCTAAGGTATGGATCTGAAATGAAATCCTAGATGAAAGCAGCAATTAACCAAATAAGTCACCCTGACTTTAACTACCATGCTTTATTCCACAAACAAGTTCATTCTTGCATACAGGTTATTCAAGAAAATAGTACATGCCTGGAAATCTTATCTCAGCATCTTTTAATTCTGTAATGACCCTTGTACTGAATAACACCCACCATACTTAACTGCTTCTAAGATCCTCCCAGGGTACATTGAGGCACTAGAGCACTTCCCTGTTTCTCAAGATGTCTCCATATGTCTGTTGTTTTCTTAAGACAACTCACTGGAAAACATTGCAGATACTGCACACCAGCTCTTAACACATGAAGGCCAAGAGGTCTCATTTCTAAGCGCACGTTAAAATGTTTGCATCTCTAGTACTAAAATCCGTGAGCCAAATGCTGAAGCCCTTCTTATGAATGGCAAAACTGCCTTTGATCAGGAGTTGGCTCTCTGGAAGCCATACTAAAGAGAAAATATATCTAGCCTTTGGAGACTAGATCTCCTAGTCTATCCCTTCTACCAAATGCAAGACTGTTCCCTCTGGCATCTTCTCTGGTACTGTGTCCAGTCCAGTTTTAAGTGGTTCAACCCAACAGGCCTTTCACCACGTCCCTAGGAAGACAATTCTAAAACCTCCAACTCCTTTCTTATTAGGAAATGTTTATATTTGATTATCCTTAGCATAATTCCCCCTTTCTTTCTTATTTGAAGTCTATCCAAAGGTCTGCCTGGCTGTCTAATTACTGGGTACATACATCCCTTCTAGTTATACCTACTCATCTCATTCTGATGGAAATTGTTCAGAGTTTTGGGGCATCTATTTTCATTTCATTAAATGGGATGTTTATTTGTCCAACCCGCTGGGTCCCAGGAGAAGAAAAATAAGACCCACGAGTGAGTTTGAAAGCCAAACAGCCAATAATAGAGTGAATTTTCTTTACCTTTCTGTCTTACATCGGGCATGTGCAGCCTTGGGTGGACATTTTAATGCTGATTTGAAACTTCACAAACAGTGTGTGTCTTGCCTTCTGCAGAGTGGGTTCCCTGCCTCTGGCCCGGCATCAAATGCTCCTTTGTTCAGACCTGAGGACGAGCTGGAACATCTGACCAAGAAGATGCTGTACGACATGGAGAATCCGCCCTCTGATGACTACTTCGGTAAGTGCCGCGTCACGCTGAATAAATCTACCCAGGGCCTTTTGATCTATTTACCACGCTCTGTAATGGGGAGACTTGACAGCCGCACTGCTACTGCGATGGCATTAGTAATGATGGATTGGTTTGGTATGCTTGGGTATGTCGTGTAATTGTTCATAGGGATCCCTCTGTAATTTCAACAGAAATCTGATGCTCGCTAACTGTGTTTTTAAACTCTCACCAGTGATTAAGTTCAATGTTTCAGTGCCTGGTTCTGTTTGACACCATCAGTCTGCAACCTCTCTAACTATTGGGTCAAATTCAGCCTTGGTGTAAGTTGGTGCAATATCATAGGGCCTGATTCTGATTTCACTTATGTTGGTGTAACCAAGAGCAATTCCACTTGGCCCTATGGACTTCAGTGGAAATATACCAAGGTTGATTATAGCTTCTTATAACCATGTCATCTTGTTTGTCTGAAAGAGACGAGCCACTGATTCCCTTTTTAAAGGTATTTAATTGTGGTATCTCATGCCTCTGTATAAAAGACAAGTTAGTGTGAGCTTTGGATTATGTGGTGAAGTCAAGCAACTCAGTCAGACTTGCGAGTTCCCACTATCTGCACTTCAATTTCTCATAAGCTTGGCTGATAGATCTGTCAGGGAAACACAGTGGTATGAAATGGAGCTTGAGTTTTGCTCGGCACTTATAGTTGTGAAGCTGAAATATTTATGTCTTGCAGGCTAATGCTGCATCACTAGATGACTTGACTCCTTTCAGAGTATGATTTTTGACAGAGGGCTGTGTAGCTCAGGGGAGAGGGATATAAAGCCCTTCAACTTTAGGTCATGGGTAAGACCATCGATTGGAAACAGCTGCCGTTTGCCACCCAGTGGCTGTTTAGCTTACATGAAATGAAATGAAATGAGTGCGTGAACTGGCTCCAGCACCCAATATAGGTGCCCAAATCACCAAACCAGTTAAAAATTGCCAGCCGTGTTATCCTCAGCAATAAGGTCAAAGACTGAATGGCCGTGGAGCAAGGTAGGAGACCAGCAACCTGCAAAAATGCAAGTCTTAGCTCAGGCAGATGACATGTCATTACATGCTGGGCACTGAACAATCTAGGATCACACTTAATTCTCAGGTTGCCGGGATTGAGTAGAGAATCCAACCTGAGGCCTCCAGTCTCAATTTTCTTTTAAACATCATTTACCAGCAGGAGAGAGATGATTAGCACGTGTCCTGTTGTTTTGTAGAATTCCTCCTCAGTTCTGCTCAGCCACTTGTGCTCCATACAGCACTTTGGGGAAACTATCCACGGCTAATTGTGCATCTATCAAAAAAAAAAAGTGGGGGTGGGGGGAAAACCCAGCCTGGAACACAACCATATGGGATGATAAAACCAGATACCCACACAGTCCTTGAACAAGTCACTTTAAAAAAAAAAAAAATCCAAACTTGCATCCAGGTTGAGCTGCGCTTTCATGTACAAAAGCGGCATTTTGATATGGCAGTGCAGGGAGCTCGCATTACTGCTGCTTGTGCTGTATCCGTTCTGTGGATAAATACAGAAAGCCACCCTCCAGGGCTGTCAGTCCAGCACCTTTCACCAGCATTAAACCCATTTGGAACAAAATTAAGGATGGAAGGGGGGGGGGGGGAGCCTTTGGACTTTGCGTGGTTAACTGTCTGAACCAATCTTTCTGCCTTTGTAGCCGGATTGCATTTATTTAGTATAGTACCATAGACCGTACAAGCTAAAGATTCATATGGCAGATTGATCAAATAATCAGGAAAAAGGACAAATGGGCAGAGACATTGACTCTGATTTGCATTAAATATCCTCTGCCTGAGGTCTAAATGCCATGGTAATTGTAGCATACCAGATAGCTGTCAACTAATCACTTTATTAGTTTGAATTTAGAAAACTGGATCTCAGCATATTAAAAGTTGGTTAAGAGCAGATAGGTTTTGAACTGAGGCATCCAATTAACCTTGCTGGAAAGCTTCAAGGCGTTATATTAAGTCATGAAAATGATTTGTCCAAATAATTACATTCGAACTGTCATGCTGGAGAAAGGTCATCTTACTTGGTCCGTCAGCGCTCAGGGTCTTCTCTTTAACAGCTCTCCTCCTGCTAGTCAGTTTCGCTTTTCAAGTCTCTGGTTTCAATCAAGTCATTTGGTTTCCGGATGCTATGTCGCCACAGCTGATGTTCCGAGAAAAGGAAGGGGAGTAGGGATCAGTGAAGTTCTGTCTGCTCTTCGCTCTGGAAGTATTGGCTAGACCCCCTACAAGGCTAGAGGCTGAGTTCAGAGGCAGGACAGCCTGCAGTTCCATCGGCTCTGTTTTCACCGGTACACATTGGCGTCGCTTCGCTTGATGGAAATTACTGTGGACGATTTCACACACAAGGGAATAGCTTTAGCCAATAAACATTTTAAAAGAAATCACCCAAGCACATACAATTGAAGGCAAGGGATAGTTCACATGCATTCCTTGAGAGGCAAGGAGGAGGAACAGCAACCGTTAGACAGGAGAAGCAAGATAACGATTTGTCATCTATCGTATATCTCGGGCTCCTATCACCTTGTGATATAGTCACGGAGATACCCTCAGGGTTCTAGTTGACTATAGATATAGCATCGTCCTGAGCAATAAAGACCAAATTCTCATATGGAAATTGTCATGATATAAACGCTATTACGCATGCACGATGTTGGATAGTCTTCTATCTTCCGTATTATTCATTATTATTATTTATTGTCTGTATTACCGTAGTGCCTAGGAGCTCTAGTCGTGGACACAGAACAAAAACACAATTCCTCATACGGCCCCATTACCATAGTATCTAAGTGTCTCACAATCTCGAATGTCTATGTTCTCTCAACGCCACTGTGAGGAAGGGCAGTGCCTTTTTCCCCATCCGTACAATGTGGGGTCTGCGGCACAGAGAGGCTAAATGACTTTCCCAAGGTTACACTGGAAGTCTGTGGCCGAGCAGGGACTTAAACCCGGGTGCTCCAAGTCCTACACTGATGTCCTAATCATTCGTTCAGCTAATGGTCTCTAATAATAAATTACCTTTTATTATATTCCTTTACACTAAGAAGGATCTCCAAGTATTGTATAGACTGTTCATGTAGAGATCCTTTCACTCGTTTACCTCTGAAATGTTGCCCTCCCTTCAGTGGCATTTGGTATAGTCCTGCAAGTGGCTGGTTTGATTTGGTGAGGGGTAAACTCCTCATGTTGAAGCTATTGGGGAGATTGCAGCTAAGGCTACACTTGCGAGTTAGAGCTCATTAAAGCAGCCCTGTCCACACTGGCAATGCACGTAGAGCGCTCTGACTCCACGGCTAGAGCGCTCCTGGAACTCCACCTCAGCGAGTGGAATAACGTTTGCTGCGCCCCCACTGGAGCGCCGCAGCGCCACTGTGGACGCCCTGCTCTGTTAATGCGCTCTGATCGGCCTCCAGAAGAGTCCCACAATGCCTGTGCTAGCCACTCTGGTCATCACTTTGAACTCTATTCCCCTGCCCTCAGGTGACCAACCGTCACACCCGCCCTTTAAATTCTCTGAAAATTTTGAAAATCCCCTTCCTGTTTGCTCAGCGAGTCTTTCCAGGTGACCATGCCTCCATGCACCAGGCGATCCCCAGCATGGAACAATGGCGAGGTGCTGGACCTCATCAGTATTTGGGGAGAGGAGGCTGTCCAGTCCCAGCTGCACTCCAGCCATAGGAATTACGATACCTACTAGCAGATATCTAGGGAATGATGGAAAGGTGCCATGACCAGGACACACTGCAATGCAGGGTTAAAGTGAAGGAGCTCCGGAATGCTTACCGCAAAGCCCGCAAGGCAAACCGCTGCTCCTGTGCTGCCCCTACACCCTACTGGTTCTACAAAGAGCTGGACATGATACTTGGGGGCGACCCCACCTCCACTCCAAGTACCACATGGACACTTCAGAGCCCAGTTCAACAAGGCAGGAGGAGGAGGAAAGCGGGAGCGAGGGTGCTGAGGAGGAGGAAGACACCTGCATGCAGCCAGGAGCTGTTCTCAAGCCAGGAGGAAGGTAGCCAGTCGCGGCAGCCAGTGCTTGGGGAAGGACAAACACCAGAGGAGGTGCCCGGTAAGCGGCTTTTATTTTGGGAAGGAAGTTATTCGGTGCGGGCTCTTGGGGCGAGGAGGGTTAGGGCTGCATGCATGCCTAGATACGGAATAGGGAGTTGATGTGCTTTCTCACATCGCGGTAATCGGCCTCAGTGATCTCTTCAAAGGCCTCATCCAGAACTTGGGCAATGCACTTGTGCAGGTTTCTTGGGAGAGCCACTGTGGTCCTTGTCCCAGTCAGGCTAACATGTCTGCACCACTGTACCATGAGGGCCGGGGGGGACCATTGCTGCACACAGGCAAGCTGCATATGGGCCAGGGCGGAAGCCATATTGCAGTAGAAGACCCTCCCTTGCTTCCCAGGTCACCCTCAGCAGTGAGATATCTTCCAGGACAAACTCCTGTGGAAAATGTGGGGACAATGTTCAGTATAGGGGCCCCCTGCAGCTGTTGGCTCTCCCCAAGGCACAGAAACCCAGAGGACTGTACGGCCATGAAACAATCAGTCCCCCTTGACCCTGTGCTTACTCACCATTTTGGGGCTCCCGTGGGTTATGTCCGCTCACTTTGCAATGGGCAAATTATGCTATTGTGTAGACTGTGCTTGCTCTTAAGTACGGGGGAATCATTGCTCTGTCTGGTGTGAACAATGCTGCCTCTGTTAAGTGTTGCATTTTGCCTTTACAGATGCAACCTTGAGATCTCAGCCGTCCGTGTTATCACCGGCCGAAAGACTCCAAAGAATTAGGAAGAGGCCACGTAGCAGCAAAGACGACATGCTGCATGAAGTAATGCACCAGTCCTTTAACGAGACTCTAAAAGCGCAGGAGTGGAGGGAGAGTGAAAGGAGGATCCGCCAGCGGAATGTGGATCGCTGGCACAAAAGCGCGGAGCTCCGGCACCAAAGCACGGAGCGGCTGATAAGCATCATGGATCACCAAGTGGACTCGATCCAGGCTCTTGTAGCCATGCAGGCAGAGCACTACCACACCCACCCGCCCCCCTGCAGCCCTTGTCCCAAAACTCTTTCCCTTGTGCCCCCATGTCACCTCCAACCCACTTTCCCCAACATCCGGGTTCTTATCACCACCAGCTGCCTCCAACACCTGTAGCTTCACCTCCCAGCCCTGAAAACCACGACCCTTACCCACCGCACTCAACCCCCATCACCATGCAGTACAGCCATCCTGAAGTGCAGTACTCATTGCACAGCACTCCAGACAGAAAGGCTGAGTATGAGAACAGGACATACGCAAATCTGTGATTGTACCGTTCCCCACCCCACCCCCTGGCCCTTTCTGTATCCCAAGCAGTTGTGTTTCTTTTCAATAAATGAATTTTCTTTTCAATACATGGATGTTTTGGCTTTGAAAACATTCTTTATTATTGCATAAAGTAAAAGAGACCTTAGCCCAGGAAAGCAACAGGCACTGCAAGTCAGTGTAGCAAACACAGATTCCTACTAACATTGCAGCCACTGCACTTCACTCCCATGCAGGGCACCAAACATTACTGGTGGCTTTCAGCCTCAAATTGCTCCCTCAAGGCATCCCTAATCCTTGCGGCCCCAAACTGGGTCCCTCTAATAGCCCTGCTCTCTGGCTGTTCAAATTCAGCCTCCAGGGGTTGACCCTCCGAGTTCCATGCCTGAGTGAATCTTTCATCCTTCCCTTCACAAGTGTTATGGAGGGTACAGCACGCGGATATAACCGTGGGGATGCTGTCATTGGCCAGATCCAGCTTCCCATAAAGAGCACACCAGTGGCCCTTTAAACGGCCAAAAGCACACTCCACAGTCATTCTGTACCGACTCAGCCTGTTGTTGAACTGCTCCTTGCTGCTGTCAAGGCTCCCTGTGTAGGGTTTCATGAGCCACGGCATTAAAGGGTAAGCGGGCTCTCCAAGGATCACAATGGGCATTTCAACTTCCCCTACGGTGATCCTCTGATCTGGGAAAAAAGTCCTGGCTTGTGGCTTCCTGAACAGGGCAGTGTTTCGAAAGATGTGTGCGTCATGCACCTTTCCAGACCAGCCTATGTTAATGTCGGTGAAATGCCCGCGGTGACCCACAAGCACCTGGAGAACCATAGAGAAATACCCCTTCCAATTAACATACTCTGAGACTAGGTGGGCTAGTGCCAGAATTGGAATATGCGTCCCATCTATCACCCCTCCGCCGTTAGAGAAACCCATTTGTGCAAAGCCATCCACGTCATGCACGTTACCCAGAGTCACGGTTCTTCAGAGGAGGATGCGATTAATGGCCCTTCAAACTTACATCAACACGATTCCAATGGTCGACTTTCCCACTCCAAACTGGTTAGCGACCGATCGGTAGCTGTCTGGAGTTGCCAGCTTCCAGATTGCAATAGCCACCCTCTTCTTCACTGTCAGGGCAGATCTCAATCTCGTGTCCTTGCGCCGCAGGGTGGGAGCGAGTTCCTCACACAGTCCCATTAAAGTGGCTTTTCTCATCTGAAAGTTCTGCAGCCACTACTCATCATCCCAGACTTGCATGACGATGTGATCCCACCACTCAGTGCTTGATTCCCGAGCCCAAAAGCAGCGTTCCACGGAGGTGAGCATGTCCGTGAATGCCACATGCAATCTCGTGTCATATGCGTTACTCAAGTCGATATCATCGGCGGAGTCCTCACTGTCCATTTGGATCGTAAGGCGTAACTCGACTGCCAAACATGACGTGCTGGTGAGACTCGTCAGCATATTCCTCAGAAGTTCGGGCTCCATTCCCGCAGACCGAAAGGGAAGACAGAGCGCGCAGTACAAAAAACGTTGAAAGATGGCGCCAAATGTCCACAGAAGCACAGAGATTCCTGGGAGGTGAACCGATGCATCACGGGGCGTTGGGACAGGACCCAGAATGCCCCACACTCCCTACCCCCTTCCCACAAGCCACAGCGCCAGAATGGGAAGAGGTGCTCTGTGGGATAGCTGCCCATAAGGCACCGTTCCCAATGCCACTGCAAGTGCCGCAAATGTGGCCATGCTGGTCCGCTTGCAACTGTTAGTGTGGCCAGACTGCAGCGCTTTCCCTCCTGTGCTCTCCAAAGGCGGGTCTAACTCAAAGCGCTCTACAGCTGCAAATGTAGCCATGCCCTAAGTTGGTACTTGGCCAGCACATGGGGCTTAAAGCCCCATTTCCGGCCAAAAGTCTCATGGGGCCTTTCGTGGCCACAAGTGATACGGAGCTCAGCTTTATGTCTCCTCTTAATGCAGGCCCCTCCAGCAGCACCACGGCCTGCGTCACCACGCGGGCAATGATGATTAAGATGGAAAAAGTGTCATCAGGACCCCTGTCCACTGGCTCCCTGTTGGTCCCTCAACTCCTGTTAATGGGACCAGCTAGTTCCAACTCTCGTGAGCAACAGGAGACTCACAGGTCATGCACAGCTGGCTTGCAACAAAATCTCCTGACTGGCCGGAGGAACCAACAGAACCAGCACTTGAGTCCCCCGGATGCTCAGCATTTACACCTGCAAGCGGATCACTCCTGTTCCCAGCCTCACTCCAGTCCTGCTCTGGTCCTGCTCAGTTCCTGATTCCAGTTCCAACCCTTGGCGCCGACTCCTGGCTCTGACCACTGGGCATTGCTGCCCACTGCAGGCCCGGCTGCCTGCTGCCCTGACCACTAGCCCCAGCCATCCTGACTGTGTGTATGTGAAAGTAGCAAAGAAAATAAAGGCAGGTCAAATTTTGGTCTAGCTGACTTGACCACTGCTCCCGTTTACATTCTGACGGTGCTAGATCAGGGGTGGGCAAACTTTTTGGCCCGAGGGCCACATTGCGGTTGCAAAACTGTTTGGAGGGCCGGGTAGGGAAGGCTGTGCCTCCCCAAACAGCCTGGCCCCTGACCCCATCCACCCCTCCCACTTCCTGCCCCCTAACTGTCCCCCTCAGAACTCCCCACCCATCCAACCCCCCCTGCTCCTTGTTCCCTAACCGCCCCCTCCCGGGACCCCCCGCCTCTAACTGCTCCCGCCAGGACCCCACCCCCTATCCAACCCCCACTTCTCCCTGTCCCCTGACTGCCCCAATCCCTATCCACAGCCCCGTGCCCTGACCGCCCCCCCCCCCAGAACCTCCACCCCGTCCAACCGCCCCCTGCTCCCCGCCCCCGGGACCCCCTGCCCCTTATCCAACCCCCCGGGCCCGGCCCCCTTACCCAGCCTGAGCCAGACACGCTGCTGCACTGCCCTGCAGGAGCGCGCAGCCCTGCTGCCCAGAGCGCTGCCCACGCAGCGGCATGGCTGCGAGGGAGGGGGGACAGCAGGGGAGAGGCCAGGAGCAGCCTTCCTAGCTGGGAGCTCAAGGGCCGGGCAGGACGGTCCTGAGGGCTGGATGTGGCCCATGGGCCATAGTTTGTCCACCTCTGTGCTAGATACAAGAGGCCAGTCTTTTTTTTGCTTATTTTGAGCTTGTTTTAACTGAAGAATATTTGATGAGTCCAAGCCCAGTGCCATTCGTCTCGTTAAAACAAGGAGAGGTGATGTGACTGAGCAACCCCTCAGGATAAGGCAGCTTGGTAGGGAAAGTGCAGTCGCAGAGGGCTGCGGGTGGAGTTTGCCGTGCGTCTTGCGGCAGACCCGAAATAACCATCCGGAGTGTTTGCAAGCAAGAGGGCAGTTTGTTCGGTGCTGTGCAGACAAAGCTGCCTTTTCCAAGGAGCTCGCAGTTATCCCCCGGTGTGCTGGAGAGGCGCATATGGGGGAATTGGTTCCTCAGAGAGAGCTTTGGAAGGGATTTTATTAAAGAAGATTCTTCTTCTGTCCTTCTAAAGGCCTGGTCCTCCTCTCAGCAGTGAAACCCCATTGACGTGGGGAAGTTACTTCGGATTTACTCCATTGTAAATGAAAGGAGAGCCATCGCCGTTGGCATGCAAATAACCACACTGCCCTTTCCCGTGGCACTTCATCTGCTCATGCTGTTTATTCCTTCCTTGGCTGTCGTAATCCTCTGATTGTAGCAGTATAGATTATTGTAGTTATGGCATCTTGCAGGTAACAAGGGAGCACTGGGCTCACTACAGACCTGCCCGCCTGCTGCACCGATACCCCAGGAAGGCCACTGGTTGTCTTCGGTCGCAGCTCACCAATGCAAGAGAGGGCACGATTTTTGCCTTGTGAGTTTTTCTGAGGCACAGCCACTTGATTTGCAGACCAGCACAGCTGCAGACGAGCGATCTGAAACAAAATTACCACCTTAAGTTCCAATTCCAGAATTGTTATTGTGGGTGATAAAATGCCATCTGAACAGCATGACTTTTTGTTTTTAGCTCCCTGGTTAAGTTTGACTCTCTGGCAGTCAGCAAAATCTTATTTTCACTTGTAAATGGAGCTGATTTGATAATGAATTCACTTAAAAGAGAGTATGTGCAGAGCACCGGGCTATCCTTTTTACAGAGAAAACTTTCCTGACTTCCCCGGGCTGTAACGCAAAGGTGGATTGCAAATCATAAATTGAAGATTATCGTTTTCTGATGTCTGCTAAGAAGAACGAAATGCTATGGTGAAATATCAGAGAATGTTACTGTGACGGGTTCGATCACAGAAACCCCCTTGGGACTGTCACCTGATGCACTGAGACTACCTCTGAGCCCTTTTTCTCTGCCAGTTTGGGCCTCCAGAACCCTGCCTTGTTGAGCCAGACACGCCAGTCTGCTCCAACACAGACCCAGGGTCTGAACCACGTGCCCCAAAGCTGCAGACTTAACTGAAAACAGCTTAAGAAGTGCTTCTGTCTCCAATACCCAAACACCAGATCCCAATGGGATCCAAACCCCAAATGAATTCATTTTACTCTGTATAAAGCTTATACAGGGTAAACTCATGAATTGTCCGGCCTCTATAACACTGATAGAGAGATATGCTCAGCTGTTTGCTCCCCCAGGTATTAATCACTTACTTTTGGTTAATTAATAAGCAAAAGTGATTTTATTAAGTATAAAAAGTAAGATTTAAGTGGTTCTTAGTAATAACAGACAGAACAAAGTTACCAAGCAAAATAAAACAAAACACTCAAGTCTAAGCCTAATACATTAAGAAACTGATTACAGATAAAATCTCACCCTCAGAGATGTTCCAATAAGCTTCTTTCACAGACTAGACTTCTTCCTAGTCTGGGCCCAATCCTTTCCCCTGGTACAGTCCTTGTTCCAGCTCAGGTGGTAGCTAGGGGATTTCTCATGGCTGCAGTCTTTGTTCTGTTCCCACCCCCTTATATAGCTTTGGCACAAGGTGGGAACCTTTTGTCTCTGTCTTTTGACCCCTCCTTCTAAATGGAAAAGCACCAGGTTTAAGATGGATTCCACAACCCAGCCTTCATTCTTCCTGGCCTGACTCACAGGAAGGCTTGTAAGTAAACAGAGCCATTTACAACCAATTGTCCTAGTTGATGGGAGCCATCAAGATTCCAAACCACCATTAATGGCCCACCCTTTGCATAATTACAATAGGACCTCAAAGTTATATTTCATATTTCTAGTTTCGGATACAAGAATGATACATTTATACAAATAGGATGACCACACTCAGTAGATTATAAGCTTTGTAATAATACCTTGCAAGAGACATTTTGCATGAAGCATATTCCAGTTGTATTATATTCACACTCATTCACATATTTTCATAAAATCATATGGAGTGCAACATCACAGTTATAGCAGCCTTCATTGATCTCCCTACTGTGTGTATAAAGATCAACACATTCATTTAAAAACTTCCTACACTGGGATGGTGACTGATTATTTATGCAGTGGTGTGATGTTATCTGATTAAAATATGACCATATAGATCATTGTGGCAACCACTGTTATATATTTGCAACAAATCTTGTACAAAATGTGGCATGGAAGATGTCTATGAAAAGGTTATGATTTGCTGGTTATGACTATGCTATCTCTATGCATGTATCATTTTTGTATCTAAAGTTATGAGTATTGTCTCTATACCAGGGGGAGGAATAGCTCAGTGGTTTGAGCATTGGCCTGTTAAACCCAGGCTTGTGAGCTCAATCCTTGAGGGGGCCACTTAGGGATGGGGCAAAATCAGTACTTGGTCCTGCTAGTGAAGGCAGGGGGCTTGACTCAATGACCTTTCCAGGTCCCTTCCAGTTCTAGGAGATAGGATATCTCCATTTATTTATTTACATGTATTTCAAATGTTTGCTCCTCGGGTAACACAGCTAGCACATCTTGGAGACTATTAAAATTAAGTGGCTAATCAAGAAACATTTAACTGACAATGGACCATGGGAGACGCCCATCTACACTGAATGGACTGTCCTGCAAAGATACTGTCTGAGGTATGGGCAATGATTTCCTGCTGTGACTAAGCAAAATTATGCCTGGACATGTGACTTGCCCATGTGATTCCAAACCCCATCTTTTGTCACCTGTGATTTTCCACTAGCTGTGCTGAGGGTTTTGTTTGAAACAATGGATTTCCTTCCACATGTCAGAAGCTATAAAAGGCCCTGGAAACATCTCCATTTTGCCTCTCTCCTGCTCAAGCCTCTGGACTATGGATTTATACTAATGGGCACATTCTAACCAAGCGACTGAGGTCCTTCCAATGATTTGAAAGCAGCCAGAGACTTGATGTAAGCCAGCAGTTTATACCATCACTGCTACAAGCCTAAACCAAAAACTCTGCAATTACTGTATGTATTTGCAAAAACAACAGGGAGTCCGGTGGCACCTTAAAGACTAACAGATTTATTTGGCCATAAGCTTTCGTGGGTAAAAAACCCACGTCTTCAGATGCATGGAGTGACAAATACAGAAGCAGGCATTACTATACTGACACATGAAGAGAAGGGAGTTTGATTCCTTTAACCAATTTTAACTCTCAACTTTCTTTACGTTTTTATAAATAAACCTTTAGATTTTAGATACTAAAGGATTGGCCTCAGCATGATAATTGTATATGATCTGAGTTGTATATTGACCTGGGTGTGTGGCTGGTCCTTTGGGATCAAATGAAACTTTTATTTGAGGAGATTGGTTTTAAAGAACCACTCATCTCTAAGTTTAGTGTTTTGGGGATGATACAAGGAGTGGAATGCCTAAGGAAACGGTTTCTATGACTTCTTGTTAGCTGCAGGGCTGTTTCATTGCTGTGTAGACTTCGGGGCTCAGACTGGATCCCTGGCTCTAAGACCACGATTTGGCCAGCACAGGCCAGCCGCAGGTGTCTAGTTGTTGTGTAGACATAACCTAAGTGCCCTGCAAGAGGGAGCTAATGGGGTAAGGTGCCTGTAAAGTGACCACTGGCCAGGAGGGGGTGCACCACAAGCGACCACACTGCTACAGCTTCCAATAGCCTTTTTGACCCGAGAGTCGCAAAGTGGTTTACGGCTCACAACATCCCTTATTTGCAAAAGGGCAGAATGAGTCTGAATTACAAAAGAATCCCTAGTCAGTTATTGGCAGAGCCGGGACTAGAACCCACCAGCTTGCTGTTAAGTATCTGACAACCCTCCATCCCCATGACACAAACCCAGTAACAGGAAAACAGTTTCATTTGCGTTAGTTTAAATTTAGCTTTGCAAACTGTTCACCAAGAAGCTGGAATTAATTAATACTTTCTGCTTTTTTTAAACTTAAAATGGCTAACATTGTGTTTGACGCATCCAATGCGGTTGCTGTAAATTTGTAGCTGTTTAGTGCCATTTGATTTATTTATTATTTGTATTCCAGTCGCCTCTAGCGGCTAAGGGGCCCCATTGTGCTACGTGCAATATAAACTCATAGTAAAAAACCAGCCCATGCCCCAAGGAGCTTGCAGACGAAACAGAGGGAAGCATTATTATCTCCATTTTACAGAGGAGGACCTGAAGGACAGATAGATTAGGTGATTTGACCAAGGTCACACAAGAAGTCTGTGTCAGAGTTGAGAATTGAACAAAGAAATCCTTAGAGCCCTGTGTGCTATTAACCACCCTTCTTCTCATTTGAAGACAAAATCAACAACATTTCGCTTCCTCCGGTGTAGAATAGTGCAACTGTGCTTAAGGCTCTATCAGTGCTGAAATCATAACCATATTTTGGGGGGTTAATAACATGGCTGTAAAAACAAGAAAGAGAGAAAAGCGCTCCAGGATCAAACTTAGTAATCTTAAGTGATATTAATATAACGTACCCACTAATGCTATCACACTGCAGAATTCAGATAATACACAGCTATTATGAAAATTAATAATTCACCGTAGTAATCGGTTACTTTCCAGTCTAACAACCAGCATGCCATTACGGGTAGGGGTGCGCAGTGTAGTGTGGATTGTTTCTTCTGTTTTTCATTGTTAGCATTTGTCTTTTTGTTTTTATTGGTGTTTTTGTCTTTTGCTTGCGGTTTTCTCGGGGTGTTTTGAATGTCACATTGTTTACTGGGGGGAGGCTATTTTAGCTGAGAGTGAAATGCACTAAAGAATCATTATAAACAGAACTTTCTCATTTATTGAGTGTTCTCCCCCCAGCCTTTTTCAGTCGGAAATGTACAAAAAGTGTTTTTTTAAAAAGGAATCGCTTTGACTCAGATTGTGTGAGATGAATCATAACCCACTTTCTCGTCTGAGAGGCGCAAAAAAAAATTCCAGCTCTGCTGTTGGCGTCAGCATAATCAATATGGAGCGCTTGTCAGAGACACAGAAAGGAGGGGGAGCATCAGAAGAATGAAAAGAATCAACTGTGGTAGAACTCTCTCATTTCTTCTTCTTGAGTCAGCCAGTGCATCACACCGGCTCGTCGTGTCATCCATGGAGCACACCTGCTTGCAGTCAGCGTGTTCTTGGCTAAGATGCAAGGTCGGGATGGGTGTTCAAAAGCCGTGCCGTTGATGGTCCAAACTGGTATTCAAATAATGAAACCCCACTTCGACACATCTGTATGTTTCTGAATGCTGCCAATCAGTCAAGAATACAAACTCATCTTGACTTGCAAAACACGCTGTACCTTATCAACCATCTTGACTCTGCAAGAGCACTCCATGTTGGCCGATTGGAGCGTGTACGGCAAACATGAGACCCCGTGATCCTCCAGCTTTCCAGTCCAGTAGAGGAAAACAGAAGACAAACTTCAATTAGTAATAAGACTGCGGTGGCAGTGAATTTAAATTGTGAAATCAACTCTGATTAGTGGTTTGCGCATTGGCCTGCTAAACCCAGGGTTGTGAGTTCAATCCTTGAGGGGGCCACTTAAGGATCTGGGGCAAAATCAGTACTTGGTCCTGCTAATGAAGGCAGGGGGCTGGACATGATGACCTTTCAAGGTCCCTTCCAGTTCTAGGAAACAAGATATCTGACAACATATTTACTGTATGGATATTCTTACTTTACGAATGCGCTTGCTTGCATTAGAATTTTTTTTTATTTGTGTCTCTCCTAAGCTCCAGGCACATACAAATGTCAGAACCAGGCATTACTACTCTACTTACACAGGCTAATGGTCCTGGAGTCTTAATGTTTTAAGGGGAGGGCTCATTGAAGGTCAAGGAGGACGTTCCACCCATCCCAAGAATAGCACTGCACAGTTAAGTACATGATAGAGGCATGCTTATAGGCATTCTGGGAATAAGGAAGGAAATGTTCCACCCTGCACTGTGCGTTAATGTACAGTAGAGATGATAGATGTAAGTGTGTGGGAGGAGGGTTGAACCAACCTCTGCAGCATCAAATATTGGTCACTGCTAGAGGTAGGCTACTGAACTTGGTGGACTAATGGTCTCAGATGCTATAGGCTTAATTCACTTCTCAATTAAACCATTTTCTTTCCTGGACCCTATAATGGCGTTAGCACATCCCTACAATGCACCTAGTTGTGAAACTGGAGCTTCCATTTGCTTATTTTTATGAATCAGGCCCTGTGTCCCATTCATCCAGTAAACGGCAGCATTCTGCTTTCTGACACAATTCCCCCCATAAATGCTGGTTCCAGACACTACCTTTAGAGGTTAATAGCTTGCTCTGTAGCAAACACATGTTCTGATTCCGATTACGCACGAGTCAACAGACAGAATAAATGATTTCTAGCTGTTTATGTGAGGGCAGTTTTTGAGGACCGGAGATGGTTTCTTTGGAGGGGGGGGGGGCATTTTTTAAAATCATTTTGCATTATATATTTGGCTTTAAAAACCCGCTGTTTGCTGAAACAGTCAGTGTTTCCTCCTCATCTGCATGCCCTGCAAGGGTAATTCATTCTAGCTGCTGTCCCCAAAATGCCATGTTCAGAGGAAGCCTGCTTCCTTCACCTTGATGCGCTCTATGAATGAGTTGGGGGTGAGCCACAGTACCAATGGGCCTCCCCTTTCTGAATGTGGTGATTGTCTCCAATAATCAGCTCTTACCTTTACCATTGTGTCATGGGACGGTGCCTAGCTGCGCTCTCCTTCTGGGAGGCAGAGTGACTGCTGGGTTTGATGCTAGTGCAGTACCGTTATCACATGCTAAACACTACGGCATTCCGTGTGATATGTTCTTTGATGACAGCGCACACACCCCTGGGATGGTTATAATTCCAGTCACACATCCATCAACATGCCATGGGCTTCTCTTTGTCATTTCTTCTCACAGCAGAAGCTAGGGAGACTGAATATTTTTCTTATCAGGGAAGGATTGGTCTGGAGGGAACTGGTGGTGAGAGAGATACTGGAAAGAGGACTTATTTTGAGCAACCAGACCTTCAGGTGGGTTGTACTGGCTGCATCAGAACCCAGCTTGCTAAGAGATTTCCTTCCTCCCCGTACTCCGTCACAACAGTTGAGATCAGCTGACACCCTCTGCCTCTCACTCCCTTTTTGAAAGTCCCTTGCAAATCCTTACTAGATCTGAAACATCTTCAGTGGTGCCGATTCTCAGGGGTTGTTGGAGGGCAAGGGAATAAGTTAACAGCAACTGCAGTAGGAGCAGAGTTAGGGCAAAGCTTGGCACTTTTGAAAATCCCATCCCTTGTCTTTACAGTTATAGATTGTAAACCCCTGGGCTTGATCAAAACATCAGCCACCAAGTGCTACGTGCTTTCTGCAATTCCCTAGTGGCTGCTCATTCAGTAACACCCCTACTGGCACTGAACCAGTCATAACCTCTTCCTCTGTGCACATTATCTTTCTAAATATAGGGTTGTTTTTTATGTTCAGAAATATTGTCTAGTGTCTTTGCATAGAATAAAATAAAAAGGAAGATAAAATATAACATGTACATTCTGGATATGCGACGCTTGATGCACCCTGTACATAATATCCCTCGTTTGGAGGGGCGGGGACAATTGTAATGGATACATAAGGAAGTAATACAGGAGGAAGAATAACCGTTTGCCATTCTGTTTGGTGTGAGCAGAGGATGGACACTTTATTTTTATGACAAACTGCTTGCCCCCGATGGCTAGGAGGTATCCAGAAATGGATTGTGGATTCTCAGGCCTTGTCTACTCCGGAAAGTTGCACCAGTTGCTTTTTAAACTGATTTAGTTAAACTGGTGCAAGAAGCTGTGTGGACTTTCTTATTTCACTTTAAACCAGGCTTAAGTTAAATTGATTAGGAACTGCATCACTGTCCACACATGTTTGTACTGGATTGAAAAGTGATTTAAGTTAACCCAGTGCAATTTCTGCATATCGATAAGGCCTCAGTCCTGTTCCTAATGTCACAAGTCCCTCCCCCAGTGAACACTAACTTAGGCCTGGTCTACACTGGGGGGGGGTCGACCTAAGATACACAACTTCAGCTATGAGAATAGCGTAGCTGAAGTCAACGTATCTTAGGTTGACTTACCTCACGTCCTTATGGCGTGGGGTCGACTTCTGCCGCTCTCCCGTTGACTCCACTTCCACCTCTCGCCGCGGTGGAGTACAGGGTCGACGGCAGAGCGATCGGGGATTGACTTATCACGTCTACACTAGATGCAATAAATCAATCCCCGATAGATCGATCACTACCCACCGATGCGGCGGGTAGTGTAGACGTACCCTCAGTGTGGCTTTGTCCCCCTCTAGTGGCTAGGCCACAAATAGAGTCTTACGGGTCTGCTACTGCCTCTGAACCCAGTCTGGATAGTTCAAGCAGGAGAGGCGCTCATGCAATTAGATCTGGAGGTCCTAGGTTTGAACTCCACAGGCAATCCACACAGAAGCGTTGTTTCGCGCTAGTTGACACCTTTGTTGGCAGTCTCAGCAGAAAGACTGTGAACTGAATTGACAAGTAGACCTACAGTCCCTCGAGCTAGGGTTAGAGGCATGCTGGTGGTGCAGTGTTAGGGAGCTGTGCCCTGACTCAGCCTGTCCCTGGCCTGTGGATAAACAGAGTGCTTCATTCTCA
This sequence comes from Trachemys scripta elegans, assembly GCF_013100865.1. NCBI lineage: Eukaryota > Metazoa > Chordata > Testudines > Emydidae > Trachemys > Trachemys scripta. The sequence continues at coordinate 100,169,778 of NC_048306.1, forward strand.
AGAGCCGTCAATCCAAAATGCTTTCCCAAGCAGGGCATTTGCTTTTAAAATAGAAACAGTATTTGTAAGCCAGGCTTGACAGGAGTAATTGGACATGGGCAAGGGCTTATTTTTTGGGAGACAGGAATAGGGAGGTAAATGGATCGGCAGGCTGGAAACAGAATGTCTGTACTAGCTAAGAAGAGGGAACACCCAGGGTACCATTGACAATGCACAAGATAACAATGGGTAAGATTAGCCTGGAACACAACATGAGGGGGAAGGAGTCAGTCGTGCATGACAGTGCGTGATGTACTGGGATTGGTTCCTACAAAGTGACCACACCAATCCCAAAACACATCATGCAATGTATTGTAAATACGATGTAATGTGTCAATGTAGGTAAAGGAAGAGGTTTACTGCGTAACTTTGGATGTGCGGTACTGCCTATACCCACCGCCTACGCTTGAGTCGGATCAACTCAGTGTGGCTTTGCAGTATGCCAACGAAGGGAACCTGAGTGACGAGGCTGGAGCCGAATTGAGTTCCTGGGGACCAAGTAGAAGAGGTTTTGAGGGAGCCCCAAAAGTATTTTGTAGGATGCCAATTAGTCTCCAGCTCCCAACTTTTTCTCTCTTTCTCTACATTGCAGACACTGCTTCCACCAGGGTGGAGCAGGACGTGGGGGTGGGGGAAGCGAGAGAGAGGGAATTAATGTGCCTAAGATCTGTCCAGTTTTGCATAATTACTTTTTGACAATTCTAGGAGTGGATTAAGCTTTTTATTGCTTGCCTCATTTCATGAAGCAATAGCATGACCTTTAGGATAAGAGAGCCCTGTACGGAGGACAAAAGTTCAAGGTTTTTACAATCACAGCACTGAGACACAGAGTGGGGAAATGATCCTTCAGGAAACGTGAGATAATTGCCCCTGACCCTGGACAATTGCACATGTCTGGACGAATAATGAGCAGCTCACAGGCCGATGACTTGGAGCACAGCCCAGCTGGGCCATGCACACGCTCTGGGCTGCATCATCAGCTCGTGTGTCTTGGTGAGTGTAGCTCCATTGATTTCGGTGAAGCTGCATCTGTTTACATCTCCTGAGCTGGTGATCTGGTCCAGTATAGCTAGAATGAGTTCATTTGAGAGGCAAGGTGCCATTGGCTGCCTGCCTACACTTTAGGGAGTGGGTAGAAGGCAGACAGTGTAGGGGTTAGTGCTGCAAAGTAAGAAGTTTCACAGGTTTTCTTTGAGCAAATGTCCACTGATTTTACTTCTCTTTCGGCTAACAATATCCCCTGATAACCTTCAGAGCCTGGCCCGCAGCTATTCACAGGAAGAGGCTTTCGCCATATCTCAGAGAGAGAAGTATCTTCCCAAACCGCGGTCAGCATTTGTGTCTGTGTCATCCCAGCTGTGCCTTGTAGTGGCGAGAACGGTTCGGTTTTCCTTTTAAGTGGCGTTGGACTGATGAAACCCGGACTGATGAAACCCAGGCTTGGGTCAAGCATCGCAAAGTTTGGCAGCAGATCTGAAACTAACTCGAAAGCTTCTGCAGCCCTCTGTTCTAGAAATTGGATTGGAGTCTTCCCAGGAACTGACTTACATGCTGTGTTTGATCCAGGCCAGGGCCGAAAACAGAGGCTTGTGGAAAGGAAAAATAATTTACAAATAGAAAAATTTAACCAAACTGTTTTGAACCTCAAACCCCATTTGGGCATGTGAGTCATTGTTTTATTTAATCCAAATGGAGTCTCACCGTGCTCCATTTTCTGTTTTGGATACAGGCTGCAACAAGCCATAACTCATGCCTTTCTACCACACTACTCCACCACGTACTCTGCATGCGGAGTGCTACAGGGAGCTCATTTTTAAAATGCTTTGGAGAGTTATTGGTACTATTTTTCCATCTGCCTCTGCCAGTAAGAGCAGGCTCCCTTCACACCAACAATCCAGCTCGCAGAGGAGGATACAGTTTTAGCAACATCAAATAACTACCTTAAAAGAACTTTCTCTCCATAATGGTGTCGTGGTGTTTAGGGATGGCGTCTCTGGCCCTTGCAGTAGTAAAACCGAGTGGTGTTGGCCCTTTCGCAAGGGAAGAGCCTCCTCTTTCCAGTTGAACAAAGCTCTCAATTCTTGCCCTAACAGGTAGTCAGATACTGAACCTCAGGCCTGGGTGGGAAAGAAGGAAACCGCTATCTGGTGTAAAGAAAAGTGAAGGCAGCTGTTTGGGGCTGCTGGGAAGTTTGGAGTGGCAGAAGTTAGGCCCAGGGGAAATGGGTTAGTGTCAGAGTGCACGTCAGGCACTCAGCGCTGCACAATGGATTCAGTTGATCCCCTGGGCAGTGTGTGAGCAGAAATGCATCATGCACCTGGCATTGCTGCGTGGATTCCTTTTCAAAGGAGTCAGGCGTCCCACTGAAATTCAGTGGGGCGTGGGCATCCACCACCCGTAGACACCTTCAACAATCCCAGGCCTTTGGTGGTTTGACGGCCCAGCAGCAAACTTCTGTTGGAGTCTCTTCTCTTTGCCACCTTCTTCCTTTCTCCCAGCTTCTGCTCCCTTGTTTTCCGTTTAGCGACCTTTCCTCATCTGCTCCTTCCCAGGCAGGCGTGAGGCAGATTGGCAGACAGGAGCAATTGGCAGAGCGAGAATCTCTGACTCAAAGTTTCACATCTCCTACCCATTACCAGCCTTTTCCACCTCCCCGCTCAACAGAGGAGGCAGCACACTCTGCCCACCAGGCTGGCAAGGTGGAAGCACGCGGCTGAACACTACTGGAGTGCAGCCAGGCCGATGGAGAATGAACCGTGTCCCTCCGGCTCCGCAGCGTGTGATTTGGGGGGCTGTGAGTCTGGGAGAATGCGGACAGCCTTTGCCCGGAGGGGATGAAATGATTGGCTTGGGGAGAAAGGGAAAGAGCAAGGGGCAGTTTTGCAATATGGAAACAATTACAAATAAGCTCTTGTTGTTGTTTGTACAGCATCAAGTACAATGGGGTGCTGGTCCAGGACTAGGCTCCTAGGGGCTACAGCAGGTGCAGATAATAATAACTCTGAGTAACGTCCATTAGGTGGCTTCTGGGTGAACAGTAGAAGTCCGTCTGTTCCCCACTGTGGGCTGACAAGCTGGTATCTGTGTCAGTGCATGTTGTGGCCAGGCTGGTGTGTTCTTTTCCACCTGCCCAATGGCTTGGTTCTCAGCTGAGCATCCACTAAGGGGCCCAGGGTTTGTTTGAATTTGGGGCTCTTGTATTTTGGGGCTCAGAGCCGCTGGGAATTGGCACCTTTTGTCACCACTGGGACATGGACAGTCTGGCCTAAGCGGGTAAGACCAGGAGTCAGGCTTAGTGGTCAGAACAGGAATAGGGCCTGGTAGTCGGAGCAGTAGTTGGGAGTTGGTGGTAAAGCCAGGGCTCAGAACCAGAGTCTGAAACTACGAGTCAAGCCAAAGGACAAACCCAGAATCACGACTCAGGAGTCTAGTCAGGTATCACAGTTGGACCAGGAGTCAATCCAAGGGTCAGAGTCAGGGTCCAGTGGGATCTGTTACAGCAGCAGGCCCGGTGCGGCTGAGTTGCAGAGACAGCTTCCTGTTTAAATAGTGCACCTGGACCAACCAGAGGTCACAGGGGATGTTGCCAAAAGGGTTTTCTGTGAGTGGCACTTCCTGTGGTGCTTAGGCCCCCAGGGTTTACCGAGCATTAATTGGTCTTCCACAGTTGCCTGGTGGTAGCGTGGAAGCATTTGTCACCCGGAGCCCTGCAGACTGGGGTTGTTGCCCTCCGGTTCCTTACACGTTTGGCCTCTAGCAGGGGTGGGGAGGGCTTCAAGCATTAGTAGAGTATTAAATGTCTGAGGAGGAGGTGACCTCATTTGGCCTCAGAGTTTTGTGCTACATTGCGGCTCCTGCTAACAAGTGGGGTGGCTGTAGCATCCCCTAGAACCACCCACCACTGCTTCTACCAGCAAGTAGAAGCACCTTGAGTCACCACGTCAGAGCGCTGAGCCAGCACCTTTTGCGTACAGCTGTGCTTGGCATTCGATGGGAAAGCCAGAGCCTCACCCAGTCCCCGCCTGCACAGTGGCTGGGACTTCCGTCACCAAACCAACAGAAACGTATTTTTGTGGCTCCCCAAAAGAGGATCCTGAGATCTTGTAAAGAATTTCAGAACAGGTCCCGCAGACCAGGGGAATGCCCAGAAAGTCACCACCGCCCCCGGAGGGGTGGGGGAAGAGAGACCTGTTTCCATCACACACTCTGCCCTTTGTTTTCAGCACGTTTCAAGCAAACATTTTAGATAGATGTTTGTTTCTCTATTTGTATCCTTTCTGTTTCAGGAGTTAAATCTCGCATTGATGGTTTTGAAAATGTAAGTGCAAAGAGACGCGGCTCGAAGGGTCGGTACTGCAGTCCCGGAGCCATTCATGGGAATTTACAGGCTGAATCAAACAGAAGGTCCATCAGGACCTTGTCTCTGACAGCAGCCAGCACCAGCTGCTTCAGTGGAAGGCGCAAGAAACTGCCCGATAGCCGTGATGGGATAACTTGCCCCCGAGAACATTTCCTCCTGAGTAAAGCCAGATGATTATATTTTTTCAGATGAAACTCTTCTGTTGGGGGGAAATGCAGATTTCACAACACTGCAACATTTCACGAATTCATGTCAGTTTCACTTGATTGTTCTGGCAGGGGGAAAAAACCAAAAACAAAAATCCAGATAAAAGTTGGAACAGTTCATTCCAGTGTTTTCTAAACTAAACATTTTGATTTTAGGGGCCCAAATCACTTTTTGTTATGAAATTTCCTTTGATTTTACTTCATTTTAAATGCAAAATCATTCTTAAAAGCAACTCCAAATCAAAACAAAATGTTTTGTTCAGCCCAAAGCAATTTTTGGTTTGCCAAAAATTCCAAAATGCTGGTTTTGGGTTGACTGTCAGCAGCCAAAAACTCCATTCTTCACACCGCTCTGCTCCTGATCCCCACGGATCATCATCAGCAGTTTATTTTTCGTCTGTGCAATCATTTCTGTTGAAAATATTCATTTTTCAGTGCAATTTTAAGTTTTAAGCAAACTTTCTCTCCTTTTTTTCAAACTGGAAAAGGGAGATGGGGAAGTAGAAAGTGAGAGGAAGTTTTTTTTTCCCCCACCTCCACTTCCTCTCACTTTTCTTCCCCCCACCCTGCCTCTGTTTCTGGTGGGTGTGGGGGATTTTTTTTTTTTTAAGAGGGCTTTTTCCAACCTAATTTAAACGGAAAAAAAATCATTCTGGAATTTTACAGTGCAAAACAAAGAATTACATGAAAAAAATCAAATACAACAAATCTTTCCTATTTAATTTTTTTCATTAAGCATATTTGCCTCTTTACAATCCGCTCAGTGTATAGCCCATCTAAAATGCCCATTCTTTTTTCATCACCCGGACACCAGTTTCAATTCAGGCTAGATCAGTAGTGACCAGTGTGTCCCGGGATGCCTCAGTCCCTCATATCCCTTCTGGAAGTAGCTCTCCCTTGCCAGGGTTAAGACACATTGGCAAAGCACTGCAGGGACGCTTGCCCTGCCGGTTCCCATGCTATGGCTGCTATGTGGATAGAGTGCTTTGAACAAATCTGGCACCATTCATCAGCATTAAAGGAAATAAAGTACATCTTGCGCTATCCTCTGCATGTCCATGATCGATCAGCAAAGGAGGTTTCCTTTATTATTATTTTTTTTCCATCTCAAGATGTTACACTGAGGCCCTAATTCAACTACTTTGCAAATGGTAAAACATCTGCCCCCAAGTGAGACAATAGCATAAAACCAGAGCATGCTGCAAAAAGTGAGCATTAAGTCAAGTACTGTAGAACGTCACTGACCCCCGCTGGGTTGGGAGACCCATTGCAGGCTACCAGTTTCTGGGGACTGGCAAATAACTAGTCAGGCACAAGAAAACAATCAAGTCTCCTGCATTGCAACAGGTACCTAGTCAGTGCTGGGTCGTCATCAGAAGCTCAGATCAGATCAAGCTTTGTGGGAAATCCAGGTCCAATCTTTACAGGTGGCTCTTATGACTGGAACCGACTCAGTCAAACTCCAGATGTGGACATTAAGAATGCTCTAGTCCTCACCTGACCTTTGGAGCTCGGCCCCGTCATGGTCGCAGTGATTTAGGAAAATTACTTTGGACCACGCTGGTAAATGCACTGTATTCTGCTTAGTAAAACTGATGGGATAACCTGCGCTTGAGCCTTTTGTGATGCATGGGGAAGGGAGGACTTAGGTTCAAGGGGTTTTTCACCAGGCATAAGAGGCATTATTGCAATGCTATTGTTCCAGGGAGCACAGGGGGCTGCTCCCTCCTAATGCCTCAATGAAATCAAAGGAGCCAGGGAGTGGGGAGCTGCTTCCCACCCTCCTTCCTCTCAGAGCTTGCCCAGGCACTTTGGGGTGACAGCACAGTTTGGCAGGAAGCACATTCCTCGTGCCTACTGGGGAGTTGTGATCAGGTTCGTATCCGCTGAGGCCTGGAGCACCTTGTATTGTGGAGAAAGAGAGAGCCTTGTGGGTAAGGCACTGGACAGGGCCTCAGAAGATCTGGCTTCAGTTTCTGGCTCTGCCACAAACTCCCTGGGTGACCATGGGCAAGTTGACCAATCTGAGCCTCAGCTCCCCATCTGCAGTAGCACTGACAGGGTGTGGTGAGGATTAATGCCCCAATGCTTCTGAGTTGCTCCAATAGGAACAGTGGGTGAGCAGCGTGGGAAAGTCTCTGAGAAGGTATCAGGAAGGCTTAGAGACGAGGTGGGTGATGGGATCTTTTATTGGGCCAGCTTCTGTTGGTGAGAGAAACAAGCTTTTGAGCTCCACAGAGCTGAAGAAAGAGATCTGAGGAGCTTGAACCTTCTCTCTTTCACCAACAGAGGTTGGTTCAATAAAAGATATTCCCTCCCCCACCTTGTCTCTCATCTCCTGGGGCTAATATGGCTACACCAGCACTGCAAACAACAGTGAAGCTTTAGTAAGGTGAGGCCTCACCATTGCCCTGCGTGGGCCGAGACCACCAATGCATATTGGAAACGGCTCAGGTTTGCAGATAAGTGAAATGAGATAACGAGGTTGTACTGTGGTTAGGGGGTGAAAACAATGAGCAAGCTTTGCTGTTACTGGAAGTGGTCAGAACGGTCATCACAGAGACCTGTGCATCAGGCCTCCTCTGTAGTTGAGATAAAATAAGAGGACTTAGGAAAGTAGCCAGTGATTAAATCACAGCTTTTGATTTAATTCATGGAGTGTTACAAACATGCCTCGAAGCACCAAGCATCTATGAACGACGCGTATCCGTTGACGTCTGCCGAAGCAGCGAATTAAGATGAATCTGTCTAACGTCCAAACGTTGCATAAGACGACCGATGTGTCCGACCTGCAGCTGTCAAATGATGAAACTTCAGTGCAATGAGCTCATTGCTAAGGGATGAGTAACTGCCAGGAAAGCTGGGTCAAAAACCAAAAGAGGACAGGTGGGAGGAGTAGAGGGACGTGTCCGAGAACATCGTATAATTGAATTCACCCTATCGGGCGTTTATGTAAATCCTCTATCAGCTTAGGTTAAAATTGACTGGAAAATTTGAGGCCAAAATTTGAGGGAGCCCAATCCTGCTTCCTGTAAAACCAATGGCAGATCTCTCACAAACTCCAGTGGGTTAGGGATTATCACACACATTACAAGGTCAAGACTTTGAGAAGTGACTAGTGAATCTGTGTGTCTGGGGTTTTTTGTTATTCAGTTAGAATATACCAAGCCCCAATCCTCCAAATCTAAGTCCCTTTTAAGGTGTCTAAAATCAGGCACCTCAGATCCCTAATCACTTCTGAAAGACTTGGCCCCAAATTACTCCAGGAGTCAAAACGATAGTGTTGAACCGTAGGCAGGGCTGAGGTATGAACCCAGGTCTGCAGCAGTGTTGAAAAGTAGAGCGGATTCATGAACCTGACCATCTGCTAGGCTTGTTGGGAGCTCCGGCCCGAGGGCAGAGCTTCCGAAAGGGACGTTCGCTAGCATCCAAGGGAGAACGCTTCTGCATAGCTGGGTTAGTTCCTCCCCAGGGTCTGCTGCTGTGGGAATTCCACCTGGGAGAAGGCTATGGCAGTGCAACCTGCCTACAGCCCCATGCCACCAGCCTCCAAAGTGGAGGCACTGTCTTGGGAGGGGTCATTTCCAAGGCACCCTTCCCTAGCATAACCCCTTTTGGACGAGCACCTCCTTTCCTCAGCCAGATGGTAATATTCACTCTCTTCCAGAGCAAAGCTTCCCCTCGTGTCAGCTTGGGCAAAATCAAGGAGCCTGTTGTGTGCATGGCCAGTAGAACATTAACCAGAGCTCCAGGAGTTCTGGGTTTTGTTTTGAGCTCTGCCACAGTAGCGTGGACTTGTACAAGTGTCTCACCCCTGTTCGTTAAGGGAGGCAGTGTAACATAGTGGGTATAGCACTAGATTGGGACTTGGGAGCCTGGATGTTAGTCTCAGCTATACCATTGATGTGCTGGGGGACCTTGGGCAAGACACTTCCCTTCTCTGTACCTCGGTTTTCCGCATCTGCAAAACAGAACTAATGATAGTGCTTGCTTCCTTTGAGAAATGTTATATGGTGGAGCTAAGTAATAGCTCTCTCTGTGCCCCGTTTCTCTAATTCTATTGGGGATAACCATGGCTACCTTGCATGGGGCTGTGAGGATTAACAGATGCTTGAAAACCCTTGGATGAAAGTCACTGGAGAAGGGGGGGAGGAACCTTGTTGTTTTGTTGACTTATGGTCAACGTTGTCCTCGAAATGCTGTTTTCGCGTCAATATTTCTTCATTAGGAATAATGATTTTTCCACATCCATTGCCAGCCGATTCAAAACTGTCCAAAAGGAAGATGTGTCATGAATTCCTAAAACACACTTGCTGGAGAGCTCCTAAGCAGAGATGATTAGAAAAATAGCACTGGAGAATATACCAGGGCCTTGAGAATGCCAGAGGAGCTTTTAGCTTGATATTTGGTGCAATGTATTTACATATGAAAAATACTGTAATACACTTTGGTAAAGGCAATGTATTCTATTTCTTCTCGTTTATTGTATCCCAGCAGCAATGAAAACCAGGGAGGACATTGGGTTGATCGAAGGAAATTTAAGTGTAATCAATAAGCATCAGGGGATGTGACCTTGTTTTGATTAACTGTGGTATACTCTACAGTCTAGAGACATTTCTTTGAATGCATGAATGTAAACCCTTTTGTGGGTGCAGGTCCATTTGCTTTCTACTCATTCTTATGATTTCTGTTTATATGGTTTTGGCTGAGTGCTGTACCCACAATGAGAGACTATCACTGCCCCCAAAGAACTTACAGTCTAAATAGATAAGACAGACATATGTTGTGTTATCCCCATTTTACAGATGGGAAACAGAAGCGCAGAGATATTGGTCCAAGAGCACAAGGTCATACTGGCTTATAGCCCTCCTTACCGTGCTAGAACGGCTCGGGTGTGTTATAGACAACGATAGATCCTGTTTAAAAGAAGGACCAAGTGTTGGGTCGTTTCACTGTGGTGACGGGTCATGGTTGTGTTCTGGTGTTCCTCCCTCTCACGCTGACCAAAGGAAGAGACTTCCCGTAATTGGGGAAGAGGCGTGCGGGGACCCGAGCGGGCTTCTCCCTCAGTCATGTCAGGTTCAGGGGGAGGTGAGAAAGCAGCCACTTCCAGGAGAGCTCTCCCAGCAGTAGTAGGGACAGGGCAGGAGGCTTAGTTGGGGCTTCCCTCCACCTCCCTGAACCCATGTCATAATACTCCAGAGCTTTGTGTAACCGAGACCCCATTTGCGTTGAGTTAGGAAAGTGACAGAAGAAAAGGCTGGTGCTGTTGCTGTCCACCAGTTTCCGCTATGAAACTATCATCCATAGTGGCCCCTGCTGTTGGCAGCTCTTCAGAGAGTTTTCAGTGGACACAGACTGAACTCCCCCTAAAACCTGTCCCTGCAGGTTAAGACTGAGGCCCATTGGTTGGGGCAGCCTGAAGGAAGCATGCCCTGGCCATGCTGCACCCGCTCCAGGCATTGGAGAACTCCAAGAGTGGCTGCCAATACAACACATTTCAGCAGCGCTGGGGAAAAGAAAGCTAGAAGGGGGGAAAAGAAAATGGTGACACTGCACAGATCCATCTTGGTGAAGTTTAATGTTAGTTTCGTCGTTTGTCTTTAACCTGCCTTTAAAGGGCTGTCTGTGTCTTTGTCTCTGTCGGAAGCAACTGGGTCATGTTGTTCTGTGTTGCTATTGTAATATGCCACCCACTATTTTTCTCATAGATTGTTTTTGTAATCGTTGTGTGCAATCTGTTTGTTCTCCGAGTTTTGCGTGCCTAGCCTTTCCTGGTAAGTAATACTACTTGGACTCAGGTATAGACATTAACTAGTTGGTTGCAGGCAGTGGGAAAATAATGAGAAAGGAAACATGGGGTCTTTAACTGAGGTGAATCTAGCCACAAATTTGTTCACAATTAGCGATGGTCTTGTGTGATTGGCCCGCAGGAAAAGTATACCTTCATTCTTTGCAGCAACAATAGTAAAGAGTGCATTATCTGTCACATGGATTGTTTTTTTCGTCTCATAGGCTGATTGTGCCATAGAGGTTTCAGCTAAAAAGAGGGCATATGTTGAACGGTATTCAGTGCTTGCAGTTTCCATTGACTTCCCAGGGGCTACAGGTATTCAGCTTTGGTCAAAACCAGGCCCAGAGGCGGCCAATGTTTTCAGTCATGGGGGCCTAGAGATGGGACCCTAAATCTGTATTTTGGCACATGAGTACACAGAAGTGGCGTGGGAGCGGGAGGGTTCAGAAGTAGTGAACACCCACAAATCCTGAAAATCAGGGCACTTGTATGTATTTCTATGTCTAAATATGGATTTAGAAACCGACCTTTAGGCTCCCAGGTTTGAAAATTTTGGCTTAAGTGACTTTCTCCCCGGCTACCGGTAGCAGAGCTGAGAACAGACCTTACATCTCCTGATCCCCAGCATCCATCCTGCCCATTGCACCTCATGCCATGCAGCCGTCCCGCAGGATCCCAGTTTACGCACAGACTTATGAAGACGTTTTTGGGCCCTTCAGCTCTCCCGTGTGACTGGGTCCAGCAGCACTTCTGTCTTCAGACCTAACAGTGAAAGCTGGGAACCACTAATAAATTAAGATGGGTTAGGCTCACATAGTACCTGGATGGGAATTTCTGTGGAAAAACCCGGAATGGCTGAAGCTACTGTGGGCTGGAGAAAGCTAGAACATCAGAAGTCCTGGAGGAAAACCTTAGGATCAACCAAGTACTTCCCTGGCCCCTGTAATAGTATGTGAGCACCTGGTTCAAATCCCTGCTCCAACTCAGGCAGTTGGTGGCTCAGCTGGGAAATGAACCCAGATTTCCCACATCCCAGTCCAGAGCCTTAACCGAGAAAGTACCCTGCAAATAGCTTGCTGTAGCAAATGAAAGTGACGCACTGGCCGGAGGAAGAGGTATATTCAAGTGCATGGGAACTGGCTGAATGATGAATGGAAGAAGGGGGAAAAATACGATGCGGCATGTTCCATTCACATGTTAACAAAGGAAACTGAGAAGTGTTTGCATAGACATTACATTACTCTGAGTCCAAATGCCTCATAAAAATGATACCGGATGATCACAGAACGGCACACTGGGGAGGTTAAATTCTCCTGGAGAATAGTCCCTCGGGAAGAACACTGTGTGAAGTAATACACTAATGGCTTTCAATTTCATGTTTTGTATAGAGAGATATTAACTGCTCCCCAGACATCACTTCTTATTACAGCAATGCTGCGTAAGCACTTTGGATGAGATCACTGAGCACTCTTGGCCTTGTCCACCCAGAGAAGGGAGGGTAACGGGGGGCTCTGTCATGTCACAGATGAAAAAGACCTTTTTAGTCCATTTCATCTGTCTCCTTGCTGCAGAGAGACTGCTCCATGGTCCTCGTTGTTAGGAAACTTTTCCACCGCTTTCTCACCACATACCGCACCCTAAATTACTCCTCTCCCAGCACGGCAAGGGACGGCCGTGTAAGAGGAAGCATAGTGAAGTGGTTAGAGCATGGGGCTGTGAATCAGGATACCAAGAGTGAATTATCTATAAAGTATCACAGGGGTAGCCATGTTAGTCTGGATCTTTAAAAAGCACCAAAGAGTCCTGTGGCACCTTATAGACTAACAAATGTATTGGAGCATAAGCTTTTGTGGGGGGATACCCACTTCGTCAGATGCATGCGTCTGACGAAGTGGGTATTCACCCATGAAAGCTTATGCTCCAATACATTTGTTAGTCTATAAGGTGCCACAGGACTCTTTGATCTACAAAGCTAAGCTTAAAGGGAAAAAAATCTATTTATTCCCCTGTGACAGGGTGAACTCACCCTGCACCGGATGGGGAAGGGTTAACTCCTCACAGTGGGTAGAGGAGGCCACGCCCTATGTCCCTACCGGGCATGCTCCAGGTATAGCAGCAGTATAAGAGGGAGCAGCCCGGCACAGTCTGGGCTGACTGCTGGAGAGGAAGGATGCTCCTTGCTGGCTCCTGCCCCGGAACCACTGGAGCCCTGGACCGTGGAAGTCAGAGGTCCAGGGCCCATTCAGTACTGCACTAGACGAGGTCTCCCCCACCCTGTCACATCCCCCCAGCTGGGCTTCCTAGTGTGCTCCTATCTGCTCTCTGACCTAGAGTATTCCCACCGGGTTGCACCGAGTGTAAGCTCTTTGTGGCGGGATCTGTATTATGTCCCTCACAGCACCAACTACACTGATGCATCTTCACAAATAAGAATGATTTGGGTTCCATTCCAAGCTCTCCTAAGAGCTCTCAAACGTCACCTTGCCCTCATCCTGAAGGGTCTTAAAGTGCCGCCCATGATTTATGTCCTGGATCCGCTTTACTTGCTGCTGAAACGCGCTTGCCCAGCACAACAGCACCATGCACTAGTTTGGGACAGGCGGTGAAGAAGCTGTAAGCGCACGGGTATTAATGTCATCATCTCTTCCGTGCACAGCAGTAGACAGTTCAGCCACCTGGACAATTGAGCAGGCAGATTTTTTATTAAACTTTACAGGGGTTTTAATTTTTAAGACAGATACACACGCGCCACTAAATTAGTGCCCGTTTTGTGGTTGGGTTATTTGATTATTTGAAAGGACATCTTTCAATTGAATGTGTGATACCATTTGAACAGCTATCTCCTGGCCATCGTCCTGCTCTCTTTGCATAGTCTTCACTTCCCTAGCAACCGTCTCACTCCACTTGCCAAGTCCCAAATGTGTGATGCAATATTGTCCCACTGTTCCCTTCTGCTCCCCCACCTGTCTATCCAGCCGTCGTCTCTTGTCTTGTATTTAAATTGGAAACCTTTGGGAAGAGGACCGTGATTTTGTTCTGCGTTTGTACAGCGCCTACCACCAGGTGGTCCTGGTCCATGACTGTGTCTTCTAGGTGCTATAGTAATACAAATTATAAATAATACTGTCTGACAAGACCCAAAAGGAGGGACACAGAAATTATTCTTGCAGGAAACTAGATATGTCCATGAAATCTCCTCCTTTAGTGGGGTTGAAACCTAAGCTTCTGTAAATTAGAGTGACCACATAGCAAGTGCGAATAATCAGGACACTTTTTTCGGGGGGGGGGGGGGTATAGTTGCCTTGTCGATACAAGACAAAGCCCCTAATATTGAGACAGTCTCGATTATATTGGGATGTCTGGTCACCCTACGGTAAATCTTTATTGCTCTGTTGAACTCTGTGGAATTATGCTGAATTTCACCAGCTGAGAACTTGGCACTATCTCTGTTCCATAATTCTGCATGTCTGAGCTAAATCATTATCCACGCTGAATGCTAGCGGTGTGGAACATCAGCAGTCAGCAGCGTGGAACAGCAGAGTGGGGCTGAAAGGAGCGATGTCCCTCGGAGCTGTGCTTGTCACTGCGTTGAGCACTCCCACCTTCCCCTTTTCAGCGCCTGTACACAGGCTTCTTTTCGGAAGTGCCCTTTCTCCTGAGCTAAGCAACTTCACTCAGCCTCCCTCCCCTTTCAAACATGCGTCCCACAAAGCACTTCTGCATCAACCTCTCCAAGCCCGGTCCGTTGTCCGTGCCTGCCGTGTCTTGTCTCTGTGTGTGCGCCCTGGATTGTCTGTTTCTGTAGAACTGTAAGCGCGCAGCGCAAGAGATAGGTGTTGCAATCTCCCTAGCCATTCAGTCCTTAATTTCTTTGTTGCGACCCCCACCAATGGTGCGCACTGCGTTGGCGGTTCCTGGGGTGAGAATGCAGGGAGCTGCATTGAGACTGCTCATGTAGACCACCAAACAGCCTCCCATAGGTGACGAGTGTTAGTCCCCATTGGTATGGGCTGCATTCGATGTGATGACATACAAGTGAAAGGCACCACAGCCTGGGGTCCGGCCCCAGAGCCATCTGATCCTCCAGAATGTGCAAATCTTTGCTAGGCATGAGATTGTTCTTTGCGGCTGAGGGCAGGAATTGTACATGACCATGTTGTGACATTGTATCTCAAGCTAGCACCCCGGAAACGCCATATTCACCACTTTGAGATAATTATGACATCTCTTCTCCTCTCTTTCCCCCCAGGCCGCTGTTCCCGTTGCGGTGAGAACGTTGTCGGGGAAGGCACTGGCTGCACCGCCATGGACCAAGTGTTCCATGTGGAATGTTTTACCTGCATGACCTGTGGCAACAAGCTCAGAGGCCAGCCTTTCTACGCGGTGGAGAAGAAAGCGTATTGTGAACCTTGCTACATCGTAAGTGCCGAGGCTCCTTTCCAACCTGAATACAAACCAACAGAGTTTAGACATCTGTCGATACTCCCCTCCCTACTGTAGATTGCAGCATTGCCATACAATTAAGGGTGAGCAACTCAACTTGCATAGAGTAAGAACAGACCCATCCATGATGTTCAGAAACAAGTTAAAAAAAAAATCCCCCTTTCCCTCTTGCACATGATTTCTGGTGTCCAGCCAAGCCTTGAAACAAACATGCCAAAATAGAAATAAGTTATTCTTGTGATAATCTCAGCCTGGCTGGGAAGAGAAGTAACAGCACTCTTAGGAGAAATCCCTGTTCCCAAAAGCTTTCCACTGTAAGAGACCTGATTCTGAAGTCCTTGGGTCAGCAAAACTCCCACTGAAGGAGGGGGGAGACTGAAGGATCACGATGTAACTTTGCAACCCCACAAGACGATAAAAGCCGCCGAACAGCATCCAAACTTTAGGCCCCATCCATTGCCCTTTGAAATCAGGAGGAGTCCATCAACCAGTTTCAAGGGCCTTTGAATCCAGATGCCTTTTGCGGTTCACCCATTACCCATTAAAGAGTCTGCATTTAGCATGCCCTGGTATTTTGACGGTTTGGGTGAAAAAATTAGTTATAATCCCTGTATTTAGAATAAGCGAAGCTGCAAAATATCGCAGAAAAATTCTGTGGAGATCAATGAATCATCTTTGTGTAGATTTCTCTCTAATTCCTAGAACCCTTTCTCTCAACACTGGCTTTTGTCAAACATCCCTCAGTTATATTTATTCTCCCCTAATTGCAAGGTGAGGGGCTACAGCCAGGGTAACTAAGCCCCCAACGTCGAGTTTCTTTTGCAAGCTGAGGAGCCCGTCCTGCAAGGAGCTGAGTGCCTCCCATGAGATGCTGAGCACCCCGCATTCACATTGATGTCAGTGGGGAAATGAGGGTTGGGCACTTCCCAGAATCAGGCCTTCATGAGACCCGGTATCTGAAACCCATTTGCTACTTGCTAAAAGCTTTAGTTCCTCGGTAACGTTCTTTCATCACTTTTTTATTATTTATTATCATTACTACTCATTACCAGAGCATGGTAACAATGCCTCATTATGCCTTGCCATTGCGACATGTCCTTTGCAGTGGGATTATCGCTAAAGTGTTGAATGCAATAATGGAGGATTGATGCTGCCTTATTTACAGTGGCAATGGTGGATGGTCCCGGTTAATTGGCTCTTAAAAACTAAATGATTTTTTGATTGAATATGTGCTTTTAAACCATTTCTCCTTTTAATGTTAGCATTAAAATTATTGTGCCATCAAATCTTTAAGGTTAATTTTGTGGCACGTGTGTTGGCCCTTGGGAGGAGACCATAATTCATTGCAAGGTGTATCGTAATACACTTGGGGCAGTGCTTTATATCACTGAAGTTAAATGTCTCATTGACTTCGGGCTGGGATCTGCTAGGAGGTTCATACTATTTTTTTTTTAAACCAGGGATGATTTCTTCACTGCGCATCTGCTTTAGTTTGGGAGAACATCTGCATTAGCCACTGTAATAATAGGTTGAGATTATTTAATCCTATTACTTATACACTTCATTAGCCTGAGTGAATTGTTGGCAAGGGTTCAGTAAACTTCCTACGTTGGGAGATAAAAGGATGAGAGGAAAAATACAGAAGGATTCTGTTCATCTTCTTTCAAATTTATCTTCTATCTTTTTAAGGGATAAAGCAATGATAATTGCTTGGCTGCTTCTGCAATAGTAAATTCCACACTACAGCTTTGAACACAGACGAAAGGATAAACTTTTTATTTTTATAGCTTCTTTGAAATGATTAGGCAAAAAAAAAAAAAAAGTGTCCTTTAAATGTTCACCTGCACAAGCCACAAAAAAAGAAGCTTAAAGGCCTGGCACAAAACACTCCCGGGAATCCAGTCTGTTGCTGATGTGAAAACAACATTAATGGCGTTACATACCCATAGCATGACATAAATAGGGGCAGTGATTTTAAACATCCAGATGGGGAAACTGGAGTCAAGAGTTTGACATCTGATTCAGCAAAGCCCTTAAGCATGTGCTGGACTTTAAGCCCGTGCCTAAGTCCCATTGTCTGACCTTGTCTGAAATGGCACATAAGCATATATTTTCAAAACATGCCTAGCTGACTTCAGAGCCTACGTGCCATTTCAAAAGCAACTCCGGAGTCCAAGTCTCCTTGAACGTCAGTTTCACACTATGTGCTTTGCTGCGTTGGGGCCTGAATGATGTGCCCAGGGCTGCACGGCAAATCAGCGACTGAACCAGGCTTAGAAAGTAGAGGCCAAATTCTCAGCTGGCATAAATGAGCATAGCTCAGGAGAGCTACCGCAATTAACACCACCGGAGGTTCCGGCCCCAGGAATTCTTGGCTTCTGTTCCAATACTCAAACCACTAAACCAGGCTGCCTCTCTGAGATGAAAGAAGACAAAAAAGTGTTTGCCTCATCCAGATTTATAAACCAGGAACTGTTTGCTCTTCTGATAGTTCGCTCTGAGTGATTGCACCATGCGTGTCTGCATAGTCAGGCCACAGGCAAATAAAATGTTTTTGAACAATTAAAAATTGGCAAATGTTTCCGATGTTACTCTTGTGGTGGGGGAGCAGTAGTGAAGCCATAGTTAAGGTTGCAACAGAAATTATGTTTAATTGGTCAATATCAGTGATCTGGTGTTTAAAAAAGAAGTGAGTAAACTAACCTAAACTAAAGTACATATTCCCCCAGTGAGAAGTTGGTAAACTCCAGTTACCCATGTTTACCCTATGCTACTGGTCAATATTGACGATAAAAGCCTGCAAAGGTATCTCTCTGTTTGTTTATCATTGCCCCTCTTAATGCAAAATGTTCAAACAGGGTCAGGTCCAAAACCTACTGCAGTCACTCACCCCTTGAAACAATTCCTTATCCCCATCTCAGAAAAAAAATGCCACCCGGGTCTTGAGAACTTGAGTTTGACCCTAGAATTAGTTCCTAACTTTTAAACACCCAAACGAGAGCATTTAATACAGACCGACGACTATTGCATTGCAATTGCTAAATGCTACAAATGCATTTTTAATTCTGTTGCTCATGCTTTTGCTCAGTATTATTCATTTTATTCCTAAAACACCACCAACCTCCCTCCATCAAGACACCTGCGGTCAGTTAAAAGCAGTTGTGATAAGCGAAGTGTTACCATCGGGCAATGTGTCACTCCCTATCACTACTACAGTCAATCTAACCCCTAAAATCTGACAATATGTCTCCGATCTAACTAGACCCTCCGATACGTGAGCCATGTAGCGCGGCTACAATCTGTTGTCAATGTTAATATACTTTTTCCCCCTTACAGAGCAATTTACTGCCAAAAGCCTTTGGTTTGCTTGCTCGGTATTTGGGGGAAGTTTTTGCATTGGGCTTCGTATAAAGAAGAGGTTAAGGGGAATATTGCAAACATTGTCATAAAAGATTGAAGAGCAAGATGTTAGAGCCGTGCCAGCTGTCTCCTTTCCAACTACAGTATTACCATAAGGACTGAACGCAAGGTTAGCCAGATATACTGGTCTGGCAGGGGATGCTGCTGTTTTGCAAATGGGAGTGTTTTTTGATGTCCTGATGACTTTCTCTGGGACATGGAAATTTCCTTGCATTCTTCATCCCTGCTTCTTGGCAATCACTCCCCGGTTGTAACAGTGAGTGATAAACGATCTGTAGGGCCAAGTCCTGAGAGATGCTGAGCACCTGTCGTTGCCACTGCCGGCAATAAGATGTTGAGTACCCTTCCAGGATTTCCCTCTGTTGTATGAGTGTCAAGGTCACCAAGTATCGGGCCTTGATGGAGCTGGCTGGGTGCCTTGGGGAAGAGGATGGGAGAAAGCGTAAAGAATTCTTCAGGCAAACCGGAAATATTCAGTAGTCAAAGCCGAGGGCCCTCAGAGAAGAACATCAGAAATGAGGGGCCTGGAACCAACGAGCAGTGAAATAACAAAAGAGCAAAGTTGTCATGAGCCAGAGCTGCCCTTCCGTTTTTAACAACTCTACCTAGAACTGGGGAAGTCACACGGTGCTGTATTTCAGGCACCGGGCCAAAACTCCGGAGATTTGGGTTCGATTCCTGCTTCAGCTGCAGGCTCCCCTATTTTCTCTTTCTGTGTTGTCAACTTTTCTCTTTCCTGGTGTTGTCAACTTCCCTGGAGAAATCGCTTAGGGTAAAAAAAAATGTAAAATCACTCAGGAGACTGTCCCATTAATTTTCAGTGGGCCTTGAACTCTTAAGGTGTATTAGGTGAATGTGGTTTTGAAAGTATTCCCCTAATCTTTCTGTGCCTCAGTTCCCCAGTGGTAAAAATGGAATAATAATACTCCCTTTCTCCCGCCATTTGTCTGTCTTGTCCTTCTCAATCGTAAGTGGCTCTGTCTCCTGCAGTATGTTTGCATAGCACAGCGGGGCCTACATTTAGTGTGTTGGTGATTTTTTTTGCAGGAGGTCACGCTTGATGGTCTGGTGGTTCCTTCTGGCCTTGGATTCTGAGGCTACATCTACACTACAGGGGGGGGATCGATTTAAGATACGCAAATTCAGCTACGCGAATAGCATAGCTGAATTCGACGTATCACACCCGACTTACCCCACTGTAGGGACGGCGGCAAAATCAACCTCTGCGGCTTCCCGTCGACGGCGCTTACTCCCACCTCTGCTGGAGCCCGAGAGGTCGATTTCTACCCGCCGATTCAGGCGGGTAGTGTAGACCTAGCCTGAATCTGCTCCCATTGAAATCAATGGCAGAACTCCCATTAATTTGGATGGGAGACGTTAGACCAGTGCTGATTGCTTCTGAGAGAGAGGGGCCTGTGAAGTAACGTTAGCGTGCACAGATCTCAAGTCTGAGGTCAATCCCCACTGTAAAATTACATCTGTCTTTTAAAAGAATTCTAAATCATGTATGTAGATATTTCAGCACGAATTTAGCGACAACGTAACAATTTAAATTGGACAAGAAAAGAGAAGCTATAATTTAAAGAATGTTTTATGATTTTTTTTAAGCCCTTTATTCTTGTTTTTGTCAAGCGACATATTGAATTTGAGAGTAATTTATGGAAAGTGTTGCCTGTGTGGTGTTGCGAGTGCTCCGCAATTTGAATTTAAACTGCTCAATGGGATCATTAAGACTATTATGCATGTTTTCCCAAAGAGTTTGAATTCAAAGTGACAACTCGAACAGAAATATAAAGTCGTGCACTCCTTAAATCATGGAATGGGTTTGTCCTCAAAGAATTTAATTGAGATCAGCATTATTCTGTACGCCCTATTTTAGGAGCTGCTGCTAATGTAACGTGATGCCCCTGAGTGGATTGTCAGCAGTGGGAATTGAACTTGAGATGTCAGGCTCTAAAAGACCCAGCTCTGTTAGCTAAGGCTGTAGCGGGCTCATCAGCATCCATCGTTGGCCCAGCCACCACTAGGGGGAACAGACTGCCACACCCCGGCGGCATGGGTTACACTAGTACGCAGCAGTTGCTAGGGTTGCCAGTTTCGGTTGGATGTATTCCTGGTGGTTTCATCACATGGTGTAATCTTTAATTCCCGATGAATCTAGAATTCAGGACAATCCTGGAGGGCTGGCAGAACTGGTGCAGCCAGGTTATAAGACAAAGCAGCTTCTGGAGCTGCTGTGGTTTACTCCAGGGACCTCCGGTAGCTCCAGAGTCCAGAGGGTGCAAAAATGGAAGAGGTAATAGTCACTGTGCCAGCACCTACCCCTAGGAACCTTTGCATGTTTGTTCAGAGCTAGGAAAGTTTGTTGATCCCGTCTTGCCCTTCCCAGTCATCTGACAGCTTAGAAGAGTGGGAGGGGAAGAGATAAAGTGAATATTTTGTTTCTAGACAAAATGAAACGAGTATTTTTCCCTTTTCTTTTTAAAATAAATAGTCTCCTTTCGAGTGTGTGGCTCTAAAAAAGAGACTGTGGGGGTGATGAGAGTACTATGCGGTAACTCCTCTATAGAGAAGCACGTGGGTCATTATAGAGAGGACAAGGACCAATTATACTCATTAGCCAACAAGGACAGAACAAGCTGTCCATGTGCTGAAGCTGCAGCGGGGAAAATGCCAGGAGAATGTGACGGAAAACTTCATAACACGGGGCCTTGCCAAGAGTGGTGATGGGATCACCTTGGCTGGGGATTTTCAAAGCCAGACTGGACACCTATCAATGAGGGGTGGTTTGAGGATAATGAGATCAATCTGTTTGCAATGCAGCAGGATGTGCTTGGACATCCCTCTGAAAATCCTTATTTCCACAGGCATGAGAATAGGGCCAGACCCTGTCTGCAGGCTGCCTTTTGAGACAAAGCAGGGGGGGATGTGTTAGCCAAATGCACATAATCCCAGATTAAACTCTCTCCCTACCTGCTAGAGCTCTGGGAGGAGGTGGTGCTGTCCAGTTAGCTCCGGAGTCCAGCTAGCAGAGGGCTTCGTGCTTCAAGGTGGGGAGCGATGTGGCTCCTTTTAACAGGAGCAGCATACTTGCCCCCGGCTTGTGTACTCTGCACTGTGCAGCATACCACCCCCGCCCTCTGGGCAGCAGCCCCTACTTCTTGGAGGTTGGAGCCCTGAGAGCTGGTTGTTTGTTTAGATCATTTCCTTTAGTGTTTAAACCTGCCCCCGTCCCAGGCTCTGGTCGCCCCTACACAGACCTCCTGCAAAAAGATGGAAATATCAGGGGGAGGCACGTTTTCATTGCTGGGGAGCCCTTGACTCTGCAAATCCCTTCCAGGCCGGTTTGACAGAGCCCGGCTCTTTTGCCCCTTGCTGCAGGGGGGGCAGGTTGCTTTCTAGGGAAGCTCTGTTCTCTTACTAAGCCGTGGACCCTCTGTTTGCTCTTTCAGCATTTTATAATTTAGGTGCATTTTACAAATTTAAAAAAAAGACGTGGCAGGCAATGATTTGAGACACCCTGTTCAGAAAGGCCCTAACATTAGAAATGTTGGAGGCAGATGTTCTCTCTGTCACAGAAGTAGAATGAAGTGGTCAGGGACAAGCTGCTGTCCTGCAGTGTTAAACGACCACGTCTCCTCGGCTGGATTTCCCACCCAGTGGGGTGAGTTCCAGTCAATAACATTTCCTGTAAGGACAACACCCTCCCTTTCGGCTGGACCGGTGGGATTTTACAGGTCCAGGACTGTGCCGCTGCTAAAGGATTGTTCTTCAATACATGGCACTGACTGCAGCTGCTCCCGGTTGTGCAGAGAGATTGCGGCTTAGGTGTCCTAGCTCGGGTGTCCTGCTGCTAGCAGACTGGTATGCTGCGATGGCAGACGTGCCGGAGAGAATCATCGCATTCATCGGAATCCATGTGGCATGGGAAGAATTTCTCTCTCCTTTAAAAGAAAACACTGACCCGTAAGGAGGTGAGGCAGGCTCAGTGCTCCAGGCACTCACATAGGCCTGTTTTTATTGGAGCTGCCGCCTCCTGTCACCAAACCACCTGTGTTTCTCCCCCTTTGTCGTTATTCCAGTAGCACCCAGAGCCCGCACTAATACTGGACCTGGTTGTGCTGAGCAAACACAGTGAGAGACAGTCCCTGCCCCAAAGAACTCCCAGTGCAAACAGCCCCGGGTGGGGGAGAAGGTGGATTGTTATCCCTAAGGCCCAGAGAGGTTCAGTGACTTGACTTGCCCAGGGTCACACAGAACCAGGAACAGAATCCAGCCCGTCTCAGTCCCAGTGCGGTGCCCATCATGCTGACCAATATCGTCTCATTGTTTCCGTACACTCCCTCCATCTGTCTCTTGTGTTATCCTTAGATTATCAGCTCCTCGGGGCAGGACCGTCTTTTTGTTCCGTGTGTGGACAATGGCTAGGCTCATGTGCGCAATGGTAATAGAAATCATTAACCACAAGCCCGACTGTCCTCCACCGTCTCTGTCCTTTTGGAACCCGGGACGCTCTGCTGCTTTAAGCGAGGGACTCTCTCTCTCCTTCAGGGGCGTGCAGCTGCAAGCGCAGTGGGGCTCTGACCCCTCACTAGGGTGATATACATCAGAATGTGTGCGGGAGGGCTACGGGAGAGTGCTCTGCAGGTGCGGCAGGCGGGGAGGCGGTGTGACAGGATGGCATGTTATCAAGTGTTAATCATTGCTCATCCATCGCGCGTTGTTCTTGCCTTTCGTTTAAAATAGATAAGAGAGAATTATTTTAAGGGGGTGTTGATTTTCATAACTGCATGTGTAAAAGGTGCATTTATCATCTGTGTGTGTGTAATTCCATCCAGTCTGTGGTATTTAGCCAAGGGGGCTATAAAGAAAGATAATGGCATTTAAACCAGTTAATTCAGTTCTGAAAACCTGGTCTTGAATCAATAGGGGGTTCATTTTTTGCCTTTGGTTTAAGGGGGGGGGGGGGGGGAGGGGGGGGGGTTGGTTGCTTTGCACTTGGGCCAATACATTAGCATTGTACCACTGACCTTGTTAATAGCCAGAGTTACTGGTTAAAGGCCTTTGACCTGCCGCTGCTCCTTGCTAACGATGCTTTGAGTGTTCCAGCTGCCCTGCCTTTTCATAGTATGGATTTAGCAGGTCTGATTGATCCTTACCCAATTTTTTCAGAGAACAAAGAGTCTCACCTCTCTCTGAGCAAAAATGCCCTCCTACTTTGCCAACCTCATGGCCAGGGAAGAGCGGAAAAGTAGAGCATGGCCTTTGTGAATGCTGCTTCAGTCAGACGCTTTGTTGACGCCTCAGCAAAAGGAGCTTCGCTTTGGGAGAAAGTTCCATCTTTGAACTGATCCTGCCTCCAGAAGGGCTCTGTTTTTGGCGCTCGGCAGCATTGGTTCGACTGCATGCAATGTTTGTTTGCAGTAGAGGAAACCGTCTGACTTGCCACCGTACACACGCAAACCCCAATGGGTTTGGTAGATTTCTAGTTAGAAAAACAGCATAATGCCAGCGAAGGGAAAGGACAACAAACAGTGACGGTGACAAGAGGAAAAGTTTATTGATTCTAAGCTGTATCGCGAGTGCTGGCTGCACATCGAGGGAGAAAGCACATTCCAAGTGCATCTGCCCTTCCCCCTCAGCTGCACTGATTACAAAGCTGTGGGCCAAGAATAATATTGACAGAAAAAGTAAATCATCCACTTGGGCTTTTTACCAGAAGGAAGACCAGATTACATGTGGAGTTTAATTCTTAGCCTGAGTTTTGCCAGGGATAAGAAGTTATTGCATGCTGTGCATGTAGCAGCTCTCATTGCTAGCGGAGAACATGATGGTAGATCAACCAACAAGACCTATAGTGTCTATAATTGTCACTCGTCAGTGTCAAGAAAACCACCTGCATATGCGGCGACAGCTATCCTATTGTGGGAGACCCGGGCTTGGTAGGTGGGATCTGTCATAATGCCAAGAAGGTTTAAGGCATATGGCGTAGTTTGCATAGCTTTGCCCTTGTTGTTCCCTGGCTTGTTCTCCTTTGTGTAATGCATTTCCCACGGAACATTTAGTTTAGATGCCGCACATGGTTTTTCACAGGGATTCTGCCTTTTACCCTGTTGCACGCAGTGAGAGTTGGATTGACCTTAAGTACTGTAAGGAAGTGAAATGGGTTTGCTCGGGGACTCAGAAATCTGTATGACCTCTTTACTACATGGCCCTGGCTTCAGATACTCCCACTTGGATAGTAAATGTATCCAATGTTTTCTTCGAGGGTTATGGATTTATTTTTTTAACAGCAATCACATATAAGACATGGTTTTGACTCCTAGACTTTAAGGCCGGAAGGGACAATCATGATCATCTCATTGACCTCCTGCACGTCACAGGTCACGGAACCTCACCCACCCACTGCTGTAGTAAGCCCATAACCTCTGGCTGAGTTCTGAAGTCCTCAAATCATCATTTAAAGACTGCAAGTGACAGAGAATCCACCACTTTCTCTGGTTCAAACCAGCAGGTGACCCATGCCCCACGCTGCAGAGGAAGGTGAAAAACCTCCAGGGTCTCCTTGGGGAAAATTCCTTTCCAACCCCAAATATGGCGATCAGTCAGATTCTGAGCATATGGGACACCTGGGCCCTCCCCATCTGGTGTCCCATCTCCAGCCATTGGAGATATATGCTAATAGCAGTCACAGATGGGCCATGTGCAACTGTCGGCAGTCTCATCATACCGTCCCCTCCATAAACGTATCAAGCTCAGTCTTAAAACAAGTTAGGTTTTTCGCCCCCACTTACTCAATTGAGGGCTCTTCCAGAACTTTACCTTTCTGATAGTTACAAACCTTCACCTAATTTCAAGCCTAAACTTATCAATGGCCAGTTTATAGCCGTTTGTTCTTGTGCCAACATTGGCCATTAACTTAATTAACTCCTCTCCCTCTCTGGCATTTAGCCCTCTGATGTATTTATAGAGAGAGATCAGATCTCCCCTCAACCTTCCTTTGGTTAGGCTAAACAAGCCAAGCTCCTTAAGTCTCCTCTCGTAAGGGAGGTTCTCCATTCCTCGGATCATCCTGGTAGCCCTTCTCTGCACCTGTTCCAGTTTGAAATCAGCTTTCTTACATGTGGGAGACCAGAGCTGCACACAGGATTCCAGATGAGGTCTCACCAGTGTATAATGGTACTAACACTTCCCTGTCTCTACTGAAAATATCTCGCCTGATGCATCCTAGGATTTTATTAGCTGTTTTCATGGCTGCATGACATTGGCAGTTCGTGGTCATCTTGTGATCGACCAATAACCCAGGTCTTTCTCCTCCGCTGTTGCTTCCAACTGATTCATCCCCAGCTTCCAGCAAAAATTCTTGTCATTAGTCCCTAAGTGCTTGATGCTGCACTATTAAATGTTGTCCCATTTCTATTACTCCAGTTTTCACAGTCATCCAGATCTTTGTGTATGATATTCAGGTTTTCCTCCTGTATTGGCAATACCTCCCAGTGTTGTCATCCACAAACTTTATTAGCGTAGGGTTCTATGGGGAGATTGAAAGTATCTTCCAGAAAGTGATGGGGTTTGGAGAAGAGCTTTTCAGTTATTTTCATTTACTGGCTGGCCGAGTTAATTTGTTACCATGCAGTGTTAAAGCCAGACAACACTTCTTAAATTAGTAAATATTTCCTTTAGAAAGCCACTGTGACCGGACATATTTTAGGAGGCAAAGTAAAATTACAGCAATGTTCTCTACTCTGTTTGAGTAACTTTTAAACTTTTTTTAAAATTAAATGTGCTGCCAAATATTTATCTTCTGTCATGAAAAGAAAAATATTTGTTTGATGTTCTATTCTCCTTGGCATTTAGCTGTTACTTGGAGCTCTCAAAAGTCTCTGTATTCCCCTAGCATGGTGACAGGTTTCAGCGGGGTAGCTGTGTTAGTCTGAATCAGCAAAAACAATGAGGAGTCCTTGTGGCACCTTAGAAACTAACAAATTTATTTGGGCATAAGCTATTCCTCCGTTGGTATTCACCCCTTCTTGTCAACCTTTGAGAATAGGCCACTTCCACCTTAATTGAATTGGCTCGTTAGCACTGACCCCCCACTTGGTAATGCAACTCCCATCTTTTCATGTGCTGTGTATTTATACCTGCTACTGTATTTTCCACTCCATGCATCTGATGAAGTGGGTTTTAGCCCACGAAAGCTTATGCCTAAATAAATGTGTTAGTCTCTAAGGAGCCGCAAGGACTCCTCATTGTTTTGGTATTCCCCTAAAGACTTAATGTAGGTCACTGATAGTGAGATTGTGGCCCTTACGTAGAACTGCAGTCTGTGTAGGCCTGGATTCAGCAAAGCACTTAAGCAAGGGCTTAAACTCCATTGGCTTCAGCACACGGTATTAGGCCCATCAATTGGTCTGATGTGCACAGAAAAGCTTTTTAAGCCGTTTCCAGAGATTTAGAGAACATTTGAGTCGCAGCTTCACTCAGAGTTCTATGCAATTGGCTTCACTGTAACTAAGGCAACAGGGTTTAAAGGTGAAGGGATACAAAAACAGGGACTGTATACGGCACAGCCTTGCAAACACGACTGAGCGGAGCACTCATTACAGTAATGGGATTACCCACAATACTGAGCACCAGTCTTGGTAGCATATGCAGGATCAAACCTAAAGATTTTTTAAAAAATCTTTCTGAAACATTTCTAAAGTGGTTAATTCTGCTTCAGGAAAACTCAAGTGGCTTCTAAAGAATCCCTGGCCATCAGGGGCACTCAGGTGTCAACTACTATTGTATAGCACCAATGTGATCATCTGGTCTCACCCCCTCTATGACACTGGCCAGAGAACTTCCCTGAATTAATTCCCATTTGAACTCAAGCAGATCTTTTAGAAAATCCTCCTATCTTGATTTTAAAATGGCCAGTGATGGAGAACCCACCGGAACCCTTGGTAGATTGTTCCAGTGGTTAATTACCCTCGCTGTTAAAAGTCCGTGCCCTGCTTCCAGTCTGAATTGGTCTAGCTTCAACTTCCAGCCGTGACCTCACCTGAGACCTTTTTGCTGAAAAGAGACCATTCCCGTTTTAAAACAAGAGAGTCCAGAGGTGCTCTGTTGCCTCTGACAGGTTTTCTTTCACTCTGGCGTGGCAATAAGATTAAAGTTTTATGGCAATATCACCACTATCCTAAGAAGAAAAATAATTATCATCATAAAACCTTTCCTTTCTGCCAGTTAGATTTCAAACTCTTTTCTGCATCTGTTAATACAATCCTTAATTCACTTGGAACATTTTACTGTCACTTCAGATATGTTTAATCAGATAGAATTATTGCCCTAATATTCTCTTAATCTTTGTATTTCATACATGCACCATATCACCCCCACCCCCACATTCCTTACAGAGCATATTTTTGCACGGAAGTCAGTCTTGAGATCATGTGAAAAATCAAAGAGCTTTAGCCTGAACCCTGCTCACATCCACTGAAGTGTCTTTCATGCCCTATTAATTACTTTAATGGAGACATGCTGCTTTAAGGGAGTTCTTTATTAATACCACTAAATCTTTTTTTATTGTTGTTTAAACACTTTTTCTTTCCATCATGTAGATGTATTTAATCCTTTCCGTCTTTAAAATAGATGAGTGCATAACGCCACATAAAATATTTTGACACTTCTATTTTACATTCTTCGGCCGGGGGGGCCAGGGCATTTTGTTCTTTGGAATGTTCTCTTTTGCTTGATGTATCTATATTTTAGCATAAGTGATGGGGTAGTAAAAGGGACATCCTCCCTGGAAGGAAAAAAAGTCACATCCTTATGTATGTTACTAATAATATGTTAGCTTATTATACGGAAGGAACTTTAAACACCAGATTGACTTCTTGCTACGTGTGCTGTGAGGTAGGTTTGCTGTTGGCTCTTTGGTCTTCTGGGACATTGAAACTAGAACGGTCAGTTTGGCTTTCAGGTTGTCAGCACAAAGCTGTTATTCAGGAAAACACTTAACCCTGTGTTCTAATCTGGTCCATTCCTCTCCTGGACAGCAGCTAGCGGTGTGTGTATATTCTGCCTGGGACAGGAACGCGTTCATTAATCAGGACCTTAGATTGGGTTATCCAGCACGTAGGGCTTGTCTCTTAAGGTTGTTACCTCTGAGCTACAACAGAAATGGGACATCTGGACTGATCCTGAGCCCATCAAACTGAACAGCTGGCAGTGTACTGAGCACCCTTACAGATTTCCCAGAACTGCCAGCTCAAAAAAGTAACAATCCTGCGAAAATCTGGTGGCAATCCTACTGTCTGTACCTAAAAGTTATATGGTGTTAACTATACATATAATTTGATACAAACCCTCCTAGTGAAATAGTTATACTGGAAAAATGTTTGTGTAGACCAGACCTAATACTGGATTTTAATACACTGCATATATTAATTTTTCAAAGATGTATCTTGTTTGTTGAAAATGTTTAGATTCAAACTGATTAAAAAAAACTACATTGGGACATTGGGTGGAATTTTCAAAAGCATCTAAGTGATTTAGGAACCTGACTGCCACTCTAGATTGATTTAAATCACCAATTTTAATCATGATTTAATCAGCAAGCAGGAAACCTTGATTTAAATAGTCAATTTTTAAATTTGTTTTGCATTTGTGCTTTTTAGTTATATTCTTAAAGAAAGGTTGAGTCTCACTGGTTGGTATAATTTGGTATTTCGTTTTGCTAACCAGGAGGATTCACTATATCTCTCTATATTTTTTAAGTAATGATATCACTTATTCAAATTTTTGATATTTACAGTTTTTTAAATTGCTAGAAAATGGTGGATGACACATTCTTATTTATTAGAAGATGATTCATAGAATCATAGACTATCAGGGTTGGAAGGGACCTCAGGAGGTCATCTAGTCCAACCCCCTGCTCAAAGCAGGACCAATTCCCAACTAAATCATCCCAGCCAGGGCTTTGTCAAGCCTGACCTTAAAAACCGCTAAGGAAGGAGATTCCACCACCTCCCTAGGTACCCATTTCAGTGCTTCACCACCCTCCTAGTGAAAAAGTTTTTCCTAATATCCAACCTAAACCTCCCCCATTGCAACTTGAGACCATTACTCCTTGTTCTGTCATCTGCCACTACTGAGAACAGTCTAGATCCATCCTCTTTGGAACCCCCTTTCAGGTAGTTGAAAGCAGCTATCAAATCCCCCCTCACTCTTCTCTTCTGCAGACTAAACAATCCCAGTTCCCTCAGCCTCTCCTCATAAGTCATGTGCTTCAGCCCCCTAATCATTTTTGTTGCCCTCCACTGGACTCTTTCCAATTTTTCCACATCCTTCTTGTAGTGTGGGGCCCAAAACTGGACACAGTTAATTTTTTACTCATGATTTGTGTCAAGCTGCATTGGATAGAAATGGGAATTCCAATTAAAAGTGCACGAAAACATCATGTTAACATTCTTTTTTATTAAATAAATAAAATGATCTTAAATGTGCTGGCTACATAAGAAAAACATGTTTTGCATTTAAAACTAATGTATTAAATAAATGAAGTATCTGTAGTCAGTCAATTGAACTAGTTGTTTCTAGTCATCGTGTCCTTCAAGATTTTAGAATTAATAGATCTCATCCTCTCATTCCAAGTTTTTATTCATAGTTTGGAAGAGGAGAACAAACTTTCCTGCTTTTTCAACTCCCAGCTGGTTGTTCTGCATTGAATGAACTATTCATTGAACTAAACTAGTTGAACAAACTGAAATGAAGAAATATTCTTTCTGTACCTGCAGAAAAGACTGCTGCTGTCAAAAGTTGATTTAGTGTTTCGGCAAACTCTGGTTCCAGGTGCTTAGCCAGTGACTGCCACCAGTTCACTGGTCTGACTTTCTATAATACTGCAGCAGAAAACATGTACTGCTTTTAAATATTACTCTTTTATTTAATTCAAATTATTTTAATAAATTATTGTATGTTCAGCCTTAACATTAAAAAATCTGATTTTAATAAAAAAAATCTCATTTTTTTAATGTTGTTGGTTTTTTATATCATAGTTTTTATCCACTCTGCTCCTTAAGGGCCTAGGTCACTTTTGAAAATTGGACTTAGTTGCCTGAAAATTTTACCTCTAATTTATTGAACAGCCATTGCTGATCATTTCCTGCATTTAAGATCTATGAAGAACCTTGGTTGAGTTTTAAAAGAAAATCAAACAAAAATGAATTATTGCAGTACATTATCAAAGAATTTCTTTTGGCTTAGAAATGTCCTTACGTGTTTGAATAGGTTTTTACATTGTGTATGCCCGTGTAATGTCCATACAGGTTTCTCACGGCCTCTATGGAGTCTGGTCTGACAAGTGTTTGTCACTAGTGCACTTAACTTTAGCTGGGCAAAGCTTTTTGTTTGGGAAGGGTATTGTAACTGCAACAACACATAGTGAAATATAAAGGCAAGAGTAAAATTGTGGGACTTCCTGACATTTTAAAATAAGCAGCTGATCAAATCTTTGGACCCAAGTACTGCTCTGTGTTCCCGGGTGTAAATTCAGAGTGACTCCAGTGATGTCACTGGAGTTGCTCTGGATTCACTGCAGGTGTAAGTCAGAGCACAGTCTGACCCTGTGAGAGACGTTTCGGAAGCCTGCTCCGGCTCCCTCTGAAATTAATGAGAGTATTTCCATTGACTTTCATGGGAGCTGGATCAAACCTTAGTTGCACAACAATACATGGCTAACAGAAGTATACCCAGGCCATTTAATGCATAGCATAAAGGTGCTCCTTGGAGGGTTCACATTCTAGTTTTCATTTCTATGTTTTAATATAGAAGATAATCAAGAGAGATGCAATAAACAGCATTCGTATTAATTTTAGTTTGTAACACCCTAACACGATCAGAAAGACTGATGAGATGTTATATTTTTTCCCTTTAGCTTCTGTGTTTACTCCCCCTCTCCCTTGTGCATACCTTTTTTATTTTTTAAATAAATAATCATATTTTAAAAGCAGTGTAAATAGATTGCAAAGTGTGCTCCAATGGGGTGGATAAATATATTCCATCTGGTAGGGAGTGTTTATTAAATAATTCACGACTGGCAAACCCAGGAGTGAGTTATCCATTTTCTCCTTCTTCATGAGTAATTTTTTTTTCAGATCCCACAGGAGCTAATTATGTTTTCTTTGTACATAATGTTTAATAATTTTTTTATATTCTGACACTAACTCCTCTAACTACAGATTCTGCATTTATTTTCCAAAATGTATGTGTGTTGGCGGGAGGGCATACGTCACTTTTCTTCCCTCTTTTGAAAAAAAGAGAGAGAGAGAGAAAGGTGTATATCTACAGCTCTCATGGAAGCAGAAGAAATTGGAAAGGAATTTCCACATATAGAATGAAATTTACCTTTGTGCAGAGGGCAGACCAGCGGAAGGACTAAGGGGTAAGCATAGATCTGGAGCTGGGCCTTAGCCCAGGATGGGAACTTCATCACCTGCAGCAGTGTAAGTTTCAGTCGGTCCCTCACCTCATAGAACCATGGAAACTAAAGTTGATGGTCTTCCGCCCCTTGATGTCGGTGGGATCAAGATCAGGCCCCTAGGACACATCTATTCAGACCTCCTTTGTCCAGCCTACCTTTAAACGAGCTTGGCTTGCTGATAATCATTACGCAGATTACCAGATGAGGGCCTGATCCAAAGCCCATTGAAGCCAGTTGAAAGACTCCCACTGATATCAACGGACTTTGCATCGGTCCTTAAGAGGATTGCAGAGTTATTCCCAATAGGCAAAAGTCATCCCTTCCAAGTACAGTAAAAGCTTTGTTATCCGGCATGGTGGGAGAATGAGGGGTGCCGAGTAGTCAAAAATTCTGATTAACTAAGAGTGATACTTACCAATGGAATACCACTTTTCAAAGAATTAGAATACAATAAAATTAATAAAGTATAAAATAATGTACAGGTACTCACCAATCCAGCAGTAGTACTGCACTGCAGAGTGGTTGGTTTCTTGAAGCACTTAGATGTATACAGGTAAAGTTTTCTATACAGTAGGTTATGTTATGCACTGAACAAAATTTAATCTTTTTTTTGACGATTCAGAAGGCACTTCAGGATCTTAGAATCATAGAAGATTAGTGTTGGAAGAGGCCTCAGCAGGTCATCTAGTCCCACCCCCTGCTCAAAGCAGGACCAACCCCAACTAAATCATCCCAGACAGGGCTTTGTCAAGCCGAGCCTTAAAAACTCTAAGGATGGAGATTCCACCACCTCCCTGGGTAACCCATTCCAGTGCTTCACCATCCTCTTAGTGAAATAGTGTTTCCTAATATCCAACATAGACCTCCCCCACTGCAACTTGAGACCATTGCCCCTTGTTCTGTCATCTGCCACCACTGAGAACAGCCGAGCTCCATCCTCTTTGCAATCCCCTTTCAGGTAGTTGAAAGCAGCTATCAAATCCCCCCTCACTCTTCTCTTCTGCAGACTAAACAATCCCAGTTCCCTCAGCCTCTCCTCGTAAGTCATGTGCCCCAGCCCCCTAATCATTTTCGTTGCCCTCCACTGGACTCTCTCCAATTTGTCCACATCCTTTCTGTAGTGGGGAGCCCAAAATTGGACGCAGTACTCCAGATGTGGCCTAACCAGTGCCGAATAGAGGGAAATAATCACTTCCCTCGATCTGCTGGCAATGCTCCTACTAATACAGCCCGATATACCATTAGCCTTCTTGGCCACAAGGAAACACTGTTGACTCTTATCCAGCTTCTCATCCACTGTAATCCCCAGGTCCTTTACTGCAGAACTGCTGCTTAGCCAGTCAGTCCCCAGCCTGTAGCAGTGCATGGGATTCTTCTGTCCTAAGTGCAGGACTCTGCACTTGTCCTTGTTGAACCTCATCAGATTTCTTTTGGCCCAATCCTCCAATTTGTCTATGTCAGTTTGGACCCTATCCCTACCCTCAAACATATCTACCTCTCCCCCCAGCTTAGTGTCATCCACAAACTTTCTGAGGGTACAATCCATCCCATCATCCAGATCATTAATGAAGATGTTGAACAAAACCGACCCCAGGACTGACCCCTGGGGAACTCCACTTGATACCAGCAGCCAAGTGGACATTGAGCCGTTGATCATTACCTGTTGAGCCCGACGATCTAGCCAGCTTTCTATCCACCTTACAGTCCATTCATCCAATCCATACTTCTTTAACATGCTAGCAAGAATACTATGGGAGACCGTATCAAAAGGTTTGCTAAAGTCAGGGTATATCACATCCACCGCTTTTCCCATATCCACAGAGCCAGTTATCTCCTCATAGAAGGCAATCAGGTTGGTCAGGCATGACTTGCACTTGGTGAATCCATGTTGACTGTTCCTGATCACCTTCCTCTCCTCCAAGTGCTTCAAAATGGATTCCTTGAGGACCCGCTCCATGATTTTTCTGGGGACAGAGGTGAGGCTGACTGGTCTGTAGTTCCCTGTGCAGTGCTCAGGGTCATCATTATCAACACCAATTACCATTGTAGATGTAGAAGGTGTAGGAGATTGGGCTGAATCTGTAATGACCCTATGACATAGTCTAGAAGCTGCTTTTTTGAATACATCCCTGATATGAGCTTGCTGACTTGTCTTTATGCCTTTATGCCTCTTTAGCATAAAAAGTAGAGTGAAGAATGTGCAATTGCATAACCTACTGGGCAGTATTCTCATCCCGGTTACTGTAACTAGAGGGAAGATCTGTATTGGGAGATATCAGAAATGTTGGTTAATAGAGCTTTCTGGTTGCTAAAGTGCAGGATAACACAGCTTTTACTGCATAAAGGCCCAGCAGGTGTGATGGGTTTGGGGGAGATGGAATTCGCACGCACCCTGGAAGCTGTGCTGTAGCGACAGTCATGCTGACCAAATTAACTGGCATATAATAATAATAAAATATATGGAGATATACTTATCTCAGAGAACTGGAAGGGACCCCAAAAGGTCATCGAGTCCAGCCCCCTGCCTTCACTAGCAGGACCAAGTACTGATTTTCCCCCAGATCCCTAAGTGGCCCCCTCAAGGATTGAACTCACCACCCTGGGTTTAGTAGGCCAATGCTCAAACCACTGAGCGATCCCTCCCCCATCAGTTGCTGCACCCCATTGCGCCACCTTTGGGGCTACTGAAGTCAGATGCTTGGGGCTGAAGCACCCCCACCCCGGGGTCAGGGAGTGCCCTACCCCGCATTGCTACCCCACCCATTTCCCTCCCCCAGGCCTTCTGCCTGCGAGTGAGTTTCACGGGATGCTCCGATTACATCTTTGCAGACAAAGTGCAATCCGCAGCTTCTTCCTCTGGTGCTGTAATTTATAATTAGCCATTGGACATTCTTCTCTCAGCTCATAGAGACAAAAGGTAAGTGGAGACCCAGGGCGTGTCCACCTCTTCATGTTTTTAATTATCTTTTAGGGAGCTTAATGAATCTGGCTGTCATTACAGGTGAGCAGCAGCTCTATTTCCAGGCAGGCAATGCCCTCTGGTGTTCTCTTTCACATGGTGTCCAGAGGGCCAAACCACTTCCTCACCAACCAGCGGGGAAAGCATCTTTTCTTCTTCTCCCTCCTTCTCCTGTTTCCTGCTGGAGCCCCAAAAGCTGGTGCGGAAACGCTCTTTGTTTTCAGAGGCACTTGCTTTGGAGCTAAACAGCCTCAAGCCATCTTTCTTGGGACACGAAACAGACGCCAAGAACTGCAGTGGATTTGGTGGTTTTATATAGGTCCACAGAGAAGCAGTCCCTTTGAAGCAAAACCTGCTGCTGTAGGATGCCCTCCTTTCGTAATTCCCCTCAGCCCCCCCAAATCTCCATTTTAAACAGGAAAAAGAAACCATCAGTAGGCGGTACAGGCTATGCAGGAGTTAGCTATGCCTGGAGTATTTTGCTTGTTCATGCCGTGAGGGATTTCTTAATTCGTAGAGCAGTGTTATCTTCTTTTCCATAACGTGTCGTTCTTGGTGAAAACCAGTGTAAAAATAGCACCTCTCCCCAGCAGGGCGCTGATCTCTCTTCATCTTTTGAGTCTTATCGGCTGACTGCGGCGACAGAAGCTAGGATTCGCTCCTCTCGGCCCAGCAGAAACTGAGGCAGCCAGGGTCTCGCGAGCTGCATTCTGATCCGCCTTGTGCTTCCTGAGCCAAATTGCCAGGGCGGTTCTGGTTGCGGATGGGGACTGATGGGGACGCTCCAAGCAGGAAGCAACCCGGGCGGATTCAAGGCCTCAGGAGTTTGTAGGATTGGCCAAATCGGGGTACTCTCCTGTAAACGGAGCAACTCCTATCTGGAGTCACAAAGCGAATAAGCGTGGCCCGTCTACACAGCAAAACAAAACAAAACATGGCCGTGCGTCTCAGAGCCCGGGTCAACTGACTTGCGGGGCTAAAAACAGATCCATAGTGTGAGCCTGAGTCAGTTGACCCAGGCTCTGAGCCCTGCTGCTGCTACATTTGCTGTGTAGACGTACCCTGAGTGTCCATTTGGCGCACATTTCAGATCATCCTTGGACCGTCTGCTTTATTCTGTTCAGCCGCTCCCCTTTTGTGTCATGTTAGAGCAGCCTGAGAGCTGCTGTAAACTTACACTGCTAGGGGCTGAAACAGCAGCTGAGGGTGCTTGGGCACCTTGGCTATGCCCCTTTCCCTTCTGTGTCAGAAGTTAAAAAGTGCTAAAAGCCCCTACATAAGCTCTGACCCTTGCTTTGGGTTAATCTTCACTGGGCCTGGTACAACAGCAGTATGGAACAAAGTAGACTGTTGAATGTGGCCCCCAGTCCCTGTCCTGTTGGCTCTTCCATTCTCCTTTGTCATTTAAATCTTGGAATAGATGTATTTATGCACGTGGAGTCTGATTTTGGGGAGAGGCTGAGCACCCACAATACTAACCAAAGCCAATGAGAGCTGCAGGCCCAGGAGGTACATATCGACTGTGCATGCTTTGGTGTCCCTCTTCCCACCCTTCCAGTCTCTCTAGATTGCAGGACTTTGGGGCATTGATTCCATTGTTCTGGCATGATTACTTATATTACAGTAGCACTGAGAAACTGTTGTTGGGATCAGCACCTAGCTCTGGTATGTAGCCATAAAAGGAGGAGACCGCCCCTCTGCCCCAAAGACCTTACACTCTAAAGAGACAAGACTGACGGGGGAGAAGGGTGACTTTCTGAAAACCACATGGCAAGTCAGTGGCAGAGCTGAGAATAGCGCTCAGGTCTCCTGATTCCCATTCCAATGCCCTGTCCACGAGACCGCGCAGCCTCCTGTGTGCTGTGGACAGCATCTAGTACGGTGTGGGCACTGCCAGAATACAGATAATAAGCACTGTGCAGAATTCAAAGAAACACCCACGGGAGGGCCACTTCCTTAAAACTAAAGCAAAGCTCCTCGACCGGCTATAATACATGGAGCCCGTATTGCAATGTGCCAGGTAATGCAGACAGTAGCTGCCAAATGTTTCTGTTTTCTAAGCGCTATTCCATGCAGGCTGTTATCTGATTTCTCTGGTACTGAGAAGAGCAGTCAGATCAGACCTGAGACCATGTGGGTGGAATATATTCTGTCCAAAAAAACAATCTTAAGATAAGATGGGGGTGGAATTTAGTTTATTTACAGTCAGTTGACTTTTTACTTAGCACCATTTATTAAAAAAAGATGATGAAGAAGAAAATGAAGCAGAGAGCAAGGAAATGTTTCTTTGTGATATTTTTGTGCTTGGCAATGAAAAGGGGGCGTGTGTGCGTGTTGACAATTTATCTTCTGCCCCTGAGGAGAAATGACTTGTTCGCAAATGGACATGACATGAAATAGTGCAGAACATGATAGGAACTTTTCAGAGTAAATGGGTCAATTTCCTGTTATTCTTTCGATAATTGTATGTAGAGTGTATTGGGCTCCAAACACTGGCAAATGGGATGTTTCTCCTGGTATTTTACTCCTCTTGTAAATGGAAGGAAAACATATTGCAATGTTAACACTTATAATCAGCTTTTGCCAGTGGCTAATAGCAGTCCATTTTCAGTGAATGCTTATTACCTCCAAGGATAGTCCAAGACTCTACAAAATAATGTAGCATTGCTTAGACTGGTACTCTTCTGAACAAGACGTAGGTCTACGCCCTTACTGCAAATGTCTCCGCTCCGCAGGAAGGGCAGTCATCTTTGGAATCTTTCCCTCCCTGATTGCAAAATAAGTCCCAGTGCTCGTAGCAATGGAATAAGCCACATGCTCATTCTGAAATTTCTGGGATGGCGGCAGACTTTCTGCTCCATTGATGCACTCAGCAAACTGTTGCTGTTGATCAGCACGGTATACTTCCCCCCATTTACAATCGGCGTAGCTGCTCCAGCGCGGTTCTAGAATCATAGACGTGTAGGACTGGAAGGAATTTCATAAGTCGTCTAGTCCAGTCCCCTGCACTCAAGGCAGGACTAAATCATAACGCGACCATTCCTGACAGTAAAAAAAGTAAGAATTACAGACAGCTGAGCAGTGAGGAGTTAGTTAATAATTTTACTTGTTACCATTAGTTAAATTAACACTTAGCACTACCACAGCACCTTTCACCTACGGATCGATGAGTGTTTTAGGAAGGTGAGTAATTACTAGGATCCCTGTTACAGCTGGGGTAAGTCGCACCAAGGCAAGGCAACTATATTGATGTTGTTTCATCAGTGCAAATTCCCTTAAAGCTGGGCACACCCTTAAAAAAGTAGAATACAGAGAGAGAGAGAGAGAGAGAGAGAGAGAACTTTGTGGAACTGGCTATAAGGGGTTAGATTCTGATTGTGGTTGCACTACTGGGAATCCAGAGTGCTTTGACTTGAATGGAGTTACTCCTCTCACTTACAGCGGGCTAAACAAGATCCGCCTTGGCTCACCAGTGCAGATGAGATGGGAACAGGGTATACGAAACATCAAACATAAGATTCTTTCTTCACTTGCAGGGCCCTTCCTGGCCTATCCCCACCTTGCCTGGCATCTCTAATTCACTGCTGAGAAGTCAGCTCCCACCTCTGATCAGCCCATGATCCCAGCCTCCATGGGCATCTCGTTAAATTTTCAAACAAGCACCTTTGTGCTTTCTCCCAGGCTGCCCCTCGCACTTGGGAGGAACTCCTCGTGAGCCTCTGTAAAGCCACCTCCCTTTTATGTGCAGTGACTTCGGGACTCGTTCTCAGCTTTGTGGGAGCAACTTGGGCTTCAGCTTAAGTTGGTGAGGAAGTGTTGTTCCCACCCAAGTTGTTGATGAATATGTATTTGTTTGAAAGTTTTCTTCAGACGTTTTTGGATTTTCATCCCCCCCGTCAAAAAAAAAACTGAAAAATGTTCAATCAGAAACCTCCAAAAGTTCATCAAAATCAGAACCCTCCCACCAAAATTTCTGTTTTGATTGGGAGGGGGGGCTCTTTTTTAAAAAAAAAGTTTCAAACAAAATATTTTGGCAAGCTGTAACTTCCGCCCTTCTGAAAAGCTTCTGTTAATTTCTGTGCCATCTTTATATCTGTGTATTTAAGGCCTGATTTAGATCCAGTTGGGCCCTTAGCTTGAATGCCTGTTTTCCCTTAAACCTAAAATGCCAAAAACACCAATACTACTGCACCAGTAGAGAAGTAAGTGCTAAAGTCAGGCATGCCGGCCTGTCTGTTGAACTGGAAATAAAGTTTGTTCCTGTGAATAACCTTAAAATCTGCTTCTGCCAAAAGGAGAGGAGGAGGAGGAGAACTCAGATATGAAAAACATTGAGTGAATCAGTAGTTGCTAAAGTGAGTTAAAGTTAACACTTCCGACTGCGTTATTGACTCTGCGTTGCTGGCATATTTTGATAAGCTATTCACGACTCCAGATTCCACACAATTCATTAGAAACCTGAAGTAAATGATCTTTGATCTGCCGCACCAAGGAGCCTTGAGAAACGCGCATGGTGTTTATTTCACAGCTGTCGCTGAAAGTTTGGAGCCTTTAAGGTCTAATTCAGATCTTGGATATATCCGGAGTAACTCAGCGAAAGGGAATGGAATAGATCCAGGGTAAAAGCCTTGGGAATCAGTTCAGAAGCAGGCTCTTTGTGATGCTTCTTGAACCAGAGAATTGGTCATAGTGACTCCTGTGGCTTGGAGTGAAATATGAAAAGATCAAGGGCCGCATTAATCATTTTCCCCCATTTTACATAACAATATTTTAGCAAACACTGTATTTCCCACATGTTTAAATGCACTGCCTGAAGAATCCGAGAAGACAATGTGGCAGTAATAAACCATTCCTTATGTGTTGAGGGCAAAGCAATTATTCTGTTTTTAAACTTGTATTTTTTTTTAATAATGTTCATCTTTGCTTTGGTTATTCACACACTCATGGAGAGAGCTTGTTTTTATTTTAGAGAGAGAGAATTTATCATTGCTTGGATCAGAGCCAGCTGGATTTATGTTAATTGCTCCTGATGCCTAGAGTCTATGTAAGGTACCTAAGTGGCCCCTATTACCAGAGAATCCAAGTAATTCAGTGGTCCCCAAACTTTTCACCTCACACACACACACACACACACACACCTTACCCCATCTACACCCCCCTCCCTCCCAAGCCACAGTTGGGAGTGATGGCTGGGAGTGGGACCATGGTTGGGGCTGTGGCTGGGAGTGGGGCCGAGGCTGGGCGCGAAGCTCTGGCTGGACCAGGAGCCAGGGTGTAAGCAGGCGCGGACTCACCCCGCGGCGCCTCCTGCTGGTCGTCTCGGGAATTAGCTCACCAGCATCTGGAGCGCCCTCTGCAGGCCAGGTGTCCCGCCTGTCTTTGGCCCCCGTGTCCCTCCCAGACCCTGGTGCTCTTGGCTTGGGAGCTGCCCCCCCGGCAGTATCCCACTCTCTCTCTGGGTCTCCCCACCCAGGGGAACCCCCACCTCCTATCCCAATGTCACCTCAGTTATGGCAACTGCCAGTCACCATCTAGCCCCCGCGCCCTGGGACAGACTGCAGCCAATCATCACTGGCAACAAGGGGTTTGGACTGGCTGCCTTTACCCACCCTCAGGTTGCCCCTGTGCAATCCCAATACCTATTTGGGCCTAGGACCAGGCCCTGCAGCCTGGGGAGTTGCTGGCCTAGGGCTTCCCATACCCCAAGGTTTTTCCCCAGCCCTGCCTCACTCTAGGTCCCCGGCGAGTTCCCCAGCAGCCAGGCCTGTCTCCCTCTCCTGTCAGAGGGAGACTCCTCCGCTTCTGGCTGTCCTGGCCTTCTTATGAGGCTGAGTGGCTTAGTTTGGGGCGTGGCCCCAGCTGCAGCCACTTCCCCAATCAGCCGGGGTTTTGCTTCTTTACACAGCCCCAGCCCTCTGCAGGGTTTTTCCAACCCCTTCAGGGCTGTTCACCCCGCTACACAGGGGCTGAGGCCATGGCTGGGGCCAGACTGGGGCTGGGTGGTGCTCCCTCCCCGCCCCCTGTGGGGGCTGTCCTGGGCCCCCCACACCCTTCTGAATGTTCCTCCATGCCCTCCTTTGGGGGCACGCTCCACAGTTTGGGGACCACTGGAGTAATACCGGTAGGATCCCTATTGCAGGGATCCGCAACCTTGAGTGCTTGTGTCCCATGTGAGGAAGAGCAGCGTTGTTATCCCCATTGTACAGGTTGGAAGCTGAGGCACAGAGAGAGACTAAGGGATTTGCCCAAGGACATGTAGGAAGCGTGCGGTGGTATAGGGACTTGAACTCAGGTCTCCTGAGTCTCTAACAACCATGTGGCTATCCTGCCCCTACCGTCACAGGGAAGCTGCCTCACAACCAGTTCAGCCTCAGGGGAGTTCCATGCACAGCAGCCACCCAGGGGCAGCGCTGCTCCCTTGAGGCCATGCTGCCAGGGAGCAGGGCGAGGGTGGCTGGTTCCAGGGGCCTGCTCTGCAGAGGAGTAGGTGGCCAACCCTGATGTTTGGCACTCCTGGTGCTATTGAAACAATAAACACGACAGCAGAGCATGGAGCTGGGGAGGGAGACAGGGAGAGCCGTGTTTCCCAAGGGCTACATTGTGCCTGGCCCTTGCACCCCACGCAAACGCGAGTCCCGGTCGCATGCCTCGTGTTCGTGGAGAGGGCACGCATGGACTGGTGCGTAACAGGGGAGAGGTTAAGCGTGGCTATAATATAACTGGAGAGAGATGCTCAGAGGAGTGTTAAGGCCACCTTTAAAGAAGGGTGGTTCGCAGAGTTAGTGGTTACTGCTTTCCAGTATCTGTGGGTTCCCATTGGAAATCCCTGCTTTCACAGGGTTTAAAACGTGGGCGGAATATACATTTGCTCTGGTCTGGGATGTGGCCTGAAATCTTAGAGTGAGCTTTGCGAGGGAAAATTGGCTTTCTACGACACGGGATGACTTATTTGTTCTGTTGGTTTTGTAAGAAGCATTTTTGTATTCCCATGACTCAAGTGCATTTTAATTTATTCCGTTGAACCATATGTTTCATGAATTCTGCTTAAGCCAAAATTGCTTTTGATATTTTGGGATTGAGCAGTGGAGAGGAGGGTAAAGTTTTTAGGTTGTTAAAGTATTTTGTACCTTCATGAACCGTCAAATTGGGCATTCAAAGCTGCCCCACTGGCTGCATGATCTCATCTTTGATCCCTCCTCCTATTTCTTGTAGATAGTTGTTTTTCCCTTTACTGCGACGACCACTAGCGCCCCCTGAGATCTGAGAGTCAAGCTGGGTTCTTTCATTTTGTGCACCACCAGCTGCGGTAGCAGATCTTCAGGCCAAATGAGGCCCATAGTGATACCTGTGTAGCCCCATCAGAGC
Organism: Trachemys scripta elegans; assembly: GCF_013100865.1. Taxonomy (NCBI): domain Eukaryota; kingdom Metazoa; phylum Chordata; order Testudines; family Emydidae; genus Trachemys; species Trachemys scripta. The sequence continues at coordinate 100,211,829 of NC_048306.1, forward strand.
ATCTGTAATTTTCATTCCATGCATCTGAAGAAGTGGGGTTTTTACCCACAAAAGCGTATGCCCAAATAAATCTGTTAGTCTTTAAGGTGCCACCGGACTCCTCCTGGTTTTTGTGGATACAGACCAGCACGGCTACCCCTCTGAATCTTTCAGTGACACCCTCTGTAGCCCTAGTGCCTGTTTGGAACAATTCTATTGCCGCCCAAGAAGGAATTTGAATCCAGCTCGCTCTCCCAGAGCTGTCTCCTCTGCAGGGCTAAGAGAAGAACGTTTTATTTCGGTCACAGGCAGCAGGTCCGCCAAGCAGCCTGCACACTGTTCAGAGCAGAAAGGCCCTTTAACATTTCAAGCAGCTGATGTTTCTGCAAGTATTTTTTTTTCCCCCTCCATAAAACATTGCTCCCGTTTGACTCAGCAGGAACCTTTTGACGCTGGCTAATCCCCATATATAGGCATCAGTTCAGGGAGGTGGGCTAGCTCACTGCAGTGTTTTTCCTGATGTTTTGTTTAACTAGGATGACATTATTCAGACAAATTAATTCCTCCAAAACAGAAACTCGTTCTGATTGACTGACTGCAGCAACTTCCCCGAGAGCAACAAATGACGATCTGACATCTTAACAGCTGTAAACCCAGTCGGGGCAGTCTCCATAAAAGATCTAAGCAGGACATATCTGTGTGGGACAGCTACCCCTCTCCATAAATATGTTCCCGGTTTTTAATAGTGCATTGGGTTTAAAGTACAAGCTGTTCTGGAATACCTCACCCCACACACACACATGTAGCCAGAGCTGGGTGGCGGTGGAAGATGGGGAGGGGAGTGTGGTTATGTCACTGTTGCTCTGCGGAGACTTTCAAACATCTTGCACCTCTGATCTCGCACATTCCTGCGTGGGAAGCAGACGGCCGGGAGCACATGCTGCAGACAAGTGCCGCTCTGCTGTCAACATCTACGGAATAGGAAGAGGGCGTCTTGGAGCAAAACTGGAGCTGACCATGCGTGAGTGTGCGGGGAGAGCCCCTCTCAGCCATACACCCCGGGGCTGTGGGGGGACTCCCTGCAGTGCTGCTTGGTACCAAGGCGTGGGGTATCTGGACAGGCTGGCTACCCTCACTGTGTGCACCCATCAAAGGGGGTGGGGGTATAACTTGCGTGCAGGCATTGCAGCCAGGCACAGGCAGCCCGACACCATCGTGTCTGCACTCCCTAAGATGCCTCCTTTGTGCTCAGGGAGCCCCCAGAGCCCTCCTTTGCCTGGGCCCTGGAGGGGTGGGAGGGTGGCGCACACACGTGTGAGCAGCTGTATTTTGGCTCTAACACATCTCCTCTCCTGTTGGTGGGAGCTGACAACGGCGCAGTATGTGCCCCCCTCGTGCCCACCAGCTAGTGCCGGGGGGAGCCCAAGTGGCCCCCGTTTGTAGAGGGATAGCAGGTGTCCCAGTTGAACACACTCCACGGGCACTGATCGTGCCCTCGGTGCTCTCGGAGCAATCGTTCAGCCAGTCGTGCGCTGATCAAGGCAACAGTCCAAGCACAGGGAGGCCTCTGAAAGGGCCCTGGTGAGCCGCGAAGGAATCCGGTAAAGTGCAGTGCTGTGGTAAGTAAAGGCCGCGTGGGCTGAGCATGGGGCTCCCAGCTAGGAGCTCCTTAGTTTACACGCTGTCTCTCTGCTGCTGATGTACTACCTAACCTTACTCAGGTCCCATCACCTCTTTTTGCCTTGCTCCCCGCTCTGTGACACTAACGCCACGGGCTGGCTGTGGGAGTGAGTCGTCGCTGTGTGTGCAGGGCAGATGAAGAGCTGGCTAACAGAGCTTTCCAAAGGGAATTGTGTATGGGCAATCAGCATGGAACTGGAGGGGTTTCCAGACTAGTCTCGACTCTGTTCAGCATTTGTCTCAATGATGTAGAGGTGCTTATAAAACCGCTGATGATGAAATGTGCGGGTGACGCGAAGATTGGGGAAGTGGTAAATAATGATGAGGACAGGGCTGTTATCATCCAGAGGGGTCGCTTCTTGAAATGAGCCCGTTCCAACCAAATGTGTTTTAATACAGCCAAAGGGGAGGTCCTACAGCTCTGAACAAGGAATGCCGGCGGTAACTTCAGCCAGGATGTAGGGGTGAGGGTGGGCAAGCAGTTCGACATGAGCTCCCGTGCCGTGCTGTGGCCAAAAGAGCTGATGTGTCCCTGGGATGTATAAACAGGGGGCAGTGAGTAGGAGCAGGGAGGTGACTTTATCTCTGTATCCGCCACTGGAACACTGCACCTAGGTCTGGTGTCCACCTTTTAAACAGATGTTGAAAAATCGTTGCGGGCGCAGAAAAGCACCACAAAAATAATTCGAGAGCTGGAACAATGACTTACTACGAGAGACGTAAAAAACTCGAGAGGCGACTTGATTACAGTGTATATAAAGTACGTTCACAGGGAGAAGACGAAGCGCCAGTCCTAAAGGGCGAGTGGAGAAAGGCAGAACAAGAATGGATGTCTGAAAGCAGAAACCAGGCAAATCGAAATTAGGCACTAACTTTTTACAGTGAGGGGGACTAACCACTGGGCCACACTACCCAGGGAAGTGGTAGATTCTCCATCTCTTGATATCTTCAGATCCAGACTGGAGGCCTTTGAAGAAGAGATGCTTTAGCCGGACACAGGTTGCTGGGCTCAGTACAGGGGGTAGCTGGGTGAAACGGAAGGGTCTGTGTTATACAGGAGTGTCAGACTAGATGATCTAATGGTCTCTTCGGGCCTTAAACCCTCTAACCTGTGCGGGTTGGATGTGTTACGTGTGATAACGGCCCAGGGCCCCAGGCTTCCTGAGCACAAATCCTGCTCTGATATTACCTCCCTGAGCGGTGGGTTTATGTTTTGCTCTCCCCACCAAAACAGAGAACCCCTGGCTGGTAGGTTTAAGAGATGTTCCCGCCGAGTGCGGTGCTGACTAATGGCACTCGTCCGGTCTGACTCGATACTCAACCAGCGTAAATCGACTGATTTACGGCCCTGGGGGATTTGGCCCATCCAGTTCAATGATGGGAGTAGGCCTGCAGTCAAGGTTTGCATGAAAGGCACCTGGGTGGGTGGTCCTTGGGCTGGTGGATACTAGTCCCGCCCCGTGGGAAGGTGATAGGTTACATTTTCAGACGTAGCCACTGATTTCAGCGGCTTCGTTTTTGAGTGTCTGGCTTTTGAGACACCTTGGGCTCTTCCCTCCTCTCCCCCACCCCACTCCAGGTGCTGAATACCCACAACTGCAGCTGGCTTCGCTGGGAGAACACCGCTGAAAAAGGTGGCTCAAACTGAGCACCCCAAAAACCTGGACTCCCCAAATCAGTCGCCACCTAGAGACATGAGGCTGTTAGTGCTCCGGTGTTCAGGGGAGTTCGTAGCTAAAGTACATCTTATGGCACCTATAGGTGTCTGATGCAACTCCTGAATCACACCACAGAGACTGCCTCTGGTACCCTAGCCACAAATCATGGTGTCTCCAAGCAAACCAAGTTGGGTTAAAAGTGGATGTTAGAAGAGAATTAAATTGAAAAGTCAGCAATTATAGCAATGCCTCGGGGTGGGGACCATCCTTGTGTTCTGTGTTTGTACCCTGGCATCCTGGCCCATGACTATGGCACTTATACACTAGGGAGTAATACAAATAAGTAATACAATAATAATCCAAGCAGCACTTTTTCACCGGTAGATGACAAAGCATTTTGCAAAGCTGGGTTAGAACAAGGCTATTGAGGGTCAGATAAACCCAGGAGAGAGTGCAAGGTTGCGTCGTGAAGCTGTGATTTCAGTCATGCGTTCCAGTTCTCGGTTCTAATATTTTTGTGTTCGGTTTGTTTCAGAAAAGTGCAGAAAGGCCTTGGAGCCAGTAATAGTGTCTAAAATACCAGGGGTAATTCGCCACTCCTGGAAAGATGGGCCACTGTAATAAGCTTTAAACCCCAGTTCCCTCATTGTGGCTATTTTGAATGTAAGATTGTGAATGTTAAACAGCGTCTGGGTGAAGTGATTGTAACGCATAAGGCAGCCTGCCTGCCTGCCAGACGGGTTTGAGCTCATTGTATTGGCTGTATAAAAAGCCTGCATTGCTCCTAAACTGCATATCCGAGTGAAGATTTTGCTAGAAGAAACTTCATTACCTACAAATTTGGCCATTTAAAACAGAACCCTGAGACTTCGCAGGGTAGTTACTTTCCCTGCCAACCACAAAGGGGGACAAATGATTGCAGGAGAACTCAACTAGTTACACAACGCCTTTGGATTAACTTTTCCAAGGAGATCTTGCAGGCGCTGGTGCGATTTGATTTATAATGTGTTTCTGAAGTGGCTGCATTCCATTTCTGTTTACTATCCCAGACCAGACATCCACCAGGTCCCCACAGGACTGGCTGGAGGATCCGTTCTGCACTCGCAAATTAGTATTTGCTGTCATGGGAGTGACAGATATGGCAACTTCTTGCAATATCTTTGGGAGCTCTTACTGTATTAAGTTTATGCAGCATTGTGGGCCAGGGATATGCTAGTTCAAACTGGATTCTCCAGAGACCAACAGAGAAAGGAAGGATTTTTGGATAAATTGCCTGGACCATCTTAGGGTTTCTCTTCTGTGGGACCCAGCAAACAGAGTCCCCTTTTGTCCACGGTGTGAGGGAGGGTGCAATCCTGCCTGGGAAGGGTTGGAAGGACTTCGGCCCACTGAGGCCACGTGAAATTGAGGGGTGACCTCTGGTAAGCTTGTAGCAGGCGCATAGGAACGTCTCTTGGTTTTTAAAGGTTTGCTCCATGATGCTTTCACCTTTAAGAATAAATGAGCCTGCTTAACAAGGCCTGTGTGGTAATGCATAACCGCTTCCAGTTTTGCTGTTCATAAGCCTTTGAAGAGAAAGCAAAGTGCAGACGCTGGCTTGGCTAGTCAGTCCGCCTTACTGGAGATTTGATAGTATAGGCAGGCAACCGTGCAGTCGGGAAAAAACCTGGTCAGGAAGGAGAGAGATACAGGCCTTCCTCCACCCAGGAGGGGTCCCGGCAGAGGAGCCAGGAGTCTAGAGTGAGTGCCTTTGGTGCCCCACAGAGGGGAAATACAGGTGCAGTTCCCTGACCTGTGACAATGGGGCCAAAGGATGACTTGGCTGGAAGCCTCACATATTGGGGGGAGGGATAGCTCAGTGGTTTGAGCATTGACCTGTTAAACCTAGGGTTGTGAGTTTAATCCTTGAGGGGGCCACTTAGGGATCTGGGGTAAAAATCTGTCCGGGGATTGGTCCTGCTTTGAGCAGGGGATTGGACTAGATGACCTCCTGAGGTCCCTCCCAACCCTGATATTCTACGATTGAGCAGTGCAATGTTACACTGCCCCAGGAGCAGAACAGGAAGTAGATTGTGACTCAAAAAGCGAAACTGATCCCCTGTTCTTTGCTAGTCACATACCAGTGACCACTCCCCATGGGAAGACTCTGCAGAAGCCACTTTCCATCAGCCCATGGTGCAGGTAGCTAGGGCAGTAAAGGGGGCACCTTACACCCTTGCTGGATCATGGAAAAGTGGGTCTGAATGTGGCCCCTATTTGGGGCTCACTGAATGGTGGCCCTTCCTTTTGTTGTCTCTGCTAGACCTATGAAATCAGAGAGTACACAGAGGCATGGGCTTTAGCAACGTTGCTTTTCATCAGTTGTTTAGCGGAGGTCGCTGGTCATGTTCATCATGGTTTTCAGCTGAATGTTGGTGGGCACTTGAGGATTTCCCATGTCTTTCCCTTCAGAAGGGAAAATGGGAAGTGACTTTCGTCAGGGTGGAGATGAGCAGGTCACATGATGACCGGCATCAGCAGCACAGCTGACTTGGAAGGGACCTTCCCAGGACATTTAAAATAGAGCGTCCAAGCGTCAGAGCAGGGTTAATCTTTGCCACCATAATAGGAAGGGAAGTCTTCTCTTGGAACAGAAAAGATTGAGCTGGGGTTATTTTTCCACTATACTCAGCAATCATAATCATTCCAGCCCTGCAGGCTAGGCAATAGGATGACATTAGAGATACAAGATGTCTTTTATTTTAACATCTTTTATTGGACCAGCTTCTGTTGGGGAGAGAGACCAACAGAACTTGGTCCAATAAAACCTATTCCCTCATTCACCTTGTCCCTCTAATATCCTGGGACCAACATGGCTATCACAACACTGCATATAAGAAGATGATATTGACAACTTGGATATGTATCTGTATTACATGTGTGCGTACCCATGCAATGCATGTTATTTAACTATGTTGTTAGTAAAACTGAAAGTATTATAAACATTTCACTAACTTTGCACTGCTTGCTTATTATCAGCTATATTGAATAGCCCACAAGGGTGCCAGTCAGGGATGAGGACCCCATTTTGCTTAGGTGTAGCAGAGAGATGATCGGTACTCAGACTTCAGGTCCTTTTGCACTTAACTCCACTGAGGCTGTGAATCTAGACTGGTTAGTTTCACTTCCTGCCTCTGGTCCATTTCACGCTCTCTCATTCTCAAGGACTATCACAACGCGGTTGGGACTGCATCGCCTTTGTTTACGCCCAAATGAACCTGGTTTTATTTTTAAATGTCCCTTCGTATTTGGTTCTCCAAAACTCTTGTTTCCGTTTGATGGAATCTTAACAGTTTGGCCTAAACACTTCAACGCCGTCCCTTTAAGTACTTTACAAGCGGAATACTAAGCTATTCAGTGTGTGCGAGAGGCTGGGAATGGACTGTGATGGAGTGTGGTGCGGTGCATGTGCTTTCCCCATTACACTTAGATGCCATGTGGGATGCTGGAGTGATGGGAACGATCTAGTAAGAAACACCAGCTGTCAGCTCAATATTCGGTCAGCTCTGCTTTGACGTGAGCCGTCCTGACAGCACAGACCAATGTCCTTCCTATTCCACTCTAACCAGGGTTTCTTTTTGCGGTGAAAGAGGAAGCAATACTTGCTTTTCTGCCTTTAGAGAAGATTTCCTGCTCTGAAAAATCCCCAGCGAAACTCTGCTGACGCCAGCATTTTGGCCACCTACTCGCACGGGCATGAGCTGCTTTCCTTGCAGCGGGGAGTGACAACGCAAGCCATTTTTTACTCTTTGCTTTCCAGGATCACTGTATGTGATTATCTGGACCATCTGGCTAAAGTGAGGAGCTGTCCTGCTAGACCAAAGGGATTCATTGTGCTAGGGTGAGGGCAAGAAACAGCGCCCGGTGTTCAGAGAAACAAACTTCTTGGGACCCCAACACTTATGTGCTGGGCAGGGGAGGCTTCCGGCAACAGCTCCTGCCCCACTGCACGGAAAGGGGCAGCCAACCATCTGTGTGACTGTGCTCCCTCCTTTCCTGGGGCCGCACCTAGGGTGGAGTCTGGGTAAATGTACATCCTCCTCCCCACACTGGGTGGGAATTCCCCAAGGACAGCCATGGTTGGCAGTGCTGGAGTCACAGGGAGCCAGACCCTTGGATGGTGTAAATTGCTCCATCACTACGCCAATTGACCCTAGCTGAGGATCTGGCTTAGGGTCTCCCCACAGATGCCTGCACAGGCAGGTCTCCAATGACTGGATGGTGCTGGTGATGGTACCTCATGATCACCTCTCTGGGCAGAGGGCAGACCGATCTGTCACTAATCTCTCGATTTGCTCCTGGCCTGGAACTCTGTTTAGGAGCTTTTCTCATCCATTCCACCCACTGCATGGATCCTCCTTGTGCAGGCAGTGCCTCTTCCCCCTCTGTCTGCCCAAGTCCCCTGCTTACCCGCTCCGCCACATGCACATCAGCAGGAGGCCACATCCAGAGGTACTTACTTCTGCAGACTAGGAATTTAAACAGAAGTCCAGGTCGGCTGCATGAAGAGAAGGGAAGAATCAGTGCCTCTAAAAATAATCAGGATAGCTGCTAGGGGATGCATTTGGCCCTGGACTTTACTGTTTGCTGGGCTGCATTTATTTCAGATTCGGTGCTGAGTCTCTGGATAGGAAAATGAATATTGTTCAGTGGGACGACACAGTCTGGGCCTCTGCCAAAACTATCCTGGTTTATAGTGTGTGTGGGGCGGGGGGAATAGACACGTTATTCCCCGTCTTATGCTGACTCATTAGCTGCTGCTTTCTGCTCTTCTTGGAAGTGGCTGGTGCTGTGAATGTGTGAGTCAGCTCCCCTCCGTCTTCCGAAGCGCATTGAAAATGAAAAACATGCATTTGACTTTAAGGAGTTCTTCAGGAAATAAGAGCTCCCCTGCCCCCTTGGTGGGATCTCAAATATCTTATAACGGTTTTACCCAAGAAATCCCAGCTGTTGTGAATTCTCCCCGTGCCCTGGAGCTCCAGTGTACTCTTCTCACAACAGAGATTTATGTGTCTGGCGACTCTTAAAGAAACCTTTCAAGGATTTGGTCGAATCATATTCCCGCGGTCAATCCAGGTAGCAGCAGTGTCCAAGCCACATAGGTCTTTTCTCCAGCTTGACAGCAGATTAGGTATCTACTGAAAGCAGCTATTTTTATGTTGAACTGTTGCCATGATCTGTATTTCACAGCCCACATGAACCTGGTGACAGGTTTATTGTATTGCACTCACTTAACTCTGAGCCTGACCGTGTTGATCGGAAAGCAGCACGAGCCACCTATCCCAGCCCACCAGCCACTGTGAGAGGGGTCTGTCGAATCCACGCGTGGGCACGCAGCGTTTCCCCTTACGCTCAGAGGAGCCCTGTTCAAGATCCCAGTTACCTTCTTTTTAAAATACTTCTCGCTGTGCCGTCCAAGATTCGTAGCGATACCGTGCACTTACAGTGCGCATCCTATCAGAGGATCTCAGAGTGCTATAATTCTGGAAACACCCACACTCCCCCAGGTTTACAGATAACTGAAGCACAGAGAGAGGTAGCCAATGACTCGTTTAAAAATCACAGAAGGAATCACTACAACCCTGGATCCCACTCCCCCGCTGTAACTACACGACCATGTTACTTCCCAGTGTGATTTAAATCAGAGAAAGATTCAGACGTGATCTCTCATTCTGGCTATGTTCAAATGTTTCGTTTGGAAGGTAAACTGCTCAACTGATATTCATGTGATACATTTTACCTTTGGCAGCTGTTAGAAACTTCTTAAACGTTGAGGCTGACCTGAAAAAGAAAAGAAAAAATAGGTTTGGGCCACTCTTTGCTTCTTGCTGAAGGGTAACTAATGCCTGAAAAGTGTTTGGGAGCGAGGGGGCAGGATTCTGCCTTAACTTTTTTTCCAGCCTTTAGAAATATCCAGCATGGCAAGTTTCATCTTCCCTGTTTTTCTGGAGATCTCCTTTTAGGGGATGCAGACATGGAATATCAATTCAATCCGGCCTTAATTAAAGGGATAGAATCATAGAATATCAGGGTTGGAAGGGACCTCAGGAGGTCATCTAGTCCAACCCCCTGCTCAAAGCAGGACCAATCCCCAGACAGATTTTTGCCCCGGATCCCTAAATGGCCCCCTCAAGGATTGAGCCCCCAATCTTGGGTTTAGCAGGCCAATGCTCAAACCACTGAGCTAGCCCTCGCCCCCAATTCTCAAGCCAAAAGCTTTTCTGCACAAACATGTGGTAGGTGTTTGAGTTAAGTATTTATTTACAAAAATAGAGTTTTAAACTGTGTGACTACCATTCACTTCCCTCTTAAATCTATCCTATTTCACTTTCTTAGTATTTCTGCAGTCACAAATTCTCCAGTCATCCAGAGTCTTCCAGGAAAAACAGGACAGACAAGAGCTGCATTTGTAATGTAAAAATACCAAGAAAGCGGGGGGGGGGGGGGGGGGGGGGGGAATGCATCCAGGCCTTGTTCATGTGCAGTAAACAAACATTAAATTACACACGCCCAGTAGTTTTTCCTTTTTCTAGTTAACTTTAACTATTATGGTCATGGTGACCTTTCTGTGTCAATGCCAGTCTTTTACATCAGAACCATCAAACAGGAAGATCGAATGGAAATTTTGTTTTTTCCTTTTATGGCTCCCAGATTTTACCCGTTTCTAGTCTCTCTGGTCTGCCAGTGATGAGCAGCTGTGCCAAAGCAGTAAGGGTGAATTACAACATTGCTCAGATTTATTAAAGGTTCAGAGAATTATGTTTTCTGCCAAAACAAAAAAAACTTTCCAGCCTCCTGTAACATCTCTGTTTCCTTTTATGTGAATGGCACGTGGTTCGATTTGACTTGAGTTTTAGCATAAGAATTTGCTATACAATTTTTTGGTTTTGTTTTCAAAGAGCCCTAATCAGTTTAAACTGCAAACAGTTTGAAACGCCTCTCCAGTTGCTCTCACAATACTCGCGAGCCAGGTTTGTAAATCTAACCCAATGCCTCTGGAGAAGAATCTCTGGGTTGCCCACGATTGCATCTAGGCAGGAGTCCACTTTAACTGCTCGCTTGTTTTCACCATCTCTCATCTGCGTATAATTCTGCTGTCTGTGTAGAAGCTACTCACAATGGGACAGATCCTTCAGTCCTTACGCAGGCAAAACTCCCACAGTGGCATTGCGAGGTCAGACATGCTGTGTTTAGGGGGAATCACATTTATTCAGTGGTGCAAAATCTCCTTTACATGTTTTCAGTGCCAATAATGCAAATATCATAAGCTCCTTGGGGCAGCGACCATCCTTGTTCTGTGTTTGTACAATGTCTAGAAGAGTAGGGCCAGGATCCATGATTGGGGCTCTGAGGTGCTGCTGCAGGACAGGTAATTTATAACAGGAAAGTGTCTGAGTCGGTGAAATACCCTTTGTGTCCTTGAGGAGAAATGCAAATATATCATCTCATCATTTGAGAGGTTAAGGACGCTTTGCTGTAATAAGAATAAAAATAAACAGTGAGACCCAGATGAAATCTACAAAGCCAGGAGATGACTTCACTGTAAATACAAGTCAGTGGATAGTGACCCCTATCGTGTGCAAGAGTTGTTAATCTATGGAGACTGGACTAGGGCCAAGGAATGAAGTCTTAGGTTCTTGCCAGCACTCCAGAGTCTAGGAGCTTTTAACAGACTATTTATCTTTGGAATTTGGGGGGATTTCCTCAGAATTAGACAGCTTTGAAAGTCAGCACACCTTGTGTATTCTCATGTCATGGATTTGAACTCAGGCCAACAATCTGGCGGTAAACTCGTGACCTCCTAGAATCAAAGAAATCAGTGATGGAAACAATCTTCGGAGATCATCCCTCTGCCAAGGCAGCATTGTCTCCTCTGTTAAGGTGACCAGACAACAAGTGTAAAAAATCAGGACAGGGGGTGGGGGGGGGGGGTAATAGGAGCCTATATAAGAAAAAGACCCCAAAATCGGGACTGTCCCTATAAAACCGGGACATCTGGTCACCCTACCTCTGGTGTTCCTTATTGAAGCTCACCTCTTCAGCAGTGCTGGCCAGCCAGAAGTCCACTCAGCCAGATGTATTCCTGGTGTAACTCGGTTGGCTTCACTGTAGCTACATTAGCAGAGTATTTGGCTCACTGTGTTATAAGCCTTTTTAAAAGGAAGTGTGAGCCACATGAACAGTTTAAACCTTGCACAGTGCTGGTTTTGTGTAGGACCTACACAAAAAGTACTAATTTTGTTAATACCCCAGACTAGTTTTTAACATAAAATAATATCAGAAAGAGATTTGCTAAGAGACTGTTATAAAAAAAAAAAAACAGGAATTCCCGACAAGTATTTGATTCTCTTTCATTGAATCATTGTTAAAGATGTTTTAATAGATCAGCTCACTCTAGCATTATCTATTTAATTAGCATTATTAATTCTCAATGATATTCGACAGGCCTGTTTTTTTTAAATGTTCTCGCTCTTTTAACCAGGGGGTTAGAAAAGGGCATGTTCCCAATATGAAAATACAATCTTACCACTGTAAATTAAAGCAATGACTCAAAATATGTTGAACTGTAAAACCTCCAGTTTGTCACCCATTGAAATCAGAGGCCAAATTCTCATTGGCTTTTAATAAGGGTGTGATTACTATCGTTTGACAACTATAATGCAACTTTTAGCTTTAATAATACTTTGCACGCATGCAGTGACTTTGACAGCCAGAGAGCTTTGCAAACACGCACCAAACTTCACCGCACTCCATTGATTCAGGCAAGTCTTATTACAGCCATTTTACAGATGGGGCACACAGTGTAAAAATGACTTGCTGCTGTTGTCATAGCAAATCAGTGGTAGAAGCAGGAATAAAACCCAGGAGTCCTGGCTCCCAGTCTTGTTGTCAACTTTAGTGAGCAAGTACATGGCTTGGGGGAAGGGATAGCTCAGTGGTTTGAGCATTGGCCTGCTAAACCCAGGCTTGTGAGTTCAATCCTTGAGGGGGCCACTTGGGGATCTGGGGCAAAATCAGTACTTGGTCCTGCTAGTGAAGGCAGGGGGTGGACTCAATGACCTTTCAAGGTCCCTTCCAGTTCTAGGAGATGGGATATCTCCATTAATTTCTTTTCTATTTACATTTGAAAGTACTGAAGGTTTAAAACAACAAAGTTCTGAATGTTATAGCTGTAACCAGGTCTGCAGAGCAAGGAACCTGTGCACGAGAAATAGTTTTGGGGTGTATTCCCCCTTTTCTCTCCCTTTGTTTCCTCCTGCAGAAAGACAACAAATATATGTGCAAAAAACCCTTCTCATCAGCACCATCACATTCAGGATGCAAAATCCAGACCTCCAATCAGAAAATTACAAACCTTAGGCTGCTCATAAATTTTAAAGCTTGAAGGAACCACTGTGGTCATCTAGTCTGACCGGGTGTATAACACAGGCCATAGAAATTCACCCAGTAATTCCTACATCAAGGCCAAAAGCTTGTTGGAGCTGCAGCATATGTTTTAGAGAGATCCAGTCTTGATTTAAAACATTTCAAGTGACCATCTCCCCCGGTGAGTTGTTCCAATGGTTGATTACCTTCCTATTGAAAACGTGTGTCATGGCTTCATTCCGGTTTGAGTTTGTCTAGCTTCAGTTTGCAGCCACTGGATGTTGTTATGACTTTGCTGGAAGGATCAAAGAACCTTCTATCAGATCTCTTTTTCCCATGTAGGTACTTGCAGACTGTAACCAAGTCATCTCTTAACCTTTTTTTCCAAAACGAAGGAAATTAAGCTCCATACTTCTCTCACTGCACGGTATGTTTTAAATCCTTGAATCGTAGAGTTAATATAGTGTAAGTCTAGATCATCTAGTCAGACCTCCTATACCACAAGCCCTGAAATTTCATCCAGTTACCCTGGTGTGGGGTTAGTAATTTGTGTTGTGTAAAGGGCCTCTTCCAGAAAGAGACTCACTCTTGATGTGAAGACATCAGGAGATGGAGAATTCCCCTCTTCCCTTGGTAGTTTGTTCCAATGGTTGATCATGCCCTCTGTTAACAACTTCTGCCTTATTTCTCTACTGAATTTGTCTGGCTTCAGCTTCCAGCCACTGGTGCTTGTTTGCCTTTTCAAAGATTAAAGATCCCTTCCGGGCCTGGTGTTTTCTCCTCGTGAAGGTACTTGTACGCAGTCATCAAGTCACCTTTCAGTCTTCTGTTTGATAAGCTAACCAGATTGAGGTCTTTTTAAGTCTCTCACTGTCAAACATTTTCTCCAGCTCAGGACTCATTTTTGTGTCTCTTGTCTCCAATTTTTCAACATCCTTTTTCAAAGGTGGACACAAGGCGCAGTGTTCCAGTATTGGTCTCGCCATCACCAGATACAGAGGAAAAGTCACCACCCTGCACCTACTCACTCCTGCCCTGTTTATACATCCAAGGATCACATTATCCCTTTTGGCCCTAGCATGGCACTGGAAGCTCGTGTTGAGTTGTTTATCCACTATGACCCCAGATCCTTGTCAGTGTCACTGCTTTCCAGGATACAGTCCCCTGTTCTGCAGGATGGCTATGGCCGACATTCCTTGTTTTGAGATGTATAACTTTGAATTTGGTTGTATTAAAACACATTGTGTTTGACTGGGCCCTAGGTTCTAGATTGCTTAGTATGTTTACTCTGTCTTCATTGTTTATGTACCATTTCACCAATCTTTGTGCCATCCATAAATTTATGTTTACTTCCAGATCGCTGATGAAGATGTTGACTAGCGTTGGGCCTAATACTGATCCCTGCAGAACCCCACTAAAAACACCCACATTCATTGATGATTCCCTAATTATAACCACTTTTTTGAGATCTGTCAGTTAGCCAATTCTTATTCTATTTAACGTTTGCTATATTGATATTGGGTAGTGCTAATATTGTAATCAGAATGTTGTGTAATACTAAGTCAAACACCTTAGCAAAGTCTAAGTATATTACATCTACACAATTACCTTTATCAAGCAAATTTGTAATCTTATCATTGAATGATATCAGGTTTGTTTGAGAAGACCTGTTTTGTATAAAACCATGTTGACTGGCATTAATTATATTCCTACCCTTTAATTCTTTATCAGTTGAATTCCATGTCAGCTTTCTTCATAATTTTGCCTGGAAGTGATGTCAGGCTAACTGACCTATAGTTACCCAGATTGTCCCACTTCACCTTTTTGAATATTGGCACAGCATTAGCAATCTTCCAGACTCTTGGAATGTCCCTGGTATTCTCAGATTTATTAAAAATGAACATCAGGGGGTCAGAGCTCTCCTCAGCCAGCTCTTTAAGGACTCTTGGGTGCAAGTTATCAAGGCCTACTATTTAAAAACATTTATCACTGGCAGATATTGTTTAACATCCTCCTTGATTACTAATGGACTTCATCGTCATCCTGTAACAGAAGCACAATGTCCTTCTTCTTTCCAAATACAGAACAAAAATATTTATTGAACACTTCTGCCTCTTCCTGTATCATTAACTATTTTAGTGTCTCCATCTAGTAATGTATCTATACCATTTCTAGGAATTCTTTTGTTCCTAATATACTTACAAAACTCTCTCGTATTGCGCTGAGTGCCATATTTTTGCCCTCTTGTCTTTAGCTTCCCTTGTCAGTTTTTAACACTTCATAATTTCTAATGTATATCAACTGCTATTTCCTCTTTTCCTCATTAGTTATATATATCCCATTTTATTTCTGATTGCTGTTTTCACTTTGCCACTGGGATGGGCATTTAGCCCAAGTTGTCTTCTTTCTTGATCATGGAATCATTTTTTTTTTTTTTTTTTTTTGGCCAGCTAATGAACTCTGTTTAAAGAACTCCCAATTTTCATTTACATTTTTCTGTCTAAATTTTTTCCTCCCCATTAATTTTACTCAGCTTTGGGAAATTAGCCCTTTTGAAACCCTAAGTATATACATTACTGGTAGGGACTGGTCTGTGTTTACCCATATTGAATGTAATCATGTCATGATCCCTGGTTTCTAGGCAACCACAAACTTCCAATCTGACGATTAATTTATCCTTGTCCATCATAATGAGATCCAAAATGGTTAGCTCATGTTGGATGCAATAACTGAAGTTCCACATAACACAATTTTTCTTTCCACACATTCCAGACAGATACTTAAAGAGTAACTCATCCTTTGCGCTAGTGTGATCTGGTGGTCTGTAACAGATACATTCCTTGGCTTTATTAGTTAGTATATTGATCCATATACATTCAAGATCCTGCAGTTCTGAGTTATCAATAACTCTAAACAGGTAGCGGCATCTTTAATGTAGAATATGTACTTTACACTTTTACCCACTGTGTTCTTCCTACACAGGATATAACCAGAGATTTTTACCATTCCAGTCACGTCAATCATCCCACCAGGTTTTAATAATTCCAGTTCTATCAAATTTGTTCTCATCAATGAGAATTTCCAATTCCTCTTGCTTGTTACACAGACTCCTGTCATTAGTATACAAGCAACTGAAACATTTCTTCACGTTCTGTGCCACGGTAGTTCAATTTGTTCATGACACACTGAGCTTGAGTTTGTACCACATTTGCCTTCTAAGTAGCCTCCCCTAGCATTGCTAGTTTAGCATCCTCCCGACTGCTCCAGCTAGTTTCCCAACGGAAAAGATTGTCCCACGCACACCTGTGAGATGCAGGCTGTCCCCTTTACCTCTCTCCCACTGGAATGTGGCTTAATGCGCCGCAAAAACAAAACCTTCAGATTCACCCCACAGCCAGTGGTTCACCTTCAGTATTTTCTGCCTCGCCCACTCATGGAACCGGAAGGATCTCAGGGAAGACTGCCTGGACTTTCCTCTTCTTGAGCTCCCTTAAGTCTCGATAGTCTGTGTCATTTCATGTGATTCCATCTCATTTGTTCCAGTGTATATCATCACAAGTGGAAATTTGCCAGACAGCTTCATAATCCTGCACAGTCTTGCAGTTACATAATGTTCACTTTTACTGCCTGGAGATAGTACGCTATTCTATTGTCCTTTTTAGCCCACTCTTCTTCGTACAGAGTTACTGATGACGATCGCATGCCTTCTGAGGATGGTTGAAGAGCTTCTCTTGGTGGCTGCTTGCTTCATACCAAAAGGATGCCCATTTACTATGTCCCGGTAGCTTTCTGTCCCAGTCCTCGAAAGACAGGTTTCTCAGTAGTTGACTCGCTGAGTATCTGATATTGATTTGAGACGTCTAGCCGGGTTGAATTCCCCTCTTGGTCACAAATTATCAGTCTGCTTCTTCGGTTTCCACTCTCTCCTGTTCCTTTATCGCCAGTCCCTCCCCGTATGGTGTCTCTGGCGACAACTTCAGAATCTGGTTGTCCAAGAGTCTTTGTTTCCTCAGCTGCAGCACAGTGTTGAAATTTGTGCTTCCACACCACCTGTCTCCTCCAGTATGTTCACTAGTGTGCACTTCCCACACCAGAACTCTGTTCTGTCCTTTGGCAGAAAGGAACACACAGCCCATGTGAGACCAGTCACAGCGGTTGTTCCCTCGCCGCATGTCTGTTATGTGGTGCACAGCCATTCCTAACTGGAGGAAACCACACGCTCTTTCCAAACTCCTTATTAGCCACATCTGTTTGCCTCTCTTCTTATAGCTCTTCTCTGAACCCTCTCATTTTTCATCATGACCTCAGCCATTGTGCACGTTCTCTCTAGCTTAATTCCGCCTCCTGTCACATTTGCTATTAATGCAGGCTACAAATTCCATAAGTACAGCAGTGGAATTTCCTGCCGTGAAGCCTCACAGGAGAGGGGGAAGAGTCGAGCTGCTGACAGTCACCTGAGAAGTTGCACAAAGACGAGTTGATGCCTGGAGCAGCGTAGAGGCAGCCATGGGGGCAGACCTGCAGCTGCTCTGGTTCCAAATATACAAATCCCAATTAAGTTCATCCTGACAAGGAAAGCCGGTTCCTGCAGAGGGGAAAGCATACCAGCCCCATTATTGTTATTTATAGAATCATAGACTATCAGGGTTGGAAGGGACCTCAGGAGGTCATCTAGTCCAACCCCCTGCTCAAAGCAGGACCAATCCCCAACTAAATCATCCCAGTTATTACTCTGCAAGTGGGAGTAAAACCACCCAGACCAAAAGAATGTTTAAAATCTCTGGAAATAGCAACTTCCAGAGGCAATGTCTATACTAGGTGCATTGCTGGTATAGCTATACCAGTTTATTATGCCAGCAAATCACTCCTAGTGTAGGAACAACGTATACCAGGAAAACTGCCTTTTACCATTACAGCTTATTCCGCCCCCTCCCCCACTACCCCGAGCGAATGAGCCATCCCAGGAAAAGCACAGTTTTGTGGTGCAGCTGTGTCTGCACTAGGGTCAGGGATCACACCCCAACACTCCTCTGTCCGACATAGGTAGGCTACAGAAGGCTGTAGTGTAGATCCGGGCTGAATGTTGGTGAGTCAGCCAGGAGCAGTCCACAGGTTTCTGCATCATTGTCAGTGTGGAGGAAGGGAGGGAGCTCCAGTTCGAAGGGTGCATCATTCTTTTAGTGATATTAAAGGTGTCAAGGGCTCAGATGTGCACATAGGGAGTTCCATGCACACACCTGCATGCAGCTCTCTGTCTTCTCCTTGTGCTGGTGTGTGGAATGTCCTCCCAATGAGAGGTGGTTGGGACTTTTTGAACTAAATGTTTTTTTGGCGGGGAGGTTGGGGAGGAGGAGTGTTGTTGAAACTAAAAATGCTTGCAGGAAAGGGCCGGTTTCAATGAATTGCCCCTTTTGAAAAAAACATTGAGAAAAAAGTTTCAAAATTGTTGTCGGTTGTGACAGTTTCTAACCAAAAAAGTTCCCATTTTGATTCGAAACAACTTTTTGGTTTGGAATTTAAGTTAATTTATAGTTAAACAAAAAGGGAGGAATTTTTTTTTTAAAGGTAGTAATCAAAACACCCCACCCTTCACACTGATCCTCGTATTAAAGAGGAGGGAATCCGACACATTCATGTCTGTCTCCTGATTTAACGTGAACCAAAATGCCAAAGCAGAAAATCAGTTAGGCTTTGCCCATAGTCAAAAAGTCTTTTGGAATATACAGTGTACTTGGACAAAGCAGAGTGCTCACAATATCTTCAGCCCAAAGCCAACAGGAGGGAAAGCTCCTTACCCTCCTTAGCAGTGTTCTGTTGTGTTCTTCCTCTTGGTTGACTCTCTGGAGGCCTGAGAGCTGAGGGCAGCACTCTTTCCTACATCTTCTGGTGATGCCTTGAAGTGGAGTGGTAAGCCAAAGATCTAACAGGGAAATCCCCTTAAGCAAACATGTTCCCAGAGAGGGAGGGTGAGTTGGAGTCTGAAATTAACGACTTTGTTTTTCTCACCGGTACAGAACTGGAAGGATAAGATGAGTAAATCCCCTAGGGTTAATTTTCAAGTGTGGAAGGGATTAATCAACGGAAGGGAATTCAAAATGCTTGTCTCCCTCAGATGCGTTAACATCAAGAGGTGACTGAGTTGTAACGGAGCTTAGCTTGGCGAGCAGAAGGCATGCGGACTAGGGAAGCACCATCCAGGGGCAACAGCATGTTTATTTGCTGGCTTGGGCTCCCTGTCAAACTTCTGCTGAGGCCTGTGTGCTGTGGAAAGTCAGATTAAATTGTCCCCAGGGTCCCTCGTGGCCTTCAGATCTATAAATGGGAGTTAGATCTGGCCTGTGGCTGCAGCCTCTAGACAGAGCTGTCTAAAAGTATCAGGTATGCGCCAAAGTCCTTGTAGCATTGGGACTTTAGATGGTGAACTCTTCACAGCAAGAATTGTATCATCTTACGTGCACCCAGCACAGTAGAGTCTCACACCTGACTGGGCCACTGGTGCTGCCATGATAAAAATAATAATACGTAAAACCCCAATCCTGCACTTAGTGCCATGCCAGCAGGCCCACTTTCCGCTTAGAGCTGCTGGGGGGGGGTGGAGGCACAAATTGTTCACATCCCTCCTGTGTCACGCTCCCGCTAGTGTTCGCAAGCAGGCATTCCATTTACCGACGCTTGCTCTATTCAGCTGCCATTCACTACAGGAAGTTCCTGTTCTGTTTTGCTGTTTTCCCGCTGTTCTGTTTTGCTGTTTCTATCATTCTATGGCTCTGAGACATGGACTGTTTAAAGAGAAAATGGGTCGTGCCTGACATATCTATCGATTTCGGTTAAAATATCGGATACGAGAAATCAATAAAAGGGGAATCACGAAATGCCTGGGTTGCGCTTTTATTTTTATTTACTTTGTTTTATTTTATTTCTGCTTGGGCCCTTTAGCAGTGAAGTTACCAATGCTAATTGTGTGCTCTTCACCTGCCTTGGGAGTAGATGCTTTGAGACCAGATAAAAAGTCTTGAGATCTACTCTGGAAAATGCGATGGAAACGCCAGGTATTCTTATTGTCATCTTCAAATTTGCACACTTCTGTTACTGAGGAATTTATTTCCTCTATCCAGTCCCAACTAATTGCTTCCTTTTACTCCTTATGAGTGAAGTTCAGTCGGGAAAAGTCAGCTTCTGCTAAACCGAAGGCCCAATTCCACATATCCTGTGCCGCTCCAGAGTTTCCTTTTTTAATAAAGCATATGGAATGGGAAGTATTTTGAACAAGGCCATAAGAAAAACAGCAACAACCAATTAACGAGTTAGTGCTACATATCGTGGCCAAGCCCAACGATTAGGCAGTTACCAAGGAAAATTCCTTAGCTAATTGCATAATGTTCCTCAGAACTGGCAGGATTGTAGCATTCCCTGTTGTAAATATAAGGAACGGTGCAAATGCTGCAGAAACATTATCTGTTTGTGGAAGGCCTTGTTCTCTCTGGTACATCAGTCACTGTCATCATGATGATGATAGAAAACAAACAAAAATCCCAGGAACAATTTTTCCACCTCCGTTATTACAAGTATCCAGTACATGAAGCTAAATCCTGCCACGAACAAGCCCCCAGGTCAGACCGAGTCCTTTTCACCCCACAAGTAGGCAGTTCTCACAATGGGTTGACATCCAGGACGTGTCATACTGACTCTTCCAAAAATAATCTTGTGGCTCTTCTGGTCATTGTAGGATAAGCAAGTTGCAGGCTGTAGCTCTGTGTGTGTCTTACCAGTCAGTTGCCGCTTGGGAAGTAATGTCCAATGACGTATGTGGCAGTATTGGCTTGACCCCTCTGAAGTCTTCAGTGATTCATGCCCTGCATGCGTACTTCTGCACTATGTGTCAGGAGAAGGGGCTTGCCCATTGACATTCTTGGCTGAGACAAGCAGTAACAGTGCAGCCTTTCAGCGGGCAGTTTTCACTGGGAGTTTTGGGTGCACAAGGAATGCAGGAGAACGTCTGTAGGCTCCATGTGGTGTTGGTCAATATGAAAATATTGATCTGTGGGGTTTTTATAATTCCCTTTCTGTTGGATTTTTTTCCTCTTTTCTTTCTTTTCTGTTTATCCCAAAGATCACAGACCTCCCCGCATCTGTGCTTCACCATCCAGGATTTGAACATATGGTTCTTATTTGATAACGCCAAACATTTCCAGCAAGGCTAGCAAGTGGAATTCTGTCCCAAGCTCCAGCACAATAAACCATTTGAGCTTCTTCACAGATTTAGCATTTGCATCTGTCTGTACGGAATGCGTCTCTCTTTGTGGCATGCATGCTTCAGGTGTTTGGTTTGCAAAGGCGAGTTTCACATAGTGTAGTCACACAAGCCGTCATTGGGAGGGCTGGCATGTCTGGCACAGACAATCATTAGAAGCTGATTGATATCGGTGTTTACATAACATGCTTGCGGAGGGAGTGGGGGAGATGAATCTTTCAGCTGAGCCTCCTTGAAATGAAAAGCACTTTATAGCTTCAGTGGTCCCAATGATGGGGCTGGTTCAATACATAAAATCTACAGACCAAGGTAGGTGACACACAGCCTTTAATACAATTATTTAGAGCCGTCTGAACTGAAATGGCTGGGGCAGAAGACAAATTTGGCATGGTACCACATGGAAAATTACGGCCTGGGGATTCGTACAAGAATTGTAAGGTGGATAAAAGGACTGGCTAAAGGGGTGAAGGCAACAGGATGTGTGTAAAGGGGAACTCTCTGGATCTCTAGTGGAGTTCAAGGATTGGTCTTGGGGGCAATCTTATTCAATGTTTTTATTAATGCTCTTTTCACAGAGAGTAGGCGTTCACTAGTGAAATTTGCTGATGATACAAAGTTGGGAAGGCGTCATCCATACAGAGGTGGATGGAAATATTATGCAGGAAGATCAGGATGATCTTGAAGACTGGAGTGTCAGAATGGCATGAAATTCAGTAGTACAAAGTGCAAGGGCCTGCCCTTAGGATGGGGGTTGATCCTAAGATGACTAGGAGCCACCAATGTGATGTGGCTGTGACAAAGGCAATGTATCCAGTGAGCAGGGCCGGCTCCAGGGTTTTTGCTGCCCCAAGCAGAGGCAATTCGGCGGCAGGTCCTTTCCTCCGAGAGGGACTGAGGGACCCGCCGCCGAAGAGCTGGACGTGCCGCCCCTTTCCGTTGGCCGCCCCAAGCACCTGCTTGCTGTGCTGGTGCCTGGAGCCAGTCCTGCCAGTGAGGCATTTCCAGTAGAGCGAGAGAGGTATTAATGCCATTGTACCAGGCTCTGGTAAGACCTCATCTGGAATACCGTGTACAGTTTTGGACAGCCATGTTCAAGAAAGATTAATTGAACCTGTAACGGTTGCAGAGAAGAGCTACTAGGATGATCCGGGGGCGGAGGGTCTGTCTGATGAGAGGAGACTGGAGGAGGTTGGCTTGTTGAGCCTAGCAAAAAGAAGGCTGAGAAGGGGATCCAGTTGTGCTCTATAAACACACCAGATCAGTGGTTCTCAAACTTTTTTTTTTCACGGACCACTTGAAAATTGCTGAGGGTCTTGGCGGACCGCTTAAGGCTCTTTCCGAATGTTGTTTGTACCGTTAGCTAACTATGGTAAAACACTTTGGATGAAAGCTCTCTCTAAAAAAACACAACAAGAATTAACGTTTTTTTGTTCTACAAATAAAAGCACACAACTCATATTTTAATAGCAGTAGTCTTAACTTTCGAATGCGATGGATGTGCCCTCTTTCCCCCGCCGCAGCAGCCCCCAGGCTGAGGCTGGGAAGAAGGGGGGGGGTCTCTTCCCCACCACAGAGCTGAGGCTGGGAAGAAGGGGGGGGTCTCTTCCCCACCACAGGGATGAGGCTGGGAAGGAGGTTGTCTCTTCCCGGCAGCCGCAGCCCTGGAGCTGGGGAACGTCACCTCTTTCTCTGGCCGCCGCAGCCCTGCACATCCCAAATTCCTTCCACCCCCTCTTCTCACCTCACTGCCCCCTCCCACCTACCTCTATTCCCCCCAAGGCCACCACCTCACCTCACATGTGCGTCTTCTCCAGGGTCCAGGCACCTAATTCATGGAGCCATGTCTGTGCAGCTCCATTAAGTGGGTGGCCCTTCATTCTCTTGTGTGTGGCCGCCCAGGCGGGCACCTTAGAGGGAACTATCCGCTGACCACCTGAATGGAGCCCGCGGAGCACAGTTTGAGAACTTCTGCACTCGGGTATAAACACCAGGAGGGTGAAGAGCTATTTAAGCTAAAGGACAATGCTGCACAAGAACAAATGGTATAAACTGGCCATGAGCAAATTCAGGCTGGAAATTAAAAGGAAGTTTCTAAGAGGGGTGAAGTTCTGGAACAGACAACTTAATGAATTTTGAGAGTGCAAATGTATGAGTGTGATCGTATGACGGGGTTGCTTGTGACAGTAAAGGGCAACCCTGGGGCTCAGTTACGGTTTGTCTCATGTTCCTTAAAGCTCATGCCTCAGGGCTTCAGCTGGTCACCTGCAGGGGTCAGGAAGGGATTTTTGTCCCCCAGTGTATTCTGGGAGACTTTTTTGGTCTCCGTCCTCTGAAGCATCAGAGATGGCCACAGTTGGAGATGGGACACTGGACGGGTGGGCCAAGGCTCTGAGGTGACACCATGCATTCTCTCTCAGGCGCTTGGCTGGTTCTTTCACATATATTCAGGATCGAACTGATCGCCATGTGTGGGGTCGGGGAAGGAATTTTCCCCCGGGTCAGACTGGCAGCTACTTTGGGGGTTTTCATCTTCCTCTGCAGCATGTGGATGTGGGTCACTTATCAGGGTATATATCACTTGATCACTTTCCTGCATTTGCGGGATCCTCAAGAACTGGTGAGCCTCGGACCCTCCCATTCTCTGTCTGCGACACATCATAGTCAAGTCTCCTGTGAGCTGTTATGTTTGGTCTCATTCTGGTTATTGGGTTTAGTGTGCGGGTGCTGGGTGTGAGACACGGGAAGTCAGACTAGATGATCTGGTGGTGCCTTCTGGCCTTAAACGCTGACTCTAAATAAGCCCGCGGCTCGTTGTGCTAGCTGGTTGTGTGCTCTTGAATCCCGGTCCCTTGTGCTGCCCGTGTTGCGGCACTGAAGGGATGCAGTTACTGGTTTGTCCCTCATAGAAGAGAAAAGCCAGGGTTCCCCTGTGATGAATCTAAAGCAGGGTTCTCTGCTGGGGCAGCCGGATGCAGACGGGACCTTGCAGTTCTCCCCAGTGACTTGGCTGCCCTTTGTTCCAGACCTGATATTGGCAGGAGCTGGCCTGGATTCCGAGCTGTTCTGGAACTGACAGCTAACAGCAAATGGGTGAAACGAAAGGGCCTCAAGTTCCCTTGCAGACCAGCTGCTATCCCAGCCTGTGCAAATATCTGAATTGATCCTTATGCCTGCTGTGTTTTGTTTTTTTTCGCTTACAGAACACACTGGAGCAGTGCAGCGTCTGTGCCAAACCCATCATGGAGAGGATCCTGCGCGCCACGGGGAAAGCCTACCACCCCCACTGCTTCACCTGTGTGATGTGCCACCGCAGCCTGGATGGCATCCCCTTCACTGTGGATGCCGGAGGGAACATTCACTGCATCGAGGATTTCCACAAGTACGGCCCAGGCGGCTCGTCTTGGCTTTTCCTGGCCCTGGAGGCCTAAAATCTCTTCTCGTGTTACCTAGGCAGGATCTTGAATTGCTGTAAATTCTTCCTGCAATTCCCCAGAGGCCAGGGAGCCGGCAAGCACACCCTCCGGCATGCCAGCTTAATTGACTGGGGGTGGTTGTGTGGATTTGTCTTACATCCGTCTCCCTGCCAGGGAGGGTTGTCTCAGGGCTCACAGATCTTCTTTAACATGTTATGTTCCCCACTTGCCCTATGTGCGGACTGCATGATGTAAGCATTTCATGTTCCTGGCTACCCCCCTGCATTTCCTTACCCCCCCCTCCTTATCCCTCCTTCCCCAGCCTCCTACTGTCACTTAGCTGTTGCCTTGAAGTCTAGGTTCTCACCCTGTGCTCAGCACCCTGCTCATAGCCCGCAGAGCACAGCAGGGTTCGCTGCCTCCTCTGTTTGACAGTGCCCAGTCAACCTGTGGAACTCCTTGCCTCAGGAGGTTGTGAAGGCTAGGTCTATAACAGCGTTTAAAAGAGATCTAGATACATTCATGGAGGTTAAGTCCATTAATGGCTATTAGCCAGGATGGGTAAGGAATGGTGTCCCTAGCCTCTGTTTATGTTCTTATGTTTCCATCTGCTAGTTAGCCTCTCAAGGAGCTAAAAAAACATTCCTAATCATAATTTGTAGTAAAATATCTATTTAAAGTGCACTGCAATCCACGACTGGAGGTAGCTTCTGTCGCTCCCCCCACCCCCATCCCTTCCCTTATCACAGCTGATCTGAAAGACAGATAAGTAGATATAATCAAAGCACAAATGTTTCCCCAGCTTGGAAGAGACAGGCACGGTACACCCCTCAATTAAAAGAGGAAATCAATACTAACTAATGTGGGTTTACATCTCAAGCACTTATCTTTTAATTTCTAAGGGGGCAGGCTTAATTAGAGACTCGTGACATCAGTGTGTGGGCCTGGAAGCTCAGAGCAGCAGACTTACCTGACAAAAGGAATCGCAGCCGCCAGATGGGAGAATGTTAAACTCCAGCAGGAAATGCTCCCTGACGCTCAGACACATCTGTGTAATTGGCAGCTGCAGAGGCCACTGTGTGTTACCTCTCCCTCTGTGTGCGTCCCAGCAAGAATCCAGCGAAATGGCCAAGTGGGTGAAATTCACCCTTGTGCAGAGGGCCAGCAGAAAGCCAAGGCAGTGGCACTACATTATGTCCCACTTACACTCCCTATGCCACATGTCGATATATGCGGGATGTTTCTCCTCCTTGAGAGGGATTGACATCCTTTAGGAAGAACTAAGTACCTTCCGGCTTGAAGGGTTAAATGGTGACTCGGCCTCATACTGCTCCTCAACCCCTGGGTGAATTTCACTCTCCGAGAATAGACAGCATCAGGAAAGGACCTGTATTGGTTGGGTACGAGGCTGGGAGAAGATCCAGGGGATTGCAGATGACCTAGTTGGGCTACTGAGTCCATCTACAACCAGTGCAGAGTCTGTATCCGGAAGTATATTTGGCAGTTCTTTCACCCAGTTTTAGCTGATGCGAATAACGAAACTTCCATCGCTTCTCTTGGGTCGCTGCTTCACAGCCTAATATGTTGAATTATTAAGAAAATGTATCCAAGGTTCTCAGTTTCTCTCTGTTTAATTTTACCTCCCTGTATCGCCCTACAGGATTCCTTCCCACAATGTTCCCACCTTTCAAATACTTTCAGAGCACCTACATGTCCTTAGGGTAGAGAGTGAGTGAGAAGCATTCAGGATGTATTGACATCTATGGAGGCATGGAACAAATAGAAGGCAATTGTGGATGCAAAAAATATAGTCAGTAAACCTAAACACTGGACACAAAACTGGGGGAGGGAGACAAAAGAAATTCACAAACATTTTCAAAAATGTTGTAAACATCTTCCTGGTCAAAAATCTTTGCAAAAAAAAAAACTAGTTTTGAAAATTTCTATGGAATGTTTTCCTGAAATTTTTTCATTTCTGGAAAATTTCAGGTTTTCTTTTTTCACAGTTTTCATTCTTTTTTCCTTTTTGCCACTGAAAAAAGGGGGGAAAGAGGGTGGGAGGAGAGAAAAATAAAAATTGTGTTTGTTTTTCACTTTGTGTCAAAAAGAAAATTAGTGAAAGTTTTTTTAGGGGGGAAAAATCCATTTTTTAAGTGAAAAAAGTTTAAAAAATGAATTCCAACCGACTCTATTGGCCGTTTGAAACTGCTATTGGGGTTCTTATCCTGAAAGGTGAGGAGCAAATGGAAACTGTGAAATCCACCTGCAAGACATGATTGGCTAGACGCTGCCCTAAGAAACACAGCTCCCACTGAATTCAACGGGAGTCATTTCTCTGTCTCTGCGGAAAAAAATTGGCCCGTGCTGTTTTGCCTCTGGTGACCTAGATAGAGAAACATTCAAGCATTTTTAAGCAGCACATTTTAGCTGAATTGCACAAGAAAGTGCCTGAATCCCCACATTATTAACTGTGATTACAGCTACGGTCATATCACGATCCATTTAAATTCTCTTTCGGAGCAATCAGCAAAGGTGCTGTTTAATTCATGTCTGCGTAGCTGCAATCTAACAAAACGCCTTGCATCTGCTGCCAACGAAATGAATCCTTTTCTTTACTCCTACTACAGCTAAGATGTTTTTTAATTGAGTTAATTCTAGGGTGGTTTGTATAAAAGGCCAGAGTCACTGTTTCCTAGATATTTTACAAGAGAAGAATCTTTGATCTCTTCATATTCTGGCACTTGCCATGAGCATTGCCCATTGACCCGAATTCTAAGCTTCTTAGCTATTAGCCAGTGTATGTTCTTAGGGATAGGTTTTCAGAAGGGTGGCCTCCTATTTTGTGGGGAGAATTTGCATCCAAGGCATTTTCACCTTGACTGCCAGATTGCGGATGCAAATCAAGTAGTTGAGAGAGAGAGAACCAGTCAGATATGCTCTAGCAGTTCTCTTTGCGGTGCACAGATTGAGCTGAGCTAAAACTAACATCCTGTGGGTGTAGTGGGAGCCAGATGCTTGAGGATTTTCAAACAAGACTGGATAAAACCCAAGAAAATTATACTGCAGAGAACAATCCCGCAGTGGCAGGATCTAAGGCTGCATCCTACTTGGTCCATCTCTAGTTTCTAGCGTATTGATAGTTTTCAATAGCGACAGGTGGGGCAAATCCTGCTAACTTCATTCATAAGAGGAATTCCACTGATTTAAATGGTGTTATATTAGGCATATGAAACCAGCCCACTCTGGGGCTTGCACTTGGATACCGCAATGATGAGCGACGTCATCGAGAGATTGTTTAATAAATGATTAAGGCGAGCGGAATATGATTCTCAGGCCTCTGCCATTGTTCTGTAGGAACTCATAAGCGTCCCTGAATGTTTCCTTTTCAAGGAGGCAACTCTGCTTGCAGAGACGTGTGTTGTGCCACGGTTTCCTGTAGGGTTCGAAGTTTCTAATGTAGCATATGAAGAACATGGCTGTGCACTTGGGATTTGACTGGAACCATCTTTGCTTTTCAAGGAAATTTGCACCGCGATGTTCCGTGTGTAAGGAGCCCATTATGCCTGCCCCGGGTCAAGAGGAGACCATACGCATTGTGGCATTAGATCGTGACTTCCATGTCCAGTGCTACCGGTGTGAGGTCAGTATTCCCGCTGCTGGCAAGGGAAGAAAGCAAAGATTGGGTTCACTGTATTGACAGAAATGACCTTCTCTTACATCAATAATGAGCACATTCCTGTTATCACACTGGTTCTGCGTTAAACCTTACTTCATTGACTTCAGCAGAAGTGACTCCTGATTTACACATAGACGGTGCAAATGATAGGAGAATCAGGCCTTCGGTATACACCGGCTTCATTGTGTTAGCAAGAAACTACGACTCAATCGTTAGAGCTGAATATTTGAGAATATGGTAATTCGTTATCTGGACACAAATGTTGCTCCTATTTGTTTTATTAAAATCAACTCTAATGCATGTTGCAATGTGAGCAAGATTATATAAGTGGGTTAAAAAAAGATGAAGTTAATAATTAGCTGGAAAATCAACATACAGCTTGTGGTTGAAAAATTTGAATTGGCATATAAACATGGTCATTCTCATTCACGTGTGGCCCTTGCTGAGCTACGTTTCTGGTACATGTGATTTTGATAAGAATCTGAAACAGAGCAAAAATCACCTTGGCGCATGTTGCATATTGAACCTCCGAGAATTCTGCAATACAGCTGTTCCCCCTGGGATAAACTCCAGCCAGATGTTGGGACAAGACGTGAGTCCCAATAATGGTGCTGATCACAGTCATGGGCTCGGGTGCGGGACTGAGACTCGAGGTCTCTGAGTTCAGTTCGTAGCTCTGCCGTCACCTTCCTGCGTGAGCTTAGGGCAGTCACTTAATCGCCATGCACCTTGGCTTTCCATTTACAAAAGCCGGATGGTTATGATGGCGTTCTGGCCTTTCTTCCACCCGTTAGCTTGTGTATTTAGATTACAAGCTCTTGGGAGCAGAGACGGTCTCTTACTATAGGTCTGTAAAGCCCCCAGCACAATGGGCCCCCACTCTCAGTTGTGGACCTTTGATGCTAGTGTAATAATAATGACCACAGTGGTTAAGGCGTGCTGCAAGGACATGGCTCTGCTGTCACCTCTGTGATATATTCTATCGCTTTCTGGAGTTCTCTCTTCCAAAGAGAGAGAGAGAGAGATGAGCAGCAAACTAGTTTTCAAGGCTCACTTCTTTTTTTTCCTTTTGGCTTTAATAAACGTGAGCTTAAGTTTGATGTGTTCCGCAATGCTAAAGCCCTTTCCCAGAGATGGGAAGGGAATAATCTCCTTTTATTTTAGAGAGCTTGGGAGCCCATCTCCGCTGCAGCATTGTCTCTTATCAGGGAAAGGGTCAGTCATGAAAGACATCCTAGAATTCACATGCTGACTTGGGCAGAATTCTGTTACCAGGGGATGTGAGTGTGTATTTCACTCAGGGCCAGCTCCAGGCACCAGCCTGGCAAGCAGGTGCTTGGGGCAGCCGCTCCAGAGAGGGGCGGCACGTCCAGATATTCGGCGGCAATTCGGCGGACGGTCCCTCACTCCTGTTCGGAGCAAAGGACCTCCCGACAAATTGCCACCGCAGATCGCGATCGCGGCTTTTTTTTTTTTTCTGGCTGCTTGGGGCGGCCAAAACCCTGGAGCCGGCCCTGATTTCACTAATAGGTTCTTTGCCTAATTTCACTCTCATCTTATTTCTTCTTTTGGTCTTTATTCTGTTTATTGTCTAGGACTGTGGTGGCCTCCTGTCTGAAGGGGACAATCAGGGCTGTTACCCTCTGGATGGACACATCCTTTGCAAGACCTGCAACTCAGCTCGGATCCAGGCACTCACTGCTAAGGCCAGCACTGACCTTTGAGTGTCTACCACCACACTCCCATATTTGCCTGTTGGGGGAATTGCACAACCTTTCCATTTAGCATGACTCCTTTCCAGCCTAGGACCTAATTCTCTATTGAAAAAGTAAAGCTGGAAGGCCTTGGGACAAGCAGGCAGTTTCTAAGTTTATCTCGGTTTGATTCACATCTCCTAAGAAGCACATTAAAATTGGGATGATTGGGCTCGATTCTCTTCTTACTCTGGTGTGAGGGCCTGATCCTACTCCCATTGGCATCAGTGGGAAGTTATATATTGGACATGATTCCATAATACTAGACTTACACCAGTGTAAAACCAGCATGTAAGTGCAAGACCAGAATCAGAGAAATTGTTATCACAAGACAAACTATACAAACATTGGCCATGAGACATTGGGCCTTTATATTGGTATTGTTTTAAATCATAGGGACACAGATTTGTTTTAAATCATAGAGACCATATCTTTTTCTTATGCCCTCGCTTGTCTCCATTCCCTTCCAGTTTCATAACTTTTTCTTTTCTATAATATTATATTTCGCTGTGGCATACATGTATTCAGTAAGGATGCTTCCAACTCTCAGATGCTAAGGCATTTATGTATGAGCCATCCCTGAAAGTTGTGAGCCTGCACACACACACACACACGCACGCACACACGTACATACATATATCCTTTTGATAAACTAGAGCTATAAAGTCACTGAGAAGTTATGTTAATTATTTTGGGGGCTGGAAAGGGTTAAAAAGAAATTCAAAATGGCTTCAAAGAAAATGACCAATGATAGCCACCACGGGCATGCTCAAAAGGATCCTAGGTTCTCCGGGGCCAATGCAGTTACATAGTGACCAGTGCGCACTGCTTGTTTCCAAACAAGTACTTTAGCAATGGAGTCTTGATCCAGCTTCCACTGACATCAATGGAAAGACACCCGTTGGATTGAATTCTACCTTGAGACAGGCTCAGGCATTCGGGGATGATGGTAACATACCAGAGCTGGAGTTACAGTACAAGCTATGAGAATTGTTTAATATTTCAGCATTTAGGGCTTTCCAAATAGCTGACATTTCTGGAACAGGAATGATTCATTTTTCATCTCAAGTTGTAAATAGGTGTAATTTAGCTCCCAAAAGGGAAAAACGACAGACATCTTTTCTCCTACAGTTTCATCACGCAGTTTTTTCTATGTGGAGAAATGTCATTGCAAAGGAATGATTGGGGGATGTCACAGTTCCAGGAAAAAAGGGACGTATCGATGCACTCTTCAGGGAGTTAAAAATTTGCACTAAGGTTAATAAAAACCTATGCGCAAGCAGTTCGTGGGTCTTTTGGGGGTGGTAGGTTTTTTTTGAGGGGGGGGGTTGGGTTTTTTTTTTGTTAATTAAAAATACATTATAAATCCACAACTCATTTTGTACAGCTATAATATTCTTATTCATGAAACCCATAATAACTAAGGTGCAAATTACATGGGAAAGGAGCAATTTTCATATCACTGCATTGACATTAATATCTTATTTGCAGATGTAATCAAAGAAAATACCTTTAGCTGCACTTAACAAATTAAGAGCCAGAACTGAAGCATTTCAGGGCTGATTGACCATATTAATAACAAACTTGCAGTTTTGAAGAGTAACTTTTGTGAATTTTGCTCTCTCTCACAATAATAAATAGTAAAATGTGGTGCTTTCCCCTTCAGTCTCTGTAACAAGAGCTGAATAAAATTACATCACCCAAACCTGAAAAGAAAAATGAGTGAAATGAAATGAGATGGGTTGGATCCAAGCGAAGATTAAAGAAAATGGAAAATTGCCTCTTACTGTAACTCCTGAAAATGGTATGTCCCCTCCCGGCTCAGCATTTCGGTTGACCTTTATGGCAAAGTCCTATTGAATATAAAGTGAATAATAACATTTCTGTAGCTGTTTTTTAAACCATCCTATAGAGAATTTAATAGAGAATTTAGGGTCTGTCCCCCAACACTTTCACCAACTTTTTACTGGGCTAACTTCATTGGCTTCAGTGAAATTAACCTGGATTTGCACCACATCAAAATGAGGTCATTTTTCTAGAAATCTGTAAGATGACTGATCAATCCCATAGAAAGTATATTGTTCTCCATTAAATCCTGCAGGACTTTGCTACTGGGGCAGTGTCTATGTAGCAGCATCTCACCATCATATTGGAGTTTGGCCCCAGCCTTCAACAATTTCAGCATTTTCCCACAGTAGATTAGTTAGATATGTTATAATTTATTTCATGCAAAAAGTTAAGTGCTGGGTAATTTTTTAAAATAAGGATCTGACTCCTAATAGACTCCATTTGCTCTACTGGTCATTAGCCCTGGTACCTAAGGTAATTTTGAGCTTGCTAGCATTACATGCAGAAGATTGTTAAACACTTGTCTGAACTGAATCTACCAAAGCATGGAAGTTCAGAGTGCAGGTGGCTAACTTCACTTTATCACACATTCCATCGTGCCTTAGAACTGGGTTTCTGAGCATCTTCTCTCCAAAGTACACTGGGAATGTGATGTATACAACCGAGCATGGCACTGATGTAGCAACTATAGCTCTGAACTTCTGTGTCCTTGTAGGTTTAAGTCAGTCTGTCAATCGCACTGAGTGGCATATTAGAAAGCGATGAGAATTAGCTACTGTAATTAGGACAAGGATCGTGGTCTCGTGATTAGAGGAGGGAGACCAGAAGTCTGGATTCCTGGGTTCTTTCAGTGCCCTGGCCACAGACTCACTGTGCAATTTTGAGCAAGTCACTTAACCTCTCGGTCTGTCTATCCCTCTTCACAATAGAGCTTGATAATTCTTACTAACTTCCCAGGGAAGGGAAGTGACTAAATAAAGTAATTTTAGAGTGCCCTATGCTGCATAAATTCAAATCCAGATCCTCCCTCTCTGAAAAGTTTGGTTGGGTTTGTGGTTTTGGAGCAGCCCATTCCAGAACACCCATTTTTAGGGTGTTCTATGAATTTGGTGGTGTGGGGGCTCTTAGATCATTGTTTCTCAAGCATTTTGAACTCCTTGGATGGAAGGAGAAGGGGGAGTGTTGTTATCATTATACATACAGCAGCTAATTTTCAGACTTGAAATATCTGGGTAATGTTGTTTTAATTTGGTTTCTCCTCCCTAAAATAACCAAAGCCAGTTGCCCATTTGAGTGAGTGAATAAGTGCCTGGAGTGTTTTTTTAAAAAATTCATTCATATGTGGTGCCTAAACTGATACAAATATATTTTGGAAGATACACACACACACACACACACACTCTGTCATGTCAGATTTTCAGCCCTGATACTCGCGGGTTTCAAATGGATCTTTAATCACGGTATTGCTCTAAAGCACCAACAAAATATTGCTTAGCCACAATCTTTATCATATATTTATTACATATCCTCATTTATCTATTCCAAAGAAGCCTTTTTTACCAAAGAGATCTTGTTCTTTTAAGGTACATTTCAAAAGTCATGATAAATACTCACGTTGTTTGCTGACGCATTAACGTTCAGCAATTTTCCTTTGACAAGGAATGTGAAGATCACCGAGACCTTTCTATTTCAATCTGCCGATTTTTTTGCTGGTGGTTCATTGCCATTTCTAGCATTTGTGTGAAATTAGGGCTTGATCCCGTGTTTCAGGTCACCCCGTTGGGAGTTTGGGGTGCAGGAACAAGCCCTTGTTTAAGCCTTGGCTCGGGAAAGTATTTAAGCATGTACTTAATATTCAGCACATGCTTAAATCCGTTCCTCAATGGGACATAAAGAGATGCTTGAATTTACTACATCAGATTTGGTTGCCTTGGTTACAGCCAAATCCCTAGTGACATCATCAAAGTGAATGATCGTATTTTGTTAATGTAATTGCTTTATTGTCATTTATTGTTTTATTTTAATTGTTGCCTGAATGTTGCCTTTTAAAGCAGAAGACAACATCACAGCTTTAGATAATGCACCTTTCATTATGATTTTTTTTTAAATAATTGTTAGATTTTTATCGCAGCTGCAAAACACTTGGGGAATGACTTAGTCCTAGAGACACGGGGGAAGTGAAACGTTTGCGGGTGAGCTCTACACGCGTTCATCAGACGCTTAGGGCAGAAGCAGGAATGAAGTGGGACATAGGTTAGCTCATTATCCAGGCATGAATTACACACCCTACAAGCATAAAAGAGTTCTCGGTATAGATATTGTGTGTGGAGACTGGTGCACACAATCACCAATTAAATCCAGTCCAGTAACACATATTTTGGGCCCTAAGCCTCCAACCTAGCTGAGTGTAGCAAAGTTTAGCTGGGGCTGCAAAGAGTGCTGGTTCTACAATATAATTTCCCTCCCCTGGCCTCATGGAAGGTCCGTGGGAGTACTGGGAAAAGGTAAAACAGAGGACAATGCAGAGACCCAGGAAAATCCCATCATCAGCATCCATGGGGGGGGGGCGGGGAATCTTGTTACTTTGCTTTACTCTAGTTTAGGACATAAAATTCTGTGATGCCCCATTTTTGTCTAGAAACTGAACAGCTCAAAGGAGGTTTTTTTGGTTTTCGAATTGTCTTTTGTTAATGTCTGGTTCCCGTGGTTGATTCTGTGGGCTGATTTGATATTAGATCATCAAGTAGTGCTAATCATGCTTTATATAGAGATCAACACTATAAATCAGGGTTGACACATGAGGATGTGTGCTGTGGATTTGGGTGGTGAAAGTCTACATGGGAAACACCAGTCGCGTGTTGATATTTGTTTGAGGATCTACTGCAAAGAATGGAGAGGGCCACCTAAGGCCATATAGAAGTTAGTTAAGTGTGAGTTGATATAGGGACTCTGAGAACTATACTTCTGTTAAAGCTGGTCAAATTGTTTTACACTAAACTTCTGTTTTGTTGAAAGTTTGACCTTTTCTCTTCAATACTTTTTGGGGGAAATTGTCTATTTTCTGTTCTCGCAATATCTTTCACATCGTTTGTTATTAATAGTTTAATCAATATATTGTTGACATTTTTATCCTAATAGTTTTTGAAATGGTTCTCAGTTTTTCATTTACCAAAAATGAAGTTTTCTTACTCAAAACCATTTTTAATAAACAAAAGTTTTCGGTAATGGTTTCAAAAACTGTATGGTAAAAAAATCCTGTAAAAGTGTCATGAAAATGTTCATGGAAAATGGATCCTTTCTAGATGTTATGAAGCAAACACATTTTGAAAATTTTCACAAAATCTTTCTTGTTTTCTGATTCACTCTACTTCCTGTGCAGACACCATTTTCCTAGTTACTAACAATCCGAATAATGTGACTTTTCTGGGAATAACAGTGTTACTTCTGTTGGACACAGTTTTTGTCTTCTCCCTTCAAACCATGCCCAGGCTGGTTAGGAAGATGGTGACCGTGTCAGTTGTCCTTTGTTTCAAGTACTGAAGGGTGTAAGTAGATTATGCTCACCAAGATCGAGAAACTCTGGTTGAACCTCACACCCTAGCACCTTTCCTTTGGGCTTGGGAAAGGCCGTTTTCCATATACATTTCCAGGAAGATTGCTCTTCCTCCTCGGCATTTCAAGTTTGCATTTGAAACAGGTGGTTGGCTGTCTTGATGCTAGAGCCCTTGTGAATTGTAAATGAAATGTGACTGGCAATACCGCACCTCTCCTTAAGTTAGTGGTTCTCAAACTTTTGTACTGGTGACCCCTTTCACATAGCAAGCCTCTGAGTGCGACCCCCCCCCCCTTATAAATTAAAAACACTTTTTAATATATTTAACACCATTATCAATGCTGGAGGCAAAGCAGGGTTTGGGGTGGAGGCTGATAGCTTGTGACCCCCTATGTAATAACCTCGCGACCCCCTGAGGGGCCCCGACCCCCAGTTTGAGAACCCCTGCTTTAAGCCATCTGTGAATCAGTCCAGTTCCATTGGTGAGTCCATAATAATAAACAACCTAATCTAGGGTTCGTGGTGAACACGTAAGTTCTCAGCTTTGTTTTTAGAGACACTAACTATTGAAAACTCAGTAGAACCGTTTGGAATTATATATATAAAAATAATATACATATTTTAGATTGTCCTGAGACTATGACTCATTAAAGGTACAGGCAACAGTAGGTAGCCAGGGCAGTTTTTATTATACTTGCCCTGTCTTCATTTCTGTGCCGCCACAGTCTCAATCTTTTTGGCATTAACCCAGGTATAACCAACCGCCCCATTGAATTTGCAGCTATGCTAACAGGGCTAATCGGAAATGTTCTTTTAGTTGTTTGTGTGTCTTCCTGATTATTCCTCAATCTAAAAAAAAAAAAGCCCACACCCCAAATGGTGATATCTTCTTTACGTTTCCCAGGCATTAGAGTCCAGTCCCAGGAATCAGAACTCAGGGGTTCTGTTTGCAGCTTTACCTCTTTCTCCCTTTGTCACCTTAGACAAGTCACTTAGCCTGTTTCTCCCTCTGCCCCAGTTTATCCATCTCTGTAATGGGGACGATATATTACCTACCTCACAGGGGTGTTGTGAGAGCTAGTTACAAAAGGTAAAACTTTTTGAGCTCTTTAATCAAAGTAGCTATCTGCATCCATAGCATCAGTGGCAGGAGTGCCATGCGTATGCCTGCCACATGAGAAGAAAAGAAAATGATTATAATTATTGCTTTTAAAATGATTGTCAAATTGTGCCTTAAATTTTCAGCTAGATCTAACCGTGTAATTTAGAGCAATAATTCCAGGCCTTATGTTGGAGAATCCAATCAGCGATTTGTTTGAAAGGCTAGATTTTTTTAATACTTTTTCTAGAAAATTAGGTTATTGAGGGGCTCTCTGCTTTTATTTTTTCTCCTCCAATTTTATTTCGGCATGAAAGGGGCAGCCAAAATGCACGTTTGTCTTGTAGGTGGCATTTTCATGTTTTGTGTTCTTTTAGGGAGATGCCACTCTGTCATTTTATGCATAATGACATCTCTTTAAATACACACCAACCAATGAGATTGTTTTGCTAAAGTTAGCAGGCATTTTTTTTAATCAACCAAATTTTGGGTTGTGGGGAAAGTGTTGCAGTTCTTTGCTACAGGTTCATTCTAACTTTCACTGCAAAGACAAAAATTTTTTATAGTCTTCCCATATCTTTGCTGTAGTTGTAGGTTGAGACGAGCGTTAAGCCAGATTATAAAGGGAAATACTCAGTGTAACCTAGTTCCATTTAGCAGCAAGTCTTTTGTCAGCTCAGGTCCTGTTGGTTTGGGTTTTTAAATGTCAAATTACAGACTTAGGGTTTCCTAAAGATGAACAAAAATGGCACTTCATGTGCAGTAATTTGGTGGTTCCAGGCTGCAGTATTTTCCCTACGAATCTGGGTGTCGTATGTTAGGATCCCGCCTGCAGCCGACAGTACATTTGACCTATTATCCAGTCCATCTCATTGCTCCTTTTGGCTGCCTTCCCCTGCTCCCACTGGTCCGTATTTACACAGTTTAACTGAGCTTTTCTTTCTGCTGAAGGTCAGAGGCGAGCGATAGGAAACACTACACTTTATAAACAAGCAGAGCCGTTTTAACCCCCGCGCTCTGGACACGAACGCATCTTTAGGTGGTGCACTGTCTGCATCCTGAGAGTGCATCTGACTGGTATAGTATGCAAAGCCCCAAGATATGCTTTTTAATGAATTACTCGCTGTCATCCAGCCACACAGCTTCAGCCTTGCAACACAGAAAAACCTTCCCGCAGCAATGCGCTTACAATAGCTTTCCTCTCCCTTGCAAAAAGTGAAACTTTCTCACAATATAAACTTTGTGTATATTGCACAAAATGCTGGCAGTTATTTTCCCCAGGCTTCTTTCTGTAACCTCTGCGTGGCAATGTTGAAGAGCTTGCCTTTTTTTGATGAGATGAGATGTTGCATATTGATGTGAGCATTTCAAAGGCCTGTGGGGCTTTGGAACGTATTAAGAACCTCTGAAGTTAATATTCACCATGTTTTAAATATTCAAAAGTAAAAACTCTGTATAAAATGACTCTCGGTACACATGGACTATGTTGTTTCTTTTTGAAGCAAGCACTGGGGGGCTCGGGGCTCTGCTGGGCTCGTTCTTAACCTTCTTTCGTTCCAATTTATCAGAACCACTTGGAAATAAAGGGCCCGGGCTCTTATCCCACGCCAGTTCTAACGGTGGTGCCTGTGATGGAGTGGCTCCTGATTTCCTCTGGGATTGAGTCCAATGGGTGGGATTTTCACAAGATCCTAGGGGAGTTTGGAGCAGCCAATTCCCACTGAATTCCAACCCCTTTATTGTCCCCATCATGACAATGTGGCATGTAGGGCCTGAATCAGACCTCGCTCGCATCATAGTCTGTGTCCAAAGAGCCCGTTCTGCTCCTCGGGGCGTGCACTGTGTGCAGTGAATCAGGAGGAACTCCAGTGTGGAGGCACTGCTGTGAACCAGACGTGAGAGGAAACTCAAGCCTGTGGCTTTTATGTGTGAGTGCTGCCGTCAGCAGGGACAGGGCAAGCGCATTCTGTTCCAGGATGTTGGGACAAAGCTCCCTTCAGTTCACCCTTAAATACGCCAGAGGAGATTTTGCTTCGCCCGAACGTCCCTCTTCTGCTGCGTTGCGAGGGGCAAGATGAAAGCTGTCAGCAGAAATGCTTCTAGGGAAAACTGCCGGCCGCTTTAGGTGAGGGTCAGGTAGAGCTTGCAAACACTCAGCCATTCCACTGTGCCGTTCCGCTGTGCCGTTAGTTATTCCAGTCTGCCTTCCCCTTGAGTGCACACCGGGCATCTCCCAGGAGCACAGCAGCTCTTTGGATACACGCTACGTGCAGCATCAGGGTTATCACGTTGGCCCTTGTTTGAGTCAGCCCGAGGGGCTCGTCCTCGGGTCTACTCTTGCAAGGTCCTATGCAAGTTTAGTCCTGGCCCCTGGAGGGGCAGAAGGCGATGCTGTCATTTTTGGCTTACAAATAACGCAGCCCTTTGGAAATCCCCTTTCCCCTCTCTCACGTTCCTGATGAAGGCAAGGCTTTAAATCTTGAATAGCATGGGTGTTTGCCTAGCATATGCCTTGAATACGTTGTCAGATTGGGAGCAGAATGAGGGATTTCAAGATCAGTTCCTCTTCAGCCCTAGTTTGAAACTAGACTTCCCCTTTTAGACAAGCCCTATAGAACTTACACTTTAATGTATGGAACGAGAATTCGATTCAGATTGGAACTAACAGGGTTCTGTATAAATTTGCCATAGTTCTGAAGGAATTACTCTAAAAGCTTATGGGGCAGATTCCCTCATTGGTGTAAATATGGTAGTTTACACCAGTGGGGGGATCTGCCCCATAGGACGTTATTCTCTATGCAATTCTATCAACTGATTTGTTTGAACCATTCTATAGAAATCGATAGCAGGGATAGACTTCTTTAATCACTTCTATAGGTGGCTTCCAAAAAACCCTATAGAAACATTGCAAT
The DNA here is from genome assembly GCF_013100865.1 of Trachemys scripta elegans. Classification (NCBI taxonomy): domain Eukaryota; kingdom Metazoa; phylum Chordata; order Testudines; family Emydidae; genus Trachemys; species Trachemys scripta. Next base: position 100,251,057 of record NC_048306.1, read on the forward strand.
TTTTGTTATTAAATTCTTCAGGACTTCTCCATAAGGGCTGTGGCTTATAAAAACATGAGACTTCACCCAAATTAAGCTTTATTGATACCCAAGTTTGTGTTAGATGACGTTGATAGTTAATCGAGGAGTAGTAATGGAATCATAGACATAAGAACAGGGTTTGATGATTTTCCCATGCCTAGTGCTGATGCAGATTTTTCTAGCATTGTGTGTAACTGAGATGAGAATCTGACCCAGAGCATAATGGTTCAAAAATTTCACTCTAGTTATTTTTATTCTTTTGAAATAAATGTTCTATCTCTTTTTGGATATTATTTTGGACCTGATCCTGCAGCCTTTACTCCCGTGAGTAGTTCCACTGACTTTGGTGGTGGTATTTGTGTTCGCGTGACGGGATCGGGCCCCACTACAGACTCGAGGAAAGAGATTGCAGAAATATGCTGTTTCACTTGGATTAATCACACCAGGACGTTTCCACCAAGAGCTCTCTATTTAATAAGTAGGAGGGCCTGTAATTGCAATCTGAGTTCTGATCTTATCGACAGACATTATGACTTTCTAGGTATTGCAACTCTATTCAGATTCATTTTGCCTCTGTTTAAACTTGGATTGATCAGTAAGAGGGAACAGCAAGAGATGCGAGGGCCAGGGAGATGCAGTGACTATAGATAAAGGAGTTTTCTTCCTCCTGTGTCTGCAGGATTTGAAGCTTGGAATGGAGCACACACATCATAGAGGAAAACTTTACCAACCATGCACAGGGGCTGTGAACAGTATACCCGTTCTATAGCTTTCAAACTCTTGGAATGTTTGTAGGAATGGAAATTTGAATCTTTTTCAGGTCTTAGCTAGTGTACTTTCCAGTGAGGGAAGGGAGTTTACATACCATCATTGATGGCAGCAGATCTGAGCTTTCATTTGGTTTTTAAATTCAATGTCTAGCCCATATGGTTGCAAAGAAATCCTTCCAAATATGGCCTCCATAGGAGGCTGTCTTCCTGAGTCATGCAGGCAAGTTGAAATAGAAGTCCTGATTCCGTTCTCGCTTAGGGCAGGGAAAATCAGGAGTAACTTTGGTGGAGTTGTAGCCGTGTAAAAGTGGGATGAGATCAGGATCAGGATCTCTGGGAGTTTTGAACTCCCACGCCCCCGTTCATCTCAATAGGATGTTATCCCAGACACATCATGATGTCAGTGCATGCTAAAGAAGTTGCAAACTTCGCTGCTGATGGTTTTGGCAAAAAGCACCCAGCTCTTCAGGACTTGGACTAGAGTTTGGGACTGGGGGTGGAACTAAAGAAGAATGAACCCTGTTTTTTTCTGTTATGTGTCAGCCTAGCTGTGTTTGCTCAGTAGGGATAAAATGTACTGTATAAGTATAAGAATCTATGCAAAAACAAAGCAACCAAACCTGGATATTTTAATGCACACAGAACTAACTCTATGCAAAGCCTCCCTTTTCTCCAGCAAGCACTATTATTTCTTTATTTATTTTTTGTCTGACTTTGCACAAAGCACAACGCATTTTTTTAACACTACTTCTAAGAAAGTCGATACCTAAAAGGAGGAGGGGGAGGGGTCTTACTGTCAAACACTTGGATTTTTCTGGCTTGGAAATTAATAATTTCTACACCTGACCCAATTCCTGCAGCTGCCAAAAAAGAAAAGAGAACGCTATTTAAATTTCGCATAGAGCCATTTATCTCTTGAAATATGCCAAAGCAATTTGAGGTGGGGGTGGAGACTTAACTATTTAGCTCCACAGCCTATTTTTTTTTCTCTTTATGTTTCTAACTGTCAGGGAAAAAGAAGGCTAGAAAGCTATTCTTGGGCTGTATTATTGATGCACTTTGTTGCCATTATGCAGGTTGCCTGTGTTGCTTCATACAGTGGGATGTTATAATGGCCATCTTCCCCACGCTCCCTCTTTGGGGAGATCTGGATTAAATCTGACCAGCTACTATCTGCAAGATTTTTTTTAAAAACTATTTTGAGAACCGGGTGTAGCGAGGATTGAGTTCAGACTTGCCGACTTCTTTGGACGAGTTTTCAGATGTGACAGAGATCATACAGGAAGTATCGAGGGCAAGACTCCAGTGCAGTGGCTTTCAATCTTTCTGTCTTTTGCAGACCCCACCACAAAATTTCGAATGGAGGTGTGGACCCCTTTGGAAATCTTAGACCTAGTCTGTGGGTCCATGGATCACAGGTTGAAAGCCGCTGTTCTAGTGAACGGGGCAACGTATGTTGTATGACTGCAGGCATATCATGTCAACTCTGTGTGCCTGGGTTTATGCTCCCATATCTTCTGTGTTTAGATTGGAAATTCTTCAGTGCCGAGACTGCTGTTCGCTGTATCTGTACAGCACTTAGTACTATTGGGCTACTATAATCCAAATAACATAATCGTCCGTTTTGTATTACCAAGCAAATTCAATTGAGCAATGCCAGTTTCCTGGGAATTTCCCCAAAGTAAGGGTCAGCTTGTTTTAGGACCCTCCAAATTTGATTCTGTTTTAAAAGGTCAGAGGAGTAAACAAAGTGCATAGGAACGGTTTCATGATTGAAAAATGCCAAGACTTAAACTTTCCCCTGTAGTATTGGAAGCCCCAACTCAGCGATGTGCTATCTGCATGTGAAACTGGCCAAGAAGAGTGAAGTGCAAAACAAAACAAAAAAATACACGTGGCAGAAACTAAATGATATAATTGGCCTGATTTTCACAGGTGCTGCTGCAGCTCTCCCTAATTTCAACCCGGAGGAGCGTCACATGGTCAGCACTTCTGAAAATCAGCCCCCCATGTACTTTTAAATTCCTTCATTATTCTGAATTGTATTTAGGTCACGCATAGGGGCCAGCTGAGAACGGGGTCCCCATATAAACACAGAGCAATAGACAGTCCCTGCCATGAGAAGCAATAAGGGTACGTCCACACTACCCGCCGGATCGGCGGGTAGCAGTCGATCTATCGGGGATCGATTTATCACATCTCGTCTAGACGCGATAAATCGATCCCCGAACGCGCTCCCCGTCGACTCTGGAATGCCACCAGGGCGAGAGACGGAAGCGGAGTCGATGGGGGAGCCACGGCTGTCGATCCCGCGCCATGAGGACAGGAGGTAAGTCGAAATAAGATACGTCGACTTCAGCTACGCTATTCTCGTAGCTGAAGTTGAGTATCTTAGATCGATCCCCCCTCCCCCCCCAGTATAGACCAGGCCTAAGTTACAGGTTCATAGATTTCAAGGTACAGAAGGTAGCATCAGATCAGTCTAGTTTCCTAGTCACAGATAAGGAATTTTCCGAATTTGAATTGTTGGTAGGGGGTGCATTTTCATTTGGGAAACAGATCACATTTCAAAGAGAAAGAAAGAAAGGATGTTGTCTGTAGCTTTTTTATTTTTTCATTATTATTATAGTTGTTTTAGTGGTCGAGAAATGAGAAAAAGATCATAATCTGAAACATTCCATAAACTAGAGACAAAGTCAAATAACTCCCGTTCAAATATTGTTTCACTTCAGCTGGAGTTTGTCCTGTTCTTTTTACATATGTGCATTATAGAAGTAGAAGATGGAGAAGACCATTAGCTAAATTAGTCCATCTCACACTCAGTGCACAATCTATTCCCTACAGTGTATTTTCTAGCGCTTTGTCCCGTTAATTTTTTTTATTTTATTTCTGTTTTTACATAAGATCTTAATAGCACAATGGTTTTTGCTAGAAACAGGGTCTTCTCCCTACTGCTAACTACGGGAATACGTGCAATGATTAGAAATCGAGAGCAGATCTCCTTGCATGGTGCTAATATTCCTGAGGATGGCAAGATGGTATAAACTGAGGTCGGTTTACTTTGAAGCGCGCAGTTGGAGGGTTTGGTTCATTGTTTAATTTGCTGAGTTTGTCCCCATGTAAAAAACAAAACGGTGGCATTATGTTTTGGGGGGTTTTTTTGCATCTAGTGCCTTCTCAACAGACCTGGATTGGCAGGAAACCCCTTCCGATTTGGCATAGAGAGACGCATTGACTGTCCTGTGAGACAGACAGATCACAGAGCTACGTCTGTCCAATCAATGGTATTTCTAATTTGCCTATTGCCGTAGCAGCGAAGCATCTAAACAGCACAAGTGACGTGTTGCTTATTACTACATATGGTGGGTCTTAGGAACATTCCCCATATATTTTACTCTTTGTACCAAGTGCCACAGCTCATTAGACCTTCTCTATGGGCAGAACAGGGAACTAATCAAAGTGCAGAGCAAGGATAAGAACAATCAAAATGATTCCAAATGGAAGCAAAACGGGGAGTGTCAAAGATCAGCTCTTCATTAAAGCGTACCAAAGCAACAGCTCATACCTTGTATGTCGCCCAATAGACACAGTCACCGTGTAGATCTCCCTTCTGGATAGTAATAGGTGTCAAAGCCCCAGTGTGGTTGACTCCCTGGTAGTGGCTAATTTAAGGGGTTCTATTTTGCATACACACCAAAGTTATGGAGGTTAGAGAGCCAGCGATGTGTAGGGAAACATGCTTGAAAGTTTGCCTGGTCAGTAAGATCTAAGAATATTAAGCACTTTGGGGGGATATGTTTGGGGATGTTATTTATTTGATTGTAAACTGCCTGTGTTTCATGTGTTCTTATTCCTTGCATAACACTGGAGGGTAAAATCTAGAGATGCCAGAGAAGGCTAGGTGCTGTGGTGGGAGAATTCAGGATGCCCCATGCCAGCTAAGCCATACCAGGTGCTCAGTGTGCTCTCACACTAATTCCTGAGAATATCCCTGAGTGCCGCTTGATGGAGCGGTTCCCCCTGCTGTGTACCAGGGAGGGAATGCAGGCCAAGACTAGAAGAGGTTTCAAAAAGGAACCAGATAAGTTCATGGAGGATACGTCCATCAATGGCTATTAGCCAGGATAGGCAGGAATGGTGTCCCTAACCTCTGTTTGCCAGAAGCTGGGAATGGGCAACAGGGGATGGATCACTTGATGATTCCCTGTTCTATTCACTCCCTCTGGGGCACCTGGTATTGGCCACTGTCGGCAGACAGGATACTGGGCTAGATGGACCTTTGGTCTGATCCAGAATGGCCGTTCTTATGTTCTTATGAGTAATGTTTGTCCAAAGAGACAGCAAACCGGAGGCTTGAGGTGTTCTAACACCGAATGCTCTAGCACCTCCACCTCTTTTGCTGTCCCTCTGGAAGTCGGTGCGTGAAGGGAAAGACATGTACGGAACTGACCCGGTCCTACCCTGGTGTAACCCTCCAGACTTACGGGTGTAAGTGAGATCAGAATCAGTCCTGCTGCATTTAGATGGGCAGGGTATATAAGTCAGGACACAGCTCTGTAGGTAACATTGCTGAACTCTCCAGAGCCTCACAGCTCCCCAAACTGCCCTAGCCCACCAATTTTTCCCTGTGGGTGCTCCAGCCCTGGGTGCTCTAGCCTTGGAGCACCCACGGAGTCGACGCCTATGCTAACACCCTGCACACATACACAGCGCCTGGAGCTGGCCTCCTCTGTGTGCGTCTAGCCACTCTGACCAGAGATAAGCCCAGGAGACACATTTTGGATCAAAATCCAACTTTCCCCAGTCCAAGGGTGTTCATAGCTGGGATTCTGTTTCAGCCCATCATAGCAGATAGGAACCAGCTTCATATGTTGGGTCTAGATCCAGACTTTCCAAGGATTGCAGGGAGTTGGCAGAGGCTGTAGCTGGAATATTGGTTCAGGTCCATCTCCGCACAGAATAAACAGCAGAGGCCGGCTGGCTTTAATCATAGGCAGGCGCCTTGGGGTGGGGTCCCAATCACAGTGGGTGCCATTCCAGAGAAAGGTCTCTCCTTAGCCAAATGCCATTTCTGAAGTCCCAGCGCATCTTCCCAGAGCTAGGAAACCTGAATGGCTGTTGCACATTGCAAGGAGGAGAGTGCGCCCAAGAATGTATTCACCCTACAGAGCTGCGATGCCTCGGGCCAGCCCGGCTAATGGCAGCATTCTGCATCGTGGCCCTTCGGAGAAGTTAGCTCTTTGGCGTGAGGTAGTTTATAGTGAATTTCTATGCAAGGTGTGAGGTCTGTTACCATCGGGAGAAGAGTGTGACTTGTGGTAGGTGGTTTTACATCCTCCGGATGTTCTGGGCTTGGCAGGTGGAGGTTGTTAGTAGTGAGGACAGCTCCTTGGCTTTAAATGTGGATTGCTAGCTTACTAACACCAGGCAGCGGAGAGGCGGGAGAGAAGATAGTGCCTGATCCAAAGAGGCGTCTCCTTGCTAGAAATGCCATGCCTTCAAATCCTAATGAAGTAAGGCAAGTTGAGCTTTCAGGATCGGTGCCTTATTCCTCAGTACCACTGGGTACCAGTGATTTACCATTTGCTGAGCACAACCCCGACTTAGCACCTAATCAACTAGGGGCCTAATCTTGGTGCCATTGAGATCAGTGGGAGTTTTGCCATTGACTTCAGTGGAATCAGGATTGGAACTCTTCAAATCTGTAAAGACCCGATCCTGCAAGCTGCTCAGAGCTCCTCCTGTGAGGAGAAAAACCTTGAAACTGATCAGGCCTCGTGGGTTTCACTGACTATTTTCAGGGGGATTTGAGACCGCTCAGGATAGGCACTCAGCAACTAGCAAGATTGGCCTGTAAGGTGATATATGAAGTTTACGATCTGGTAATGTGTGTGCCTGGATTCAAAATCATTTTATTCAAATGTCTTCTGAGACCAGATCCAGCATATACACAATTTCTATATTTATAAATATAGAGAGAGATTTTGTTGGTTCTCAGCTAGTTACCTCTTCTGAACCGCAATTTTCAGAGCAACCGGCATATATTTTTCATTCAACACGTAAAATGACTTTTTACAGTAAGAAAATGAAAGCTGTTGTAAGCATGTGTTTTCTATATTTGTATTATGCATTATCCAATTATACTGAGATTTATTTTCCTCTTTGCTGTGCTCTTTCGGTTGTTATCCTTATTTTATCAGTTATGCTTTTCTAATGTTTTGTAAGGAGAAAAAAATATGCAAAATTGCCAGATGCCTTTTTTCTTTGCAGAAGAAGAATCACAAATGCTTTTTATTACATTTTACCAATCCAATAAACTCCTTAGAAATTTCATTTTGGTTTGCTAGCGTGTGAAATTTTTTTCCCCAAGTCGAATGGTATTTGCTTTCTCTCAGCCTCCCCCTGCAATTGTGTCTCGTTTCTCTTTCTCTCTGAGCCAAATCTTTTCACCGTTAGCCTTCCCAAGCTGTTTGAAAAAGGTGCTCAAAGCCAACATCTGCTGGGGCAAGGATGCTTGAAGAAAGTCAGGAGAGAGACCTCTCAACGCTTGTGTAGGCCATTGCATGAGCTTTGTAAACCTGAGCCTTTGGTTTGGAGAACACTCCGTTCCTGAGCCCTGAGGTAATCGCCGGTGCAGGCAGCGTGTGTTTTATAGGGAGGTGAGCTAAGAACATAGTGCCCCACCGACGAGTACTTTCTGGACTGAACTGTGGTCTGATGCAATGGAGTCGAGCAGCCTCCTGTGTATCTGAACACAAGAGCAGGGCTCATCCCATTGTGCGGAGGGAAGACCCGAGTGTGGAATGTAAACCTGTTCGTGGGCTGCCTTCAGGATTGTCACTGAACTACGTCACTTGGACTGTTCCCTGCTCAATATTGCCAAGCCCAGCTGCTCCGAAATCAGGAGGCAGGCCCCCAAAACTGATGGGAGCTTGGCTTTCAAAATCCCGAGCTTTAAAAAAACAAACAACTTTTGTTTTCTTAACTGGCATCCAAGGTTTTCTCTGTCATCAGGAACGCTACTGTTAAAAAAAAAAAAAAAAAAAAAAAAAAAAAAGCCATGATTCTCCTATAATCACATGAATCCAAGAGTTGGGGCTTAAAATCAAACACCAACTATTGCAAGACACAATAGAGCCATGAGTTACCAACACTGCCTGCTGGATCCACCGTGGGAGGGACATCCTGGCCCTGCGCAAGAGCTGATGGCAGGAAAGTCTGCCCTCCCCCCAAATTAGTGATCCCTCTTTTCCTGCTAAAGAGGGAGCTTTGAGTGCCGTGTGTGCTCATACCAATAGTGCCATTCCTATGTGTGCATGGAAGGTCCGTCGAGAATCCTGGTGGGTTAGACATCACCCATGCAGAAATTTTCTTGCTCCGCTGCAGTTCCCCCAGCTGCCAGAGGCCTCTCCTGTTGGCTGGCTGGCAGAAAGCCAGTGAGCCATCCAGTAAGCGGGCAGTGAGCATGCCAAGGGGAAGCAGTGGGAGCTGCAGGATGAAAGCCCCTCAGTGTGGGAAGGAGGTTAGCACAGTTGTGTGAGAGGGACTGGGGTGAGGTCGAGCATGCAGTTTACCGAGAAGGCTGGGATTTCCAGAGGAATCGGGAATGAATCACCCAACTCAAGTTAAAATACAGCCCCCTTTTGAAATCCTTCAGCTCCTTTGAAATCCAAGCCCAGGTTAAGAGATGCTCAGATGTGAATGTAGAGCAGGTGGGGTATGGTGAGAGAAGCAGGAACGGAGGGCGCTGTGAAGAGAAGCCAAGCGCAGGGCAGGAGACAGGGGCCAACAGGCCTTGCCCTGCCGCTAAAGCGTCCTGCCACATTTAAAGCCAGAAGGGCCCATTATGCTCACCTAGTCTGATGACCTGGAGAGCACAGGCCCGAACCTCACCCAGTGATTCCTGCCTCGAGCCCAGAGCTTCTGGTTGACCTAAGCTTGTTTTTTAGAACGAGGCACCTTATCTTGATTTAACCACGTCTGGGGATGGAGAATCTACCACGTATAGAACCCTCACTACTGAAATTGTGCATCCTACTTCTGGCCTGAGCTTGGCTAGCTTCCAGGCAACTGATCTTTTGATACCTTTCCCTGCTAGATTAAGAGTCGTCCCCTGCCCCGTCTGACACCTCCTCTTGCGTACATGTAAACCATGATCAACTCACCGCTGAACTTTCTCTTAGTGAAGCAAAAGAGACAGAGCTGCTTGGGTTGGTTTTGCATTTCCAGTCTGCTGGTGTCTCAGCCTGGAAAGGAGATGCCAAACCCCCGGCCCCCCAGAAGGCTTTGTGAACGGGACAGCTTCTGGGAAAGGATGACTTCTGCAGCTGCCCCGGCAGGGCGTGACAGCTTGAAGGGCTTTAGCTTGGTAATAAAGGGGTTCAAATGTGGCATCCTCAGAAGCCGATTCCAAGTCCTGTCTTGTGTTCCAGAATGACTCAGTCCTATTACTTCCTTTCTAACAAGGTGCGTTTTCTCTGAACTTACTCGGATGGAAAAGTTCCAGGGAGCTGTTGTCCTCACGCGTCTCCGAAACTCTTCGGAAGGGAGAGAAATGATTAGCGCAGTAGGTTGGGCGGCTGCTTGTCTTGCCGCAGTTCCCGAGGTTGCAGTCAGAACACTCTGAAGGCAACGGCAGCACCGTTAGCACGGCTGAAAGGCAGGTGCCGCAGGCTGGCTTTCATTGCTTTGCTCGAAGCACCTTTCAAATTTGAAACCTTTGATCTTCCTCTTTGCCACCTCCCAGCCGTTATGTGTCGTGTGACTGCTCTGCGTGGCGAAAGGATGTATATTTTTGAACGCACCGAAGGGCGCTGTTTCAGAGAGACTCTGTTGGCATGGCAAGCTCCACGAGGGGGTTGCCAAAGTACAAAGGAGCAGGTACAATCTAACCCTGTGGCAGCCTGCGACAGAGAGCCGCCCAGTCTGAGACGACAGACGCAGGCTTGCCGGGCTCGCACCAGTGCTCCAAAAACAGCCTTCCTAGGCGGCAGAGCCGGAGGCATTTACACAACTATTTTTACAGCGCTTCCCCGAGCCTTCCCAACCCAGATCCGTCGACCCAGGCTGGGAGGCTCCTTGCCACGGGCCATCTAGACGTATCCTCTGGGTTTGTTGGTGCCAGGTACAGCCTGCCTAGACAGTGTGGTTGGGGATTTTAGCCTGTCTGTCCCTGTCTCATCACTATCCATTCCTGGCAGGTTGCTACGCAGGGCGATGCCACGTCTGCTCTCTCGCCTGTCTCCCAACATTTCACGGGGGGGGGCGGGGAAAACACCCACGGGAAAACAGATGTCGAGGAAGTTGGCTAATAGATTGATGGTGGAATTAGTAGTAGTACTATGGCAGTCACACCTAGCGGCCCCCAGAAGAGGATCCGTGCCCCAGTGAGTTTATCATCTAGATTTGGAGCATCTCCCCTCTACGTGGCTGGGTTTGGATTCAGCCTGGGGTGGCAGCAGACGGATCAGTCTGGGGGAAGCTTAGATTGCTGCTGCCATTGCTTGCGTGTGTACAGCACCCAGCGCAGTGAGGGCCTGGTCTCTGGCTAGGGCTTCCAGGTGCACTGGGAATACAGATAAGTAATAATGTGTTGTGGGGATAACGATAGGGCTTCACTGACAATGAAGTCAAGTAGATTCTGGAAGAGCACAGAGTTTCTGCTATTGGCTGCATCTCCAGGGCTGCGTTACCCCCCGTGGAACCGATCGCAACATCTGCAAGGTAAGTAAAAGTACACGCCAGTCACTGCAGGGCAGAACAGACGGCACTTGTATCTTGGAAGCCCGTCGATGGTGGACTCAAACCGCGGCCTTTAAAAATACATATAAAAATGTTGCTATTTCAGCAACGAATTCATCGGGAATGCTCACGGCAAAGGAGTATATGAGGCAATAAATGGATCTGGCCGCTGATTCAAGGCTGACGCTGAGGCATTTAATTACTGCAAAAGCCAATTATCACACGTGTGCCCTCTGCCGCTGCACGACCTGTTGCTGCTGCACGACCTGGCAAAGGAACGGTAGTAAAGCCGGAGAAGAATAGATGTGTGTGTGACATACGTGGCTTTCTAACCAGGTCAAAATTCTGCCATGCCCCATTCCTAGCCTGCGCGCAAAGTGGTGAGCTCAGACCCCGGTGATAGGGGCTGGAGAAACACCAGTTGGAATTTAGGGGGCACTCTTGGAGTTGGGGGGGATGGTTCTACTTTTCTCAATTTTTTTTACAGTCTTTTCATCAAAAAATGTTCACTTGTAGAGCATTTGGCATGATTACTCAGCTAGACAATTAAAAAGGTGGAGGCTGATTTTGAGAAGGGACTGAGCACTCGCACCTCCCATTGAGTTAACCTGGTGCCCTCAACACCTGTGAAAAATCAAGCCCTTCATGTCCAAATCCCCTCCTAACCTCGTTCAGCAGAAGTCACTTCTTCCCTTCAAAGGAGTTTCCTGGAGAAATTCTCTCTTAGAAAATCCTTGGCAAGGAACCTTAGCCAGTCTTGGCATGCAAACTTGCCTCACGCTGTCACAAGCAAGCCTCTGCTTTAAATGTTGATGAGCTCTTTGCTGCCAGTTAGCGATGGGAAACGCAGTCTGTGTGTTAAACCAGAGCTGGGAATTACGTCCCAATGCCAAACTGTTTGTTACACTTACTGCCCACCGCCTTCCTCCTTGGGGGGCGGAAACCTTCTTGACAAGCTAGTCCGGCTCATTCAGGCCAGGCAGAGGTGCGGTTAGAGAAATGTGTGAAGTCAGATAACCACAGACACCTCTGGAGGTCTCTCTCTGCCACTGATGAGAACCTTGGAACAGAGGAATGCCAAACTGGATCAGATCGGGGTCCAGCTGGCCCATTATCCTGTCCCTGACATGGGCCAGCACCAGTTGCTACACAGGTTGGTGGACTTGTCACAGTTGAGAGGAACTGCGCCTGTATTCCCTCCCCGTCATGCATGAAGGACACCCGCTCTAGGCTCCTGGTTCTTCACCTCTCCTGGGTGCAGACCCGCCGCTGTCACCCTACAGGGTTCTTCTAGGCTACACTGCTCCCTGCCTACACTGTGATATCCCCAGCAAGCCAGATTGCCGAAACAGACTAGTGACTGCGCTTCGCTTTCCCCTCTGAGGCTATGAACAGCGTAGTTGCCCCCTGTCTCAAGTGACCCCACAGCTCTTTATAAACAAGCATATTTATTCTTCAGGTGAGCCTCACAGAGAAATCATACACAAAATAAAAATCCCTATACGCCTGCGGAAAGCTTCCCAGAGATCACCACCAGTCTTATGCGGCCTCAGTAGGCCAAAAACTTTCCATCCCTTCCCACGAAGGGTTGGGGCTCCCCTTGGTCAGAAAGTCCTGTCTGTTAGCTGGATCAAAAAGAAAGCCCTGAGCCAGTTTAGACCAGACGTGGGCAAACTACGGCCCACGGGCCACATCCGGCCTGTAGGACCGTCCTGCCTGGCCCCCGAGTTCCCAGCCGGGGAGCCTAGTCCCCGGCCCCTTCCCCGCTATCCCTCATCCCCCGCAGCCACGCGGGCCGCGCTCCGGCCCACCACTCCCGCTGGGCAGCGTGGGGAGAGCAGCTGGCTCTGGCCGGGGGTCGCGGCTGCGAGCTCCTGCTGCTGGTAAGGGGGCGGGGAGTGGGGGGGTTGGGTAAGGGGGTGGGATCCCGGGGGGAAGTTAGGGGCAGGGGGGTTCCAGGAGGGGGTGGTCAGGGGACGTGGAGCAGAGGGCGGTTGGATAGGGGATGAGAGTCCCGGGGGGGCTGTCAGGTGGCGGGGGTGTGGATAGGGGTTGGGGCAGTCAGGGGACAGGGAGCATGGGGGTTGGATGGGGGCGGGGGTCCTGGGAGGGGGCGAGCAGGGGAGGTTGGATGGGTTGGAGGTTCTGAAGGGGGCAGTCGGGGGCGGGAAGTGGGAGGGGGCGGATAGGGGGTGGGGACCAGGCTGTTTGCAGAGGCACAGCCTTCCCTACCCGGCCCTCCATACAGTTGCGCAACCCCTATGTGGCCCTCACCAAAAAGTTTGTCCACCCCTGGTCTAGACTCAGGCTATTTATCCAAATGTCTTTTCTTTGTCTGTTGGTCCCTGGAGAATCCGGTTTGAACCAGCACACGTGAGCCTCTCCAGGTGGTGATACCTCTCTGGAGGTGTTATAACCCTGAGTGAATTTGCCTAATCATCCCACACACACACACACCCCAACTGTTCTTAGTTTCTGGAGGGCTGTGATCTCCCTCCCCCATGGAATTACATACAGTCCCTGGCCCACAATGATACATACACGTAGTACAGTAAGATCTTCCCAAAGATATTGCAGGAAATGATCATCTCTGTCACAGCAGTGATGGGCTCACCTGTCCCCAGGACAAGTTCCCTCCTGACTCCCATTCGTTAGAGATCATCACGGACCCTGCCTCAAACTTCCTGAACACTTGTGTTGTCTTTTCCTTCTTTAACCCTTACTGCACTAGCGGTGAGTGTTCTCATTATCTATGTAAATGCCCAAACCTCTCTTGAATCTGCTAAACCCTAGGCCTCTAGGATAGCTTGTGGCTGAGAATTTGGCAGGCTAAGTGAGGCTGGTGTTAAAGAGAACATGATGACGCTCTAAATTGTCCTCTGACTCCCGGAGCCCGGTGAGCAGTGTTCTTACCAGCCGTTGGTGACCGAATGCACTACAAATGTTTTTTTTCTCCTGCTGATAATAGCTCATCTTAATTAATTAGCCTCTTACAGTTGGTATGGCTACTTCCACCTTTTCATGTTCTCTGTATGTATATATATATCTTCTTACTGTATGTTCCATTCTATGCATCTGATGAAGTGGGCTGTAGCGCACAAAAGCTTATGCTCAAATCAATTTGTTAGTCTCTAAGGTGCCACAAGTACTCCTGTTCTTTTAACCAGGAAAATATCTGCTCTATTGTGTGAAGTATCAGAGGGGTAGCCGTGTTAGTCTGGATCTGTAAAAAGCAACAGAGAGTCCTGTGGCACCTTTAAGACTAACAGATGTATTGGAGCATGAGCTTTCGTGGGTGAATACCCACTTCGTCAGACTCGCTGTTGCTCTGTTGTGGAGATTCTTAATTTCCTAGCCAGTGTTGATTTCCCCTTTAGCTGTGGTTTTCAGCCAAGGCAAAGGAAAGGGAGATTCTAATGACAAAGCCAGGCAGGACTAGAGAAAATCCCCTGTTTTCGTCATGACATCTGTGCCGCACACTAAAATCAACATACTCCAGCAAAGGACTTTATGAATTATTTTTAACCATTCACGCACTAACTCCTGCCAGTGCCATCTGTGTATAGAAGAGTGAAGGATAGCCAGATACCAGCTGTGGGTCGATATAAGAGCCTGCTTCTCTGGGGTTTGAATGCATTAGGAGGCTTTGTATCTGTCCAGAGATGGGAGCTTTCAATCCCATTTGTGATGCACTATGTCAGACTGAAATAAGGTCCGCATGGACCTTAAACAGAAACACTGTCCGATTTACAGCTGCCACAAAAATGTCCCCTGGCTGACTTGGGAAAGCTGTAGGCAGTAACCGTGTACTCTTGAAATACCTTCTTCCTCTGCAAAATTGACCTGAGGAAGGATGTACTGTTCATTTAAGAACCTCAGTTTGTTCATTTATTCAGAGAACATCTTCACTGACCACTGCTATAAAGAAATCTGCTTCCAGCTTGGCAGCTGGAGACCTACTTCCTCCAAGTCAATGGGGCTGCTGACAACTGTTTTGCCAAGGAACTTCTGAGCTACACAGCTCTGGGCAGGGTGGAAGGATCAGGGGCAGGGATTCAGGTGGTTGGATATCTAGGGATGGGCACACTGGTTCCAATAAACCAATACTCCCCTGGCCCTTCGCCAGAGCATGGAGAGAACTTTGCCTGAAGGTCCAAAGACAACGTGGTGAACACCGTTTTTTTGCTTTGGTATCATTTTTTTTCACGTTTTGTGTTTCTGCGCTACCTGAAACACCACTAGCAAGATTATTCTAGCATAGCCAAAGCAGGAGGCAATCCCCCCAGAAAGCCTGTTCTTATGGTCACACAGAGCCTTGACTAAGTCATAGAATCATAGACTATCAGGGTCGGAAGAGACCTCAGGAGGTATCTAGTCCCACCCCCTGCTCAAGGCAGGTCAGATTCAGCAAGCTCCCTACCATGAGCAAGGAGTAGCTGTTGGGCGTATGTCCTGTTATTTGACATTTTTCCTCTGTGTCACACCGGGAGGCCAACCCAGATCAAGGCACCGTTGTGCTGTACAAATATAGCAAGTGGCCGTCCATGTCCCAAAATGCTGCCGCTCTAGGTAGGCAAGACAGGCAAAGGGTGGGCAGCGTTGCCAACTCAAGCTCTTGGAGCCCTGCGAGCCTGTGAGGGTCTCGGCTTTCCCAAGACGTGGTCTAGCCCTCCTGGTTCCAGAGAGAAGCTTAAAATGGTGACGCCTAAAGACTCAAACCCCACAAGGTAAATAAAAAGATGCCAACATTTATTTATTTTTATATATCTCATGATGCATCAGCCAGTTTCCTGGGGGCCTGACTGGGGGCTTTTGAACACTTGGGATTGGCTGTGTGCAGGAAAAGTGACATGCCCAAGGTCAGCCAGCTGGCCAATAGGCAAGCCAAGATTTGAACCCTGGTCTCCTGACTCCCACTCCAGTGCCCTATCCACTAGACCTAACTGCCTGCCCTTCTCCCCCAGGCCAGTCATAGCCTGTATCTTTCAGCTTAGGCTCCTTTTTTCCATGATTCTTGCATCACTCTGCTTTTTAACAACATCAGCATGGAAAGGCCTGCTGCTGCTGCCACCCCTCTGGGATGCTAGCCCGTCTCTGAGCTGCGGTGCGGTTGGCAGCCTTGGGAGTTTGCAAGTAGTTCTAGATTATTTGCATGCCATGAATATGCAGCTCTGAGTCTAGCCCCATTCTCCAGGCAGCTCTCGTACAGATGCAGATGTTTGCAAGTCACAGCGCGGCATTCTGTACATGTCCAAAGCCCCAGAGACTCTGCCCTCCAGTGCCTTTGGGGATGTCTTTGTGTTTGCTTGGCTGGTTTCACCCGTGAGCACCTGGTTGATGAGTACTCTGTACAGCACACCAGGACAAGACGCCTTATTCTAAATCCAAGCAAATATCGGAGTCTTCCAGTTCAAAGGTTCCTGGTCTAGAAGCAACTGTCCCTGCAGGAGCTGTTCCTATATATTTCCAGCATCTGATCTCTGCAATAACATGTAATGGCTTGGAAAGCTCACCCCAGACCCACATAGCAGCGGCCAATGGCAGCGCCTACCTGACCTCCCTCCTTTTCCCCTGGTTACAGCAACTTTTCATTTCCATTTATGGGGACACCTCGGCAGCAGCTCCCAGGGACGGTGACTCTGCGCTGGGCTGAGGAGCATTTAGGAACGAAGCTGTTGCTCTCCCCACTGAGGCCTCTCCCCGAATGCCAAGGTGCTCTTGCGACTAATTAATTACAGGGCCTAGGCCAGACCACTTTAATGACTCCCGTTTCCTGCTGATGAATTGCAATCAGCACAGCTCCCAGCGCTGTTTGTAACGAGGAAACGGGGGTGGAGAGAGGAATCCTTGATTATCTTTTTTGATACATTTGAAGGCAATCGCTCCATGAAGGTGTCTCTGCTCGCTGACTCCCATTCTGGGAGAAGAGGAGAGGGATCTGGTGCGCAGAAGATGCTAGCCCGGTTAGTAGCAATGCCCGAAGTCCTGTCTCAAAGGAACGGCCTGCGCGATGGAGGCCATGAATAGTTCTTACCCTGTGTCATGTGGTGGGGGGCCCAACATTTTTCTGAAGTGCGGACCAGGTACAGATTCCACCTGTCATTCCTGTTTATTGTTTGTATGAGCCACTGTGATCGGGGCTGTACAAACCAAAAGTCCAGCTCCAAATACCCTTCATAGCCAGATCGACCTGCAGACTTGGTGGTTTGGGGTCCTCTCTATGCATAGTAATACTTACCACAGGTAGGCCGTGAATCCCAGCATACTGCTATGTGCATGATTGTTGCTGTTAATTTAGTGACTTTTTTTTTTGACTGTTTGTACTGTTTTTACCCCATTGTACAAGGCACTGTACAGACACCTCTACAAAAAAAGATGGCCTCCCGCTCCAAACAGTTTGCAGCAGAAGCAGAAGATGAGAGAGACCAGGTGGAGGCAGACGGGAGAGCCGGAAGAAACAATGAGACAATACCGGTCAGTCTGATTGGCAGTGGTTTAAACCCCACAGCTCTCTGACTGGTGTCGGGTTTTTTGTAGGCATCGCCAAAAGGAGAGTTTTGAGGACAATGCTGCGACTTTGTGGATGTTCACGGGAAGGCATGTAGCAAACGGGCGATGAAGGCTGGGATCGTTGGCCAGTCGGAAGTGGGAGTCAATGCATTGGGGAGAGAAGCGCCTATTTCAGGATCCGTCTCTCTTGTCCTTTCAAAGAAGGGTCACCACAGCTTCCATCAATATCTGTGAGTCATCCAAGGAGTTCTCCAGCAAAAATCAGAGGAGGTGAGAACTGATCTTCCTGATAGTTCTAAAATAGAAAAGGAGAAAAAATGTTTCCCGTCTTCTCTGTGCATCACAAAGAAACCAAAAAAGAGGCACAAAGGGGCACATTTCTTCTCTTTGTAGGCCACATATAATGTTGAATAATAATAATAATACCTAGCTCTTACATAGTGCTTTTTATCTGTAGATCTCAAAGTGCATCCCAACCTCTAGTGTATTTATCCCCACAACACCCTGGAAAGGGAGGGCAGTACTATTATCCCCATTATACAGATGGGAAAACTGAGGCACATATAGGCTAAGTGACTCACCCACGGTCACACAAGAAGTTTGTGGCAGAGCAGGGACTTGCCCCCAGGTCCTAAGCTGGTTCCCTAAGCACTGGACCATCCTTCCTGGTTGTACTGGGCTTTGGATATACTAAATTCTACTCCACGCAACCCTCCCAACTTTAGTCAGTGGGTTTCTCAAGCATGCAAAAGCAGAATTTGACCCACTGCATTTAGCACAACTCCTGTTAATGACATTCCAGCTACTGAACCTACAAAGAGTCCACAAGTCTTTATAATCTCTGTCTAGACTAGTACATCTAGAACGAAGGGGAAGTTCAAAGGCAACCAGGCCGCGGTTTCACTCTCAGTTGTTCAGCTGAAATATGTTAGTGGTGCCTTTGTACTGGCCGGAGAATTTTATGCTGGGTTTGCGTCCGATAAGAGAATGCCATTCAAAGAAAAGAAAAGAGGAAACCTTTCTGCATTCATTTTAGGATTGCCAGCCCGGAGTGCCGAAGGCCCGGCTTTTCCCAATAGACCCCTGCCTTGTTCTGGAGGGACCCCATCAGAGAGGCCTCAATGAGGTAACCGGTCTGTATACAAGTGCAACTGAGCGCAGGCATTTTGCCCCCTGTTTTCAGGGTCGTTGAGTCTCCTGGGCCCTGGCCTCTCTGCTAAGGCTTCTAACGAGGGTTGTCACCCCGCCGGGTTGTACCCAGACAGTTTTGGGCTTCTGTGTCCCGGTGCCATTTAAGGTTGCCGGGTGCCCGGAAAGTTCGGTCGTAAAGGGGACGTGGCAGTGTCCGGGCAGATGTACTGACCAGACACCAAAAGCCCGGTTACTGTGGGGCGAGGGGAGGTGCCAGGTCATTAGCCTGCACCCTCCGGGGCCGCCTATCTGCAGACAGGCTCCTTGCCAGCAGCAGCTCCCGTCCCAGCCCCGGAGCAGAGGGAGCCCAGCTGGCAGGGGGGAGGGAGAGGGAGGTGGAGACAATCCAGCGAGCGAGGGAGGGAAAGGGGGAAGAGGAGCGAGGGAAGGAGGTGGGGCTTTGGGGGAAGAGCCGGAGCATGGGTAGGGCCTTGCAGGGAAGAGGCGGAGATGGTGGTAGGGACCGTAGGTAGGGTGACCAGACAGCAAAAGTGAAAAATAAGGACAGGGAGTGGTAGGTAATAGGAGCCTATATAAGAAAAAGACCCCAAAATCGGGACTGTCCCTATAAAATCGGGACATCTGGTCACTCTACCTGTAGGAGAGGTGGAGAAGGGGCGTGGCCTCAGGGAAGAGACGGAGCAGGCGGGGAAGAGGGTTCGGGGCAGGAGGTGGGATCTCGGAGGTACGGTTACCAGCAATTAGAAAGGTGGCAACCCTGCTTCTAATAAGGGAGCCAGATTGTGGCTGTTGTGATGGTGAAGCCGTTGTCTCCTGCCCCACAAGGCACTGAACAGCCGCAGCTGGGTGACAGCCCTGAGTCACTGTGGCGAAAACTTCCTACTGCTGACGGCAGGTTGCTTGGCACAGGGACCCCTTACAGAAGATGGGCTGCGGTTAGGGGACGTGTGGTGAAGGGTAAGAGGTCAGGTAGGCCCTGGCTTTTCCTGTATTGTAAGTGGTAGGAAGGGATGGAGATTCTGCGCTGGGAAGGATGGAGACCCTGGTGAGAAGGTTGAGAGGCGGTGTCCTTCTTACACAGCAGTCCAAGAATTGGCTCTCCTAATATCACCAGCCGCGAACCCAATCCTGTGGTCTCACCCACACAAGGGCCTACACCTGCCCGTCAGGGTGACGGATTCAGGTTTAATGGATCGGTGAGACAGGCCCCAGCCTCTGGGGGTGGGAGACATCAGGCGGCAAATGTGTCTGTCAGCTCCTCGCCTGAACAGCTGTTCCGTTTCCTCGCTGAACATGTGATTATCTCTTTAGTTCTTTAATTACCCAATCAGCAAAATCAAATCAATCAAGGTTATTCCCAGCTCTAATAAACATTCTCCGAGGTTGGATTGCTGTATGGATCAGCTCCTACAGACTTGAAAGGAAACATTATTTTTCACTGGCCCAGTTGGTCCAAGTTGGAGGGCAGGGGGACGCTTTGTCTTTTGCCTGAACAACCGGCAGGGTGCAGGGGGGACTGGATGCTAAATGTGCCTGCCGGTGGGTTGATTTTTGTGTAGCGCTGTCTGGGTAGGAGCCGACCTGGTGTTGGCTGGAAGTTGTCATCAGGCAAGGACTGCCTGGTGGGTTTCAGCCCAGTTACTGCCTGACAGGGGTCTGCCAGCGCAAGTGGGGGCGTTGCGAGTCCCCTGGGACTGAGATTGGGCTTGTCCTGGGGGGTTGAGCTCTCCAAACCGGGGTGGAGGCTCTGTGGGGGGAGCCTGTGCTGCTGTTTGCCTTGCTGTACCTGTTCCCTGAATACGACTCTCCGTCTGGAACATTTCTCTCCCACCATCACCAGCGACATTCAGTGGAGAGCCAGCGAAGAATTCATGGTGTTCGGTGAGCAAGCTGCTATTTCTCCCACTGACAGCAGGGGGCGACAAGACTGCCTATTGCTAATAGTCGTCAATATTTATATTATAGCAGTGCCCAAAGAACTCAACTGGGACTGGTGCCCATTGTGCCAGGTGCTGCACAAATCAGGGACACCTGATAGGAAATTGGCTCCCGTCTCTAGGCCAGTCGATTGCTTTCTTCCTTTGTGCGCGGCATTGGCTGGGCAGCAGGACAGAGGGGTCTGCAGGGCAGGGACTGTCTTGTTGTTCTGTGTTTGTACAGCCCCTAGCACAGCTGGGTCCTCCTCCACGCCTCGGGTTCCTGGGCCCCACCGAAACATAAACAATAATGATCAATCGCAACACAATGATGTTACGTGTCTTCCAGTGTGTACAGCAGGGGGGATAGGAGCTGGGAGACCCGGGTGCCTTTCCCAGCTCAGCCACTAGGTCTTTGCCTGACCCTGGGGGGAGTCATTTAAACTCACCATGCCTCAGTTTCCCCATCTGTAACACTGAAGTGACGATCTCATTTCCTTGACGCCGAGAGTGCATGGTGAAGCTTCGCCGATCAATGAGTAGAGCGCCTGCAGTGAAATTCAGCCCCGGCCAGTGGGCCGGCACAGGGCCTCCGTGCCACTAACTCCTCATGTCAGCCCCGGGCTGACTCCCCCGCTGCGTTCCCTGGAGGAAAGGCACTCAGCGGAGCGACCGGTATTACTGATCCTGAGATCCCAGCACTTGCTGTGGCTTGCCAGGCTGTTCCCTGCATTTTCAAAACTCCCCTCTACCAATCCTGGGTCTGGTGAGCCCGACTCATTGTTCTCAGGGGCTCCGGGGGCGTGCTGAGATCTCACGAGGGCAGTGAGCCGTCCCGGCCTTGCCGCACATGGAACTGATTCTGTGTCGCTTCTTGTCTTTCAAGGAAATAATCCCTGGCGAGGAGGAGAGCTCCAGTCCACAGGAGAGAAATCTCCTCAAGCCGCTAACGCTGGCAGGCTCAGCTCTTTGTTTCGGGTAATTTCCACGCCTCCAGCAGTCTCCCCAGCGCGTTTGTTCTGCAGCTGACAATTGGGCACTGCTGCTATTTCCCCGCATGCTTTCTCTGACCCCTTCAGGCTGCCTCCGCGCTCAGCTGTGGTGCTCACATGGGTCATTTCTCAGCAGCCCTTCTAAAGAGAGCGACCGGCCGCTGCCGGCCCCATGGCGCCTTTGATTCTGGCGCTGATTAGCAGCAGGGAAGCCATCTGGTGGGGACTGGCATGAAGCGGGGCAGGGGCAGCAAGACAAGGTTTCCTCTCTCCCGGTGTCACAGAACAACAGATAAATCTGGTGCCCTGGGTGGTCTCTGCACCGGAGAGGCCCAGGGCTGGCACAGCAGGGGGCTGTGGGTCAGGATTGGGGAGTATCCTCAGAGCTGGCATACAAGCGGGGGCTGCCTGCGGGTCAGGATTGAGGGGCACCAGCAGAACTGTGGTGCAGGGCCCAGCACTGGAGAAGCAGGGAATGCTGTAGGACAGCCTCTAGATACGTTGGCAGAGCTCTGCTGGGGACTGTCACCAGTTATAACTAGAGCTGTACCCAAGCCATGAAATCTGGCTCTTCCCTTTTCCAGTGTGTGAGTGTGTCGGATCCAGCGTCTTGTCTGGAAAACTATCTCCCGTTAGAAATTAACCCCCCCTTGAGGATGGGATGCGAGACCTGACTAGCAGGTGGGCAGTGGGTCAGGATTATGGGGTGTCAGCAGTTCTGTGTGTGTGTAAACCCTGGCCCGGAACCGCAGAGGGGCCACAGATGGGGACTGAGGGGCCTCGGCGGATGTGGGGTGGAGGAGCCCAGGCCTGGCTGGGATAAATACCCAGGGACATTGCTTTGCGGACAGAGCAGTGCAGCAGCGTGAGTGATGCACTGACGTGTGTGGGGTCATGTCTCCTCCTAGTGGCTGCCCCAGTGATTGCGAGCAGCCGGTTGCTAGTTATGCCTGTAACTTACGGGTAGTGGCCGGGTCCTGGGTTTGATCTCTGCTGCTGACGCAGCCTTTATCAAGGCCTGTCTGGCGTCCAGCTAGCAAAGCACCTGCCACTTCCTGGAACCCAAATCCCAATGTCTGGAATCAGCAGCTTTACTGCTGCATAAGGGGGCAAAACCAATTCAAGTAGCAGAGGACTCCAGCCGCTTTTTCCCTTCCCCTCCACCCTCTGATCCTTTCAAGGCTACGCCCCCCTGTCCCCATGCCCGCCCCACCACCCCCACTCAGATTTCCTGAGGCCGGCCACTGGCTAGTGGTTCCCAAAGAATACTCATCCCAGATCAGAGAGCAGCAGAAGCCCGAGCGACAGTGCCAGCGGGGCCGGGAAGCCGGGCCTGCAGCATCCCGGCAGGGGATACATTTGCTCACTGCGTCTGTTTCCCAGCAGCAGCGGCCCTGTTTACTCTGGGATTCAC
The DNA here is from genome assembly GCF_013100865.1 of Trachemys scripta elegans. Lineage (NCBI taxonomy): Eukaryota > Metazoa > Chordata > Testudines > Emydidae > Trachemys > Trachemys scripta. Next base: position 100,273,573 of record NC_048306.1, read on the forward strand.
TTTTTCTCCAGTAAATAGGCACCTTGGGAGCAGCATTTCCATCTCGGATGTTAAATTTAGCAGCGGTGCTTCCCCCTGCCCGCCCCCTTCCCACCGGCTCCTGGAACCCCCCCACCCCCCCTCCAGCTCGCCCGCTTTGTCGCATTACACAGTAATCTGAGATGCCTTGGCCAAGCTCCAGGGAACAGAATGTACTTGGCAGGGAGACGGGTCTTGATGTCTGCAAAATGTCGGGAAATGCAGCCAAGAGCTGCTAACTGGGTCATTAACCTCCAGAAGAAGAGCAAGTCATGGAGCCGTGCTCGGTCGCACTTCAGCTCGCCTATAAAAATGGCCTGGTGTGAGGAGAGGAAAGGGGCAGTGTACGGCGTCGGTTCCTAGGAAGTGAATGCAGCTGTTCTCCCCCCCCCCGACCACCGCCCTGCCCCGCCCTGTCCCGAGCCCTACGGCTCCCACAGGGCCTTTTAAACACCCCACGACCTCCGCGCCGCTATCCCCAGGCACTTTCAAAGGTGCCCTGGCCACTCTCCCTGAGACGTGTGAAGGGGATCACTGGCCCTGTTTACTGGGGTACTGCCCGTCCATCTTGGAATATAAGGCTTTTCGCTCCCTGACCCAATACGCAGCCATTTATCCATCTACCCAGCTCTCCCAAGGCCTGATGGCTGAGCGCGATGCTCCCCGGCTCCTTTGACCAGCAATGGGCGATGGTTTCCCTCGGGGGGAGAAAATGAGCGGTGGAAGCAGCATGGCTGGTACCTCTGTCTCCGCTGGGCTGCGTGTGGCTCTCAGCTGCCATCAAATCCCGTCGCCTTGGGACAAAGCAATCTGCTAAGCCGGTGATGGCGACCGCTCCTCCGGGCTGGGGCCTGAGTCCGTTACAAGGGTCCCACTTTCCCCCAGAGCCGGTGCCCCGTGGCTTAGCAGCGAGTACCACACAGCTCTGGGCAGAGACAGCCACAGCTCTCGCTACCTGGAATAAATCGTGACTAGGGCAACCTTCCTTCCTCCCGCACACCCAGTCCGCTGCCCAGGGGCCCTCAGGGGACTCTTTGCCCCCAGTGGGTGCTGCTAGCACAGGGTAAGTCCAGCTGGGCAGAGGGCAATGCGTCGGCTCCAGATTGCATTCAGGTCTGGGGCTGGGCCTGGCAGGCGCTGCCAAGCATCAGGCTGTTCTGGGGTGGGTTCTGCTGTCCCGGGACGTCCCCAGGGGGGTCGTTGTCGTGATGCTGCTGGGCCAGAGGCTCGTAAGAAGGGCTGGAGCTGGAGCCGTGTCCTGTTGGCTCACCCTGCACAGTCTCAATCCCTCCTCAAGTGTGCTGGGGGTGGGGCCTCAAATCCCTTTATAATGCCCCCATCCTCCTAAGTTGTGGTTTGTCCAGACTATACATGGCCTCCTGCTGTTAACCGTCCCTGGTGCCACCACAGCACGATTCTCAGGAGACCCACCCAGGCCCCAAGAGCGTCAGCCCTCACCCTGTGGAAAGGCCGCGACCCACGGCTGGGCGAAGGGGGAAGGGGCCCCCTTGAGACATCAGGTCATGCTGAGCCATTTGGTGTGGAGCACAAGGCATGAGTTGCAGACTTACAGAGCTGCAGGCAGGTTGGCTCCTTGTGGCAGGACAGGCCTGTGTTTTTTTCTGCTGCTGGGCACTGAGGGGACTCCCTGGGCAAGTCACTTACTCTGGACCTCAGTTCCCCTCTGTCCAATGGGGATAACAGCACCTGCCTGCACTCCGGGGGTGGTGAGGAGAAATACATCAGTGATGGGGTGGTTCTCAGCTAATGCAGTGACAGTACCTCAGTAGTACCTGCTTTTTAAGGCCCCCTGAAAGTCAGCAGGAGATGGGGGGGCGGTTTCATGAGGTGCAGAATCCCCTCCCCCTTGATGACAGCTTGAAAGGAACTGCCCCAAGACATTCCTCCTGCCACCACCCCGTTCCTTCCCCTCCCCCGTCTGCCTTTGTCCAGAAGCAGGGGAGAGTTAGTGGCTCGAATTTGAACGGAGAGGTGGTTTATCTTCGTTTAAAGTGTATTTGAATCGTATTTCTTCGCTTTGACCCATGCCCCGAAGGCTCATATAATAACATGCGCCATCAGCAGATCTCAAAGACAAAGGGCATCAGTATCATTATCCCCCTTTTACAGAATGGGAAACTGAGGCCCAGAGCACCCAAGATGACCCAGCAGGCCAGTGACAGAGCTGGGAACAGAACCCACCTATCCGGAGTCCATCCCGCGCTCTCTCCACTGGCAACCCTAGTGTGACGATTTTCTTGTCATTCATCATTTCGATAGCCACATGGCCAGTGTGGTTATTAGTCATTCCCTGGCATTAAAAAACCACATCCAATCAGCCCGCTGTACTCTGCGTTAAACTATCCGCCCAGTCTGTCCTCTGTGTTGGGGTGTCACATCTCACTGGGGCCAGACACGTCCCAGCTTTGCTAGGCATTTGCCTGCCGGGGGTGGGAGCGGGACTTGGGGGCTGGGCGTGCAACGTAGCCGATTGTTGCAGAAGGTGTGTGTGGGGGGGGGAGAGTCAGGTGTCTTGGCCCCCCCATGGTGCAAACAGCCAGAGTGTCTGTCAGTCAAGAGTTGGCAGCACTTAAGATTTTCTCTTTCCACAGCCCCACCAGAAATCCTGCTACTGGGGTGTCCTCTGCTGGCAAGAGCAGGTTGGAACAGCTGCTGCCATCCTTAGGTGCAGCGCAGCTACCTGCTGTGAGCTCGGCTGGGTCTGAATCATGATGGGGCCCAATGACCAGAGCGTGAGTAGCTGGACCTGGGCTGAAGGGACCCGACCCCCTTGCTGCTCTGCGCATAGTGGCCTGGGTGCACCTGGCAATGCACAGGCAAGGCCCTGAGCAATGTCCCTGAACCCGAGCCTGAAAACATGACTGAAAAGACGAGATTGCGCTGAGCGGAGAAGGGAGGGGCGGAGGGGCAGTTGCAAATGGCACTTGGGTGTGTAGAGCTTGTCTGGCCTGAGACCCCCATCACTGGGAAATGCGGTCACCAGGGAGAGTCGTTATCACGGGGTTGGGTTTTGCTCGTTAAGTCGCCGTGTAGCATTTATAACTTCTTTTAAAAAAACACATTCATTTACTGTACGTTCTTCATGAAGACCCAGGACAAGGCGCCACCTCCTTTCCGATGGGAAAAGAGGCACCTCACCATGCGTTAAAATAGACAATATTAAACTCAATACTGAGCCCGGAAATGTTGAGCATTCTCCTGGCCCCTTCCTCCCATTCCCTGACACACGCGCACCGGCCAGCAAAAACAGGTTACAGCTCAAATCAGAGTCCATCCCTCCCCAATGGAAACCCCCACACCCGTGGCCCTGGACTTCCCCACACACCACCTTAGGTTTGTTGCATGCTCTGAAGATCGGGGGTAAGGAAGGGGGAGTCAATTTCAAAGCCAAAAATGCCCCGTCTGTAGCTACCTCTCTTCTCTACCCAGGGACCTCCATCACTTCTGCTGATCTCTGCTGCAGGAACATGGTCCAGGGTGAGCTGGCCACGTCTCAGGTACAACGGTCCCAGTCCTTTGTGGATTTCATGGAAGAAGCATTTTTTTAGGCAAGATTTGAGTCACGGCCCCTTTGAAAGCAGCGACCTGGATGAAGCAGCAGCCAACGATGCCCAACCCCCAGTATCTAGGGCAGCAGTCTCAGCTACGCTAGCCTCCATTCAGTAGCATTGTGCACGGAAGAGATGAAACCATCGGAAAAGGAAACGGGGCTGAACAGGCTCAGATCCCGAGCTCTAGACCTTTGTTTTGCATTGTGGTCACCCAACTGAGCTCGGCTTGGAGCAGAGTCCTTCCTGCAGCTGGACCCTAACACAGCTACCAAGGAGAAACCCCGGCAACCACCGAGATGTCCTTGCCGGATTGGCAAGAGGAGGAGGGCCGTGCAGCAGGAGGAGGGTGCTCGTCTGGGTGTTTGGCGAGAGCCACAGCTCACCTCTGCCACTGGAGTCAAATCCTGCTGGCCCAAGACAAGCAGAAATCGGTCAGGGCTTGAGCCTGCCAGGACGAGGATGAGGCGCTAGACAATGGACTCCTGTTTGCCTCTGACCATGGCAGTCCTGGCTGAGAATAACAACTAAGCCTGACTTCAAGGACGTGGGTCGTGAGCCGCCATGGGCCTGACAGGAAGAAGCCTGGGGTGATGCCGCAACGTGTCAGCCCTGGCCTGAGCTTCCTGGGTACCGACGGCAGCCTGTGTGTAGCCATCGGGGTAGGGAGAGGCTGAATTTCAGGTGCGCCGCCGTGGTGACCCGTCAGTCCCTCTGGGGAGACTCCATTGCTTGGGGCGTTGCTGAGTAGATGGGACACAACACTAGGAAATATACGTCTGAGAAGAGTCCTGCAATGGGCAGTGGACGGAGCTGACCGAACGGAGGTGTGACAGGCTGAGAGGGGGCACTCACCACTCCTCTGGCAAATGAGGGGATTCAGCTCTGCTCAGCTGCCCCCTCCCCTCACAAAGGTGCTGAGGGGAAGAGCTGTGAGTTGGTGGCTTCGGGGGTGGATAGAGGAGGATGCTTCCGGGAAGGCTGGGCTCATGAGACTTCCGGCTGGGAAGTTTTGTGTGTTCCAGACACAAACACGCTCCCATGAGGAAGAGACCCGCCTGCCCGCCTCCATGTGATCTGGGCTGAGTCATTGCACCAGCTTATCCGCCCGTTTCCCAGCTGTAGACCTATGAGTCTCCCCGAAGTAGAAGAGAGATGATGACAACCCAGGACTGACCATGGACCAGGCCCGGCCTGGTGCAGGCTGATGGGAATTCCTCAGTCAGTGGGAAAGAGGTGAGTGCAGAGATCTGGGGAATTTGTCAGGGGAGAGGATCAGAGGCCATGACCCATGTACCCTTAATGGCAGAAGTCCTGCCCCCTCTTCTCCCATGCCCACATCCTTGGGCATTTCTCAGAAAGGTAGCACCATAATGCTGAAGGTGTGGCAAGTTCGCCTCCCCGCTTCTCCTGTCTTCCTTTGAACACCCTTGCCTGGAAATGGGCCTTTAGGATTGTCTTACCAAAGCCGTCCTCGGTGGCATAAGAGCACCGCAATATGTGCCTGATGGGTGCATTGTTCCACACAGAGCTCTCTTCTCCACCCCAACCCTTCAGTTGTTTGTAGACGGAGCTGCTAATGGCCTGTAAAGCAATGCTGGTCGGAGGGCATTCTGCTGGCCACCCCGGCATTTGAGGACTGTGAATATCCTACAGATATGGGCAGTCCCCTCCAACTCAGGCTCTACATCTCTTCTGCAGGATGGATGTTGATCTCAACCTCCGAGGCCAACCACCCCATAGTGCTCTGGCTGGCTGCAGGGGGATTGGTGATAATGGATACAAAGAGGATTTTTTTTACTGAGGAAGTTGGACACAGCTAGACCCTGTGGTTCTTTCTGTCTCCTTAGCACCCCAACTAACACAGCTTGTGCTGCCCAGGTCACCCCACGCGGCTTGTGAAGTCCTTGCCTGAACTAGGTCTTCATGGCAGGAACAGGTGACCACACTGCAGACCTGACTGCAGACCTTCAGAGCAGATGCTCACGCACTCAATAGCAAGATGACACACTTCCACACATAGTTCCTGCTTCAAAAATGGTGATATCCAAATCAAGGGATGCTGGTTCAGTCATCCAGGCTTCATTGCCAGAAACCCTTACCTCAGTGTTGCTCACTCTCACAATTTGGTATTTTTCTTCCAGCCCTGGCTCCTGGAGTCATGTTATCACATGAAAGTTTAAACATTCATTAAAAAATAAAAGTTTCTAGCCCACCTGGTTTCAGAGAAAAGCCTGATTAAGGCAATTAAAAAGAACACAACGTTTGTTATTTTTTAAAATCTCATGATTTTGCAGGGAGACCTGATGCTTGGTTTTGGGGTTGGCAGCACTGCTCACTCCCTGTAAAAAGATCATCCATCAGAGGAACTACATGGGAGCTTGCCGGTGAGCTACAGCTGGGGAGGATCTATTGCTGTTTAACCCACCAACAAGAACTTGCACCTAAGAACAACTACAATCACACCCTATGTTAGCCAAAGTCCCCAGCCTCTGCCTTCACTCTTCCGGCTTCTATTTTTAATTTATATTTTATTGATTTTTTCCCCCAAAATAAGAGGAACTCCCTTCCCCCCCCCCAAAAAAAAAAAAGAATAAAAAAGTGAAGGCATGGGAAGGGAAGGGAAGGGAAGGGAAGGGAAGGGAAGGGAAGGGAGAGGACATCTTGGGTTCCATCGGCTAGGAATTAATCAACGATTTCTTAAAGGTCTCTCTTCTCCAAAATGTTACCCACCCTTTAGCCATCAGGGCAGCTGAGTTGCTGTGTAACGCTGCTAGCCCTGGCGGCAGTCGTCTCTTCTAGCTAAGCAATATGATCTGTTTGGTTGCAAGCACCACGCTAGGGAACCACGCTTCTTCTTGGGGAAGGTAGTGTGGCTGTTACTGTGTCCGTCAGCACCATCCACTTCCCTTTGGTTTTGCCCTCCTAGACTCAGTTGCCTTTACTGTTGTGGGTGTCAGGGACTTTGTTCCTCTGCTAGTGTGACTTCTCCCTACAGTCTCAGTGCCGACATACAGTCGTGAGTTGTCAGGTCTCAGGAGCTAAGCAGTGTTGGGGCAGATCTGGCGGTGGTTGGAGACCCCCCCAATTCAATGCGTGGGTGCTGCTCTTCCCTAAGAATCAGTCCTGAACCAATGGCTGCAGCAAGGTGCTGTGCCTTCTGGATACTATGAAATCGAAGTCTGTCCTCGTAGATCCTGTGGCGTTATTAGCAAGTTCCAACGCTGCGTCTTCCTAAATACCCCAGAAGTTCCAACTGGACACATTCTTCTGCGCTTCAAGTCCCAAAGTGCGGCATAGTTTTGCCGTGAGCTGATAAACAGCTGCTGAGCTCCACCCAAAAAGGGACTGGGTGAAGTGATTCCTGCGTGTGCATACCTAGAGCTAGATATCAATGTTGCATGACATCCGTGGCTACCTAGCAACCGCATGGCTCTCGCTATTCTGCACCCATGAGCGTCTTGGAACTTCATAGACTCAGGTCTCCTCCTCCCACAGTGCGGGATGGACTCTATTCCCTGTCCTCAAGAAGATTTCCCCTTTGTGGTTAGCCCTATAGGGTCTATGGCACATTGAAGAGCGTTTCTGATTTCACTTGGGGAGGGGAGGGCAGTGGTGCACATTTCTCATTTCAGTTATAAATATTAGGATCCAATCCAGCGCCCATCAGACACGCTGAAGGCCAGATAGTCGCACCAGGAAGTAATTTAGCTATTTGAATATGTGCATGGAGAAAATTGCATGTCTCTTATTTACTGCATGGTTAATGCACAGCAAAGAGGGTAATATATTAAAAATGTGAGGACGGTTTAAGCACTCTGTAATTAACTGCTGTCTATATAACCAGAAAGCTAGAGCAAGTGAATTCAGTGTCAGTTAAGAGACTTATTAGCTGTCTGTGGGTTTTTTTTAACGTTTTCCTGGTCCATCATTAACTACCCCTAGATTATCTTGTCAAACTGATAATTAAATGCCTCAAAAATTCATTACAGACTGGGTATATTAATAAGAATGTAATTAAGTAATGTTTGCTTATGTGATTCCTGTCTATTACCTGCTCACTGATTTATCTCCAAGGCCTTTATTAAATCTTTGTAGTAGCTTCTTCAGAATCAATAGAGGCCGGGAGTCAATAAACACCTTATTAGACCCAAATGAGCTGCTTAATTGGGGGAATGCAATGAAGGGCTGTTCTGGCTCTCCGGGGAGTTTCAATATGGGGGATATGATCTGACAAACATCAGCCTAAAGAATCCCAGGGGGTATTTCGCTGCTGTACTCGACTCGGGCACAGCAAGGTTTTATCTTTGTAGGGCCTGATCTTGCTGACCCATGGCAAGCTCTCAAAGCATGTCCTACTGGGGAGTCACTGGCTGCAACGCCACAATTGATATTGAATACGTCCACGTTGTGCTTCAGGGAGGAATTCAAACGGATTGGTTTGTAGGAGAAATACACTCTCCCCTCCCCCAATATCCTCTCCAAACTTACAGCACGTCCTCTTTGAGTGCAGCATGGGATTTTTGTGGGAATTTACATGGAAAATCCATGAAGTCATTTGAGTTAAAATTAATTACAAACAAGTTTATTTAAGAAACGGGGCATCTGTGTGAAAGTTTTTTTTTCTTTGTTTAGAATGATCTTAATAATGGATAACACAGAAACTTGAAACTTCCCATAGAGTTCAGACTAATTGAAATCGTGTGTATAGGCTGCAATTAGATTGTAATTAAGCTAAATGATCAACGATTGTCTAATTATTAAGCATAGAGAGAGGCTACAGGCTCACGAGTTGTTCTGCTTAACTCTTAAGTGGGGCCATTCTGACATCAGAGGTGACTCAGCCAATCATCACCCTTCCTCTACAACGAATATGCATTCAAGGAGTCTACTGGTTGTAATGACTCAGTGGTGTGAGAGAGACCGGACATACGTCACGAGTTCTCATTGGAAGACTACCTGGGCCCAGTAGTCACTGCTCTTTAAAGGTGCCGTGGCTACGTACTAGCATCAGTGCTGCCCAAAGCAAGGAGGAAGCATGTGCCTGGGAAGCTGAGTCAGGAGCATTGGGGGGTGGGGGGACAGTTGGCCCTCTCTCAGCCCCCCTCCCGCTCCGTCATGATCTCATTAGCAGAGCCCTCTACACCACTAAATACATCACAAATTAAGGGCTAGATTTACTCCGATGCATCCGTGGCATTGCTCTGCTCGGGGGATGCAAATCAGCTGTCAACCCATCTTCGCTGGTCAACATACTCTGGCTGGCTTTAGTGCAAACCAAACTCTCTGTCCAGAAGAATCAGGCTAAAATACAATGATTTCAGGTTGATCCTACGGATCTTCGAGTCATTCGAAATAGTGCATGGTCGCATTCTCTTTGGGTTTCTTGTTTAGTGTCCATGTGGGCCGCTTGAAACAATTTTTAAAAACTAGTGAAATTCCCGGGCAAAGAGTTACATATAGAGGGAGTTAAGGTCAAGATAAAATACATTACAGAGATGTTTTCATTATTCCAAAACCAGTATCGTGAACCTAGGAAATTTGGTGTTAAGGTTACACTTGAAAGAAATCCAACCATGTTAAGGTTAAAAAAGCACAGTTAAGGCACGCAGACAACTTTCACTCTGCTCTGTAGTGATGCCATGCAAAAGCTATATGATTATGATTCAAGCAGTTTATAATTCGTGCTCCCAGATTAAATTAAACTGATTCTTAAAGGTACACTTGATTTTTTCATATATTTTTCCCCCTTGTGGCATCAGTACAGGTTTTTGGGATAATTACAGCGTCCCTGTAATGTGTGTTCACTCTTTTCCTTTGCTGGCGCATGCTCTCAACCTTAAACTCCATTTTAACATAGTTTGTTTTTTTTGGTCTGGGAATATATACAATAGGCTAATCCTCCCACTATTACACTGATTTTTCAATAGTACTACCCCATTGACATCAATAGCATCATTCCTGATTTACATCGCTGTTAGTGACAGGAAGCCTGGTATGTCTGATTTGTGAACCTGTGTCTGTCTGGTTGCTGGTGTTTTCTTTTTCTAATTTTAGGCAAATTAATTTTTATTTTTCACACTTAAATCTCTTTGTATTAAATCTATGTTTTCAATTGGCATGCTGGTATTTTCATTGTATAAAGAATCAGCCAGATCCAAGCCCTGCACTCCAGGGAAGGCGTTCCCGGTAAGTGCCTTTGGAATCTTTGCTTGCCAGCCCTTTCTGAGAAGAGTTCACCACGCTCTCAAAATAAAGGCCCAAATTCTGCTCTGTTACTTTGGAACAACTCCAGTGAAGTACGTTGGGGGTCGCACTGTAGAATGTGGCCTGGTAGATGCAGGGTATTTTCAATGTGTTTTATGTAGGCACCTTCTTAAATTTTCCTGTCATGGAATCTCCTTGGTTTTGAAGTAAAAAAAAAAACCACTTTCTCTGTCTTTTACACTCTCTCTACTGAAGGCTTTGGAGTGAGGAAAGCTGCTTTGACATAGTATTTCCCCTCTCCATCCCCTTTCCCCCCTTTGTGGAACTGAAGCTGTACCGAACCTTTTGGACAGCCCTGAAATGCTGGGTCACATTTGTTTGTTTATTTTCCCCCCTAACCTCTGTACTTGGCTCAGGGCTGGGATTCAAAGCAAAAGTGAGTCAGATTCGATGAGGAAACCTATTTTGATAGCATCCCTCCTGGCCCGACGCAGGAAGCTCTGGAAATCTCAAGATATCAGGAAGTTCTGGATCTCACACAATTTCGGGCCAAAATGTACAATCCCAAGGACTTCAGAGAAGCATGCAAACTTCTGGGGTTGCTTATCCCAGCAGAGGCTCTTCCATCACTAGAATTAACCCTAGAGGTGACTGTAGCAAAGGCCTTTCATAATACGATTTACTCCGATGCATCCGTGGCATTGCTCTGCTCGGGGGATGCAAATCAGCTGTCAACCCATCTTCGCTGGTCAACATACTCTGGCTGGCTTTAGTGCAAACCAAACTCTCTGTCCAGAAGAATCAGGCTAAAATACAATGATAGCCTTGGGGCACAGTCAGTCATTTTAAGTAAAATATTTATGTAAAAATGGCCTCTGCCCCCTCCCCGATCTGCTCCCTGTGTGTGTTCTGAGTCCTAGCTGCTGACTGTATTTATAAAGGTGGATTTTCATTGCTTTCCACCCTTGTTAACACAGCAGAATCTGTGCGAAGGGAGAGAAGGAAATGGGGTTACATATGTCTCGGGGGAAGGTAATTTGGCCTGTAAAACTTTTATTGTTGGGGATGATGCATGATAGAGAAAGAACCAGCTTGATTCTCAGATCTCAGGAGGAGTTTTGCAGGGGGTACCAATTGAGGGGGGGGGGGAATCCTTTAACTTAAAGCACATTCACTTGAGCATATTTGACATGGAAACTGAGAGACAGTGAATACAGAATCCCCCCCCCCCCCCCCCCCCATGATGCCATTCTACAGAGACACTTTTCACGGGCCCTTTGCTTTAAAGGGAAACTGTTGGATCAAATTCCCCACAAAATTTAGATTTCATAAAAATAAGTTATTGTAAAATGTAGAGTCCACTGACAAGTTCCCTTGGTGTTTTTGCAAACAAGTATCCATTGTTTCACAGCATTTTCAACTTGCAGTAGGGTGACCAGATGTGCCAATTTTATAGGGACAGTCCCGATTTTGGGGGCTTTTTCTTATATAGGCACCAATTACCCCCTACCCCCTGTCCTGATTTTTCACACTTGCTGTCTAGTCACCCTAACTCGGACATTGCAACATTGTGCTAGGAGACCCTGCAAGGGAAATTGGCTAGGAATTGACTTTAAATCCTAATGAAACTGACTAATCTGTTTTCATGATCCAAGCTGGGAGAAATGCAGAAATGTAAACAAACAGGATAAAGGGTGAAGCGTTGGATCTTTTACACGTCCTTTTAGCTCTACAGTGTCTGCCATTAAAAAGTTAGTGCTTACCATGCAGTGGGATGTGACATGCCATATATTTCCCCCAACATGTAAAAGAGGAAATAACTGATAACTCTGTGGCAGCTTTTTGGTAAATGACACTTTTGAATGGCAACACTAAATCCCCCTTTCATTTCAATTGCATCCAGGATTGTGCTCCGTTTCCTGTCTGCACCTTTGGTTAGTGTTGCTATGCACTGTCAAGTAGTTGCTGAGTTCTGCCCCAGAAGTAGCTGCATTTCTGTTTTGGATGCAGTGATTCCTATAAATGGGAATGGCCATATGTTGTTGTCCTCACTCAGACAAAATTCCCCTAGAAATTTTGACTGAGTAAAAGCCACAGGACATGGTGCAATATTTGTAGCTCGCTCTGGGTACCATCTGGGTAACTTAGCTCTTTGTTTGTTAAATTCTTCTCCCTCCTACACGGGGTTCATGTATGGGACAGATGATGCTAGAGACTGTCTTGATCACTATAAAAGCAGATTGAAGACAGGAGAAGAGCTCTCAAGCTGTAGTTCTGCTCTTGCAATTGCAATTAAAATCCTGATATTGCAATTTTAACCAGTGCAAGAAGTTCCAACCATGGCAGCTATTAGGGAAGCAAAGGGGGAGCAGCTGCTAAAACATTGTGTATAATTGACATCCTTGACGACAGCCTTAGCTTCGTAATTAGGAGGAACAGTTTGCAAGGGGGGGGGGAGAGGCAAAATAAAAAACAATCCTCTGCATGAATTCATCTGCAACAGCTAAAATAAATCCTGAAGGAGATTGTTCCTGCCGCAAGGGCTAGAATGCCTTGGCGGGGAGGGGGAGCGGGAGGGGGAGGGTTTTGGGACAGAATCCAGTTCGCTGTCAGTGGTGCTGAGCAGTTTAACAACAATGCTGGACATTTCACAGGGAGGGCCAGACCGGGTTCATAGATTAGCATGCACACATGAGAAACAATGTTTGTCTCGGACAAATTAACTCTTTTACTTGAAGAACACCCAGCTGACAATGAGACGATCGCTGCACGGTGGCTTTAGGTATCAGTCATCCTAACCCAGGAACCCGTGACTTGCCATAGAAGCGGGTAGCCCATTTTACAATGCACACCAGGGTGGCTAAGACTTCGTTTCTTTCCCGCAATTTTTTTTCCCCTCCTCACTCAGCGGGACGTTTGGTTAGAACCTGTTGCATCCATTTCTAATGCAGATTTTGTCTCTTCAAAATCTGTCACAACCTTTCATCCCTCTGCTCCTCCCTAGTGAACCTTTATGTCAGCCAGTTCTGCAATTGCACAGGGCTATAGCAGGAATGAAACTAACCTGACGGAAGGTTGGTTTACCCCTCCCTATTACTAACTGCATTTTAAATTGGGCTCCAACACAGGCCTGTGACTTGTTGGCATGCCCGCTGCACAGTGGGCAGGAGTGGGAATGCAATCTCCGCCCCTGTGCCAACCCTCTACCCGGGAGGAGGGATCTGAGCCCACCTGACGCAACCCTGAGGAGGTCAGGTTGTTTTCAGACCCGACCTGACGCAAACCCAACACGTATAGTCAGGTTCTGTTGAGTTGCAAGGCTCCATGGAGAGCTAGTCAGTACCATGGATGGTTTTCCTGAATTGGGCGACTGGGCTGAAAACAGGAGGAATCTGCTCACTGCTTAGGTTGTTCCTGTGTTGCTGTGCAGCAGAGGAGGTGAGTTCTGCCAACATGGCAGGGTGGGATGACAGTGCCGGGCTCCGTTAACTGGCATGTCAGCCGCATGCTTCGCTTACAAGCGAGGTAAGGCCCAGATGTGCCAACTCCAGCTCGGAACCCACATACACAGCTGTGCAATGGGTGAGCCCAGTTGAAGTCAGGTGTCCCAGTGCCATGGTGATGGGGGACAGATCGTTACGGCAATGATAGCTAGGTGCATAAGTGATTGCAGGATTGAGGCCTTATAAAGCCTATTGTTAAAAACCAGCCGTTAGCCTTGTTCTTTTCAATCCTTGCCAATGAAATTTAAACGAAACCAAAAAAAGCAATTTTATTCTCATTAACCAGCATCAGGTTGATAGGCCGGCGAGATAGAACATCTCTAATTCTCCAGGATCTCTGAATCTTTTCCAGACTCTGGGCCCGATCCTGGTCGTTGCCACGCCGGTGGGAATCTGGAATGGCAGCAGATACAGTAATCATAATCGCTCTTTGAAAACCGTACGTTGATAGCAGGTGCAACATGACTGTAGGTATGTTACTTTAGAAAAGGTCTACTTCAGTCTAAGCTTCTGATTCCACATGCAGATTTCTGCCGCTGGAGAAACACGGACAGCCCCTTTAGAATCAGAATCTGAACTGGGCTGAGGACAAGTCTGATCATGGCTAAAAGGCTTGCTTTCCATGCTGGGGAAGAAAAATGGCCACTCGGAGTGCATTCCCTCATTCATTCTGCTGGCATCTGCTAGGAAGGTGATGTATAGGCAGCAGAGGGGGATGGACAGGTTTGTTGGCAGCTGGAGAGCAGTTTGGGAGAATGTGATGACATTGCTGATGTACAGGATTAGTGCAGATGAGGGAGCCCCCCCGCCCCCGCTCAGTGTTAGTTTTGGGAACATTACTTCCCCTGTATCCAGCACAGGCTTGGGTATAGGATAAACAGGCCTCGTTTCTGCCAAAATGTCAGGCCCACTTCCTCAGCAGAGCCCTCCACCTCCTAGCCCCTGGGTTCAGCCGAGCAGTGCACTGCCTGAATCACTGCTCTTCTGCTTGAGTGCCCGATCCTCAGAGACCAGGGCGCTCTGCTTGAAATCTAGAGACCCTCTTTGAACCCAGAGCTACTCCTAGGATAGGCCCTGAACCAGGGCCGGCTCCGGGGTTTTGGCCGCCCCAAGCAGCCAAACAAAGGAACAAACAAACAACAAAAGCCGCGGTCGCGATCTGCGGCGGCAATTCTAACATGATCCAACGGCTGGAAGTTGAAGCTAGACAAATTCAGCTTGGAAATAAGGTGCATGTTGTTAAGGGTGAGAGTAATTAACCACTGGAACACATTACCGAGGGGCTTGGCGGATTCTCCATCACTGGCCATTTTTAAATCAAGACGGGATGTTTCTCTAAAAGCTCTGCTCTAGGAATTGTCTGCGTGCAGCTCTCTGGCCTGGGTTGTGCAGCAGGTCAGACTAGATGAGTACAGTGGTCCCCTCTGGCCTGGGAATCTAGGAAGCCATAGAGCTAAGGGGACTCTTTCTATCGACCTCAGCAGGGTTTGGATCCTGGCCCTAAGTGGTGAGCGCCATCTGGGGGGACTTCACCCATCCCACTCGCTCCTTCGGAGCCAATAGGATCTGACCCATGCTATGGTGGCTGAATGGCCAATACCCGTGCCTGGACAGCATCACCACGGCCCTACAGCAAGTGGAATTCGCCTTTGGTATGTCGGGATCAGGCTGGGTGTACGGTGCAGGCCTTTTTTTTTCCCGTGCTTTTTTTTAATTTTTTTTTTTTTTTTTTTTTTTTTTTTTTTTTTTGGCTCAGCTTTCTGGAAGGGAAAACAGAAAACCCAAAGAAACTCAGAGTGGTTTATTTATTTATTTATTTATTTATTTTGCAAAACACCAGCATGGCATGTGAAACCGATCCGTTTGGGGGTGGGGGGACAGCCAGGTCAGCTCCCTGGCCAAAGGGACGAGAATGAGTCGCCTTCTGAGAAGCCACCGAGACGGGATCCTATTTGAAAGAGGAACATCTTTGATAGGAAAAACAACCAATCAAAAGGCTCGGATATGTCGGATCCCAGTCATGGGGGGGGGGGGGGGGAATTGAATGGATGCATTTTCCTCCTGAAGATGTGGCATAGTCTTACAGGCACATCTTTAAAGCTTCCACAACTGATTATTTTTTTTTATTGTATTTCAAACTCGTCCTCCCCTGCTGAGTCCTCAGACAAGTTCCCAGCATAAATTAGGCACAACAGTAGTGTGTTTTCCCTTGAGGTGGAGCAGGGCATAACGGGCACAAAACTCCGCTGGGGGTGGGGGAGGAGTGTGAGTCAGAAACTGCTGCCGAGTGGCTCACTCTGCAGGACAAATGAAACCTCGCTCATCACTCTGTCTTCCTCCTCCTCCCTTCTGGTGGAGAGCAAGAGAGCCGTGGAAAAACATCAGCTTTTTTCTTTTTCTCTCCCATGGCATCTGGACACAGGGAACCTTTCCAAGCCACAGCACTGGCTCGCTGTGCAGCTTGGGGCACGATCCTTTTCCTTTGAATAGCCACCTAGGACAAGTCTCCCAGGAGACCTTGGAAAAAGGTCTGTGCCGAAGGCAGAGGTGTGTGTGTGTGGGCAGGGGGTCTCAGATCCTGGTGCATTCATGTTCGGAGGCTTTTCTTTCAAAAAACGCTTTCCAATTTTCCACTGAAATTAAAAAAAAATAAACGAAGCTGCCCATTTCTGAGTGGGAAGAGCGGGGAGGGTGTGTGGGTAGACGGAGCGGTCTGGCTGCCGTTCCAACTCTAATGAACGCCGGGTCATAAAAGTCGAAAGGGTACTGGGGGGGGGGGGGGGAGGGGGTTACGGCGGCGAGGGGGAATGCGAAAAATATCCCTGCCTTTTCTGTGCTCAGAAGGGCAATTAGCATTTTTTATGAAGAACACAAACAGCACAAATCAAAAAGGCTGGGTTTATTGCCGTCGCAAAACAGCTGGGTTTTTCCAAAACATCTCCCGAAAATGGTCGGGGTGGCCTGCCAGCAGGCCCGTTAAAATGCAGCCTGGCTCCGCTGTGGGCAAGGAGGACCATTAGGCAATGACATCGTCTTCCCAGCAAATTGCTCTTCGGTTGCGGTGCGGTGGGGTTGAGTGGTGGCGAGGATGGCCTGGGAAAACCCTGCTAGGCTGACCTTTCTCTTTCCAGGGTGTAAGTCACTCTGCTCTAAAAGCCCGGGGCTTGTTTGTCCGTCTTAACGATTGGGGTAATTTGCATGAAATGAGGCGTGCCTGCCCATGTGAAAATGGTTTGGCGTGTGGCGAAGCATCAGCGTATCCTCTCGCTTTTCTAGGGCCTAGCATACCAAGGGTGGCAGAATGGGATGTTTAGAGCTAGACCAGGCTAGGCAGGAGCTCATGCCCGACCCTAGCACCATCCCTGATTCTTCTGTCCGCAGTTCTTCTGTGACTGGCATTTGGCTGGATTCCCTCCCTGCTCGCCCCTGCTTTCTGCTTGCAGGGTTGCTTGTCAGCGCCGTCTCTTGGTTTGTGTGTCAGGTGGTCGGCACAGGTTGTGGATCTTCAATGAAGGTGTGGGGGGGAGCACTGCCCCCGGCTTACGGGGGGTGCTGACCGGCAAGGAGCTGTGGGGTGCTGTGCAGAGATGGTGGAAGCCAGCCAAGGATGGAGGAGCAAGAATGGCAGGCCCTGGTATCTGTTGATTCTTGTAGGGCCCTACAAAACCTAGATCCAACATGCACAAATGCCCGGAAATTACTTCCACTGTTTCTGAAGTGCAGGCACCTCTGGGGTGCAACTTGGCCCAAAAACGCCCCACGGGAGCTGAGAAAAATAGCAGGTCTACCTGAGAATGCAGAATGATGTCAAGGGGGAAGGATATAATTTCCCAAACAGGGAATACTGGGTTTCATACCCCATGCAAACTCTGCCCCGGTCTTGCAGCAGGTTTGAAGACACTACCAGTAGCCCTGCAGGAACAAGATTGCAGCTGCACATCACAGGGGATGGGCACCAAGTGGCAAAAGTGGGTGTGGAACACAATACGGAAACATACACACGCACAACCACCCTGCTGGATCCATCCCAAGCTCTACACATGGCCTATCACATGCATGCTGGGAACTGTGAGTCAGTTCCCCGTAGGCTGCCAGCCCGGCTGGCTGTGCTCAGTAAAGCAGTTGGTTCCTTACCTCAACACTGAACTTTAGGGGCTCTCGTCAAAGTCACAGGGCTGGAGACGCTGCAACCGTTTGACAGGTGGTGGCTCTGAGCATGCTTGGGATGTTACCAAGAGAGGCCTGCGGGAATAGCAGTGAGCCACTGACTGTGATTGGCTGGCAGCCCTCTGTCAATCTAGAACTTGGAGGGAACCCAGATAGAAGGGGTGGGGGGAGTTTGGATGCCCCGGCCCATGTGGCTATTTTCTCCATCTCTCATCTGCTGTGGCTCTATCGCATTGCTTCCCTCCTCCGTTCCTTATTATAACCAGCTGTCTCTGTAACGCATTTCGGAGCGTGTCGGTAAGGGCTACGCTGCCGTGGGATGGCGTCATGGGAAGGCCCTGAAGTCTAGCGCTCAGAGCACAGGGCTGGTAGCTTGGACTGCTAGGTTCTGGTCCTGCTGCCATACCCGTATGTAAAAGAGGTCTAATAATAACGATGGTTTGCCTGTCTCTCCGAGCTGCGGTAAGGATTAGCTAAAGTGCTTTGAGGTGATATTGAAGGGGAAAGGATTTGATTATTACAAGCATGTTTCTGTGTTTCACTAGTAACAGAGATGTGCTTGAGCAACCCCCCCGGTGCCCTAGTGAGCGTTAGGCTCTGATCCCTTATGGTACCTCTCTAATGGACGGGAATATCGGATCAAAACTTCCTGTCTCTAGTGAAAAGTTAGGTGAGTTCCTTCTCTTCTCAGCAGCAGGTGGGACTGTCTCGCTAGACACTATCTCGCCATTGTCTCCAGTTTGCAGACACAGCCGGGCCTCAATGCTTGGTGTGAGACATTGTCCTTGCCACGTCAGCCGTAGGCTAAAGTGCAGATGTTTCAGAGGCTCTGTAGTCTCTGCTTCATCCAGACAGGACCATCCCGTGCATGCCAAAGCTCTAACCTGCATTATTCGCGATGGGCTTGTTTGCTTATGGTCCCTAGTGCTGTGGGAAGAATGGCTAGGAAGGTGGAACTTCCAGGGTCAACTGGATGATGTGTAGGGTGAAATATGGACCTCTGGGTTCTTTAGTAACTCGCCGGTGTTAATGAGCATAAAGCACCATGCAGAGCCATTTAGCACGTTAGTCATAGCTTGAATCTTTTATGCTGCTTGTCTAATGGCAAGTATTATCCAGCAAGCCTTGTTATAGTGTGGTCTGTGGAAGGCAAGGAAGTTAGTAATGACGGTGCCGGAATGCTGTTCCAGAGAGCACTGCTATAATTCACAGCAGATAATAGAAGTCAGAGCCAGACAGATAATAGAACTGACTGAGATCCATTTATTGCTAAGAGACTGTCTGAATATTTCTGTGTAGCCTAGCCCATTTCCCCCTCCTTCATCAGATTTCCCAGGAGAAAAACACAAGCCCAGGGAGGAATGGTAAGAAAGAGATACAGGCAACCTGCTATGGATCCGTAGGCTTTTCTATGGCCTTCATCTCCAGAGAAACAGAGCAACGCACATTGTTAATTTATCCGCATACCCCCCAGTATGGTAGAGAAGGATTACTACCCTCACAGATGGGAAACTGAGGCACCGAGAGACAAAGAACTTGCCCAGGTCACACAGCTGGAAGTTGACTCCATGTCTCCGCCTAGTGCCTTAACCAGGAGTCCATCCTTCCTCTGTGGTAATAGCCATGGAAGTTGTGGGTGCTCAGTGATAAGCACCACAGAAAAGTCTACAAGTAAAGCCGGTGGAAGTTGGAGGTACTCAGCACTTCTGAAAATCAGGCCATTTTTATTTAGATGCCTAATTCTGCTGTTTGCTGCTTAGCTGCATGCCCTCAAGGTAGAAAATCTTGGCCTACCGCTGTGGAGTGGAGTGTTAATTGCTGTCTCTTTGCTGCAGCTTTGTTGGTCTCACGTAGGAACCCTATTCTACCTGCCCACCACATGATACATTGTGAAGTCTCAGGTCCGCCTCCTACCATGCAAGGGACTCTACCTCCAGAGAGGCAGTTGCAAGAAGAAGTCCTCAGATTGTCCCCTCACATACGGTGCTACCTGTTGTCATGATTTTGGATGTTTTTCTTAAAGCCTCATTTCCTGGAGTCCTGTGATTACAGGAGAATCTCAGAATTTTAGCTCTCATGGTTGCAGAGAAAAGTTTGAAAACATAAATCATAAAGATGTAAAAAACCTGAAGGTCAATTCAGGGACCCCCAACGTTTTTTGTTTTGTTTTGTTTTTGTTTTAATTTCTGATTTTTAAGTCAATCTCATGGTTTTGGGGCCTGACTCATTATATTTGGATGCTTGAAGTTGTCAGTCCTGGTGATTTTCTCTCTTTTTAAAAAATAAAATGTTTCAGTTATTAATATTTTCTTTCAACAACAAAAATCTCCCGCTGCTTTAAGTGAATACAGATAATAGGCGACAACTTCACCCATTACCATCTCTCCCGCCTGCCTAGGCTTTCCATTTTCCATTATACAACTGCCCCCACCCCGCCAATCCTTGGTCAGGTTTTTAGAGCAGGTTTTTGACCTTTTTCTCCCATCAGCCATTGCACCAGTCTTGCTGATGTTCATGCATATGATATCCTCTAAAGGTGGTGCTGTTGTGCAGAGTTCTGTCTTTCTGGATTCCATTTCTGGCCACCTTTCTTTCCTTTAACAACCTGTTTCAAACTTGTGCAGGCTTCTGAGAGAGAGTCCCATCAAACAGGTAAGAAGGAGGCTTACTTTTCAATGAACATCAGAGGATGTTATGAAGGCCAAGACTCTAACAGCGTTCAAAAAACAACTAGATAAATTCATGGAGGATAGGTCCATCAATGGCTATTAGCCAGGCTGGGCAGAGATGGTGTCCCTAGCCTCTGTTTGCCAGAAGCTGGGAATGGGCGACAGGGGATGGATCACTTGATGATTCCCTGTTCTGTTCATTCCCTCTGGGGCACCTGGCATTGGCCACTGTCAGTAGACAGGATACTGGGCTAGATGGACCTTTGGTCTGACCCAGTCTGGCTGCTTTTATGTTACTAGCTTGCTGGTACTTAACTCTGCGCTCCTGCTTAGGAGCTGTGTGTTAGTGTGCAGTTTTCAGAGTAGCAGCCGTGTTAGTCTGTATCCGCAAAAAGAACAGGAGTACTTGTGGCACCTTACAGACTAACACATTTATTAGAGCATAAGCTTTCGTGGGCTA